>NW_027286985.1:29643178-30040678 GCF_022747635.1 Hetaerina americana | reverse complement strand
TCCGCTTTACACTTGCTTTTTTTAACAAGAGTGAATAGTAAAAATAATATTTTACTTTTACCCTCCCTACCTAAATTACAATTTACTAACTAATCTGAGATGTTCACTATACTATACTGTGAATGTGTTTTACATTTAAAAAACAAAAATGCTGATAATAAAAGTGATAAGAAAATCTTTAATACTATAAATATTAGGTACAAGGGATATCTTCGCCTAGTTTTTTGATTAAATAATATGAATGGGTAAAAGTGATGTTTATGTTACTACGAAGAGCTTCGCTATTGGATTCAAGAATCATTTAAGTTTCCAGGGTCTATTTCAGGGTTAGAATGCGCAATTAACTAGCTATGGGAGTGAGTGCTGCTCACTTGATGTATCCAGTTATTTTTTTCAAGGAAGGAAACCGTACTGGACGTGAATTTTTAAATTTAGGTACTCAAGTGTTCAAGGATTTACGTGGTTTTCTTTTTAAAACCATTTAAGTCAACTTTATGCCAATATCTTTGGTGCATACCTTGTAACTCAATAAGTTTTTTTCTTACCACAATTATAAAAGTTAGAAGAGTTTTATAAAAATAGATCTAGAACAATAGTGACACTTATACGTTCATGCTTCTATCATATTTTATTAACCAGAGGGGTCTTTGAAGTGTTTGCGACCTAACCCCTACAATCTCTTCAATACCAAAGGCGCCAATTTGTCTCAAGGTAACTTTGTACGAAGTCAAGGATTTATTATAAGAAGAAAGTTGCACAAATTTTCTTGTATGAGAAGTTTTGCAATATATTTTCAAAGCTAGACAGAATCACATAGGATTTCTACTCCTTTCTGGCGCCCACATTTTGAAAAACGATATTCCTGTATATTGGAATCATGGGGCTACGGTTTAGAATTTCTTTTAATCAAAGAGAGATCTGCGTTGATGTTGAATTTGCTGTTTTATTGCGTAATGTCTTCAAATATACAATGCACTCAGTTATGCTCACTATTCTTACATGATTAATAAGAGTAAATACTGCAATATGGCTAACGTAAACTCGAACTCAGCGGTAATTCCGTTTATCTGGCGTATGCGTTCTAGAGTGCAGTGACTGCTATTGAGGGTTTATGCCCCAAAGGTTTAATTAAAAAAGTGAGTTGATCAGTGATTTTTTTTTAAGGGTTGCTCCATCTCAAGAAGTTACGTGAGAGAAAAACTGGTGTTTCATACCCTAATTTAATATAGAATAAAACTTGTTTAAACTGTAATTTACTGTGAGACAGTTAACAAGTAAAAACTTGACACACTTCCATAAAATTGGCAAAAGCCAACGCTGAGAAGCCATCTATCCCTAAGTCTCACAATTTAGATTACCTTTCCTTTATTGAAAATAATCTTAGCTGACGGAACGCCTAGAATGGTTAATACTTAAAAAAATTGCAATCAATCAATGCAAGAGATTTCAAAAAATCAAATGTTTTGCAATCACTTGCTTACGGATTTTGTTTGCTATGTATACTAGAATGCTTTGATGGATTATGACGGTGGTTTCTAAGCTTTGGTTCGTTCTGAAACCAAAAAATAGGCAGAATCGGCTTTGACCGCAGTTATCGTATGTACCGGTTTCGCCAAAGTCATCACTGTAGCTACGCCTTAACCACATGCTTCTTCGGATTAAGAAAGGATGGACCAACGCATTGGTCACCTTGGAGAAAACAGGGAAGATGTACGGGTTAGGAGGTGGAAGGCAAGATATAGGACTACGTGAGGAACTGAAAGACGACGAGGAAAGGGTGTTAATTAAATCGCAATGAAAGAAAGAGCGGTTTTTTTCATAAATATACAGTGTATGCACGCGCATACATGCAATCAGGGAGAGCAAACAACAAATAGGACGGAGGAGATTCTCTGGGGACGGGACAGTAATCGGGAGGTCTGGAGAAATTGAGTGGATGTGAGGAAATGGAAAGAGTGCCGCTTGATTTCCGAAGCGTTGAGAACTTGGCGCGGGCAAATGGGGTCGAGATGTAATTATGAGGAACGGGGAAGGGGTGGTGGGAATGAGTGGGTCTTAAATGGGGTGGGAGTCCAAAGGCTGGGTAGGGAAGTGAGGGAGTGAGAGGGGATGGTTAAAGAGAGAGAGAGGGGGAGTGGGTCAAGGAGGAAGAGTTTTAAGGGAGAGGACGGGGTGGATTGGTGGGGCTTAGGGAAAGAGGAGTTGAGGCAGCATCAGCACAATGGTCCACTTGACACCTCGCCTCAGACCGTCGCTGAATAAGTAAGCTGGAGATTAAAGTTTCACCACATTGCACTTACCTCAGCCTACCCCTTCCCAGCTTCCCGCGTCCCCATCCCTCCCTATCCTCCTTCCACCTATCCTCTTCGTTCCTCCCGCCCCTCCATCCCCTTCCCTCCTTAATTCTCATGTAACATCCCTACTCAAGATATCCTTCCCTCATCCTCCCCAGGCACTCCCTATCTTCTCCACTTAACTCCACCATCACCGGCACGCTAAACAGTCCCTGCCTTCACTTTTTCTTGGACACATCATTTTTATCTCGAATGAATATTCCTCTCCTCGATGACAATCGTGTTTGTGTTTGAAGTCAGCTTTTCTGCTCGTTTCGACCGATTAGCTGTATGACCCGACTTTGAATGAAATAATCTTGTAAAACCAAGGCCCCTAGGAAGCTTTAGTTTGTTCACTACAGGTCGTATCTCGTGGATACAGGTCGTGTCTTGTTCTTGAGATGACGTAGCATGTCATTAGTAATGCCAGCAGAGGAGTCTACGGTTAAACTTTTCTTTTAATCAAAAAGTCACCCGATCGATTCTAAACTGATGGGATCTTAGCAAATACTCAATCCATGAGTAATTGTGCGTAGGAAAAGAACATATTTTTTTTTAATTAATGCAAATAAAAACTATAACGACACTATTTTACTGTGGCGCAATGGTTTCTAGTAAATACTCTGAATTGAGAAGCTGCTAAAGGATTTTAAGAAGTGCCTGAACAGAAAACTGCAAGCTTATCCTCCATACACCTGGTTATTGAAATGCTCTATATTAAGAAATGTTCAGAGAACAGTGGAGAATATATAGTTAAAGGGTATATGTAAGATCCGTGGGTCTAATATGTCGCCAAGCGCCCCGATTCTTTAGCCAAGTGATGGCGTCAGGGGGCTGTTTCACCCACCAAAGGAGAAATACACCACACACAAGAGGAAAAGACAGTGGGTTAGAATTCATACAACATCATACGGGAAAGGAAGAGTGCGTTTCGTGGCACGCATAGCCAGAAGAAAGAGATGAGCCACATTGGCCAAATACACATTCAAACACGAAATCCCGCCAAACGGCGAATAAATACTCATATATACAGAAACAGATATAAGGAAAAGGGATAGGAACACACATAAAGGACGAACACAATAGAGGTGGGGAAGGCGGAATCGAACGGATCACAAGAGTAAAAATATTTCCTTGACCGGGACTCGAACACCGGATCTTTCCACTTGCCGGGCGGTTGCTCTTAACCACTTGAGCTATCAAGGAAACGTAATTTACCCTGAGATCCGTGGGTCTAATATGACGCATTGTTTTGAACAGATTTACAAGCTTAAATACTTTGGAGTGATACACCTGATAGAAAGAGTATACTTGAGAAAACCTTATTTTGTTATCTCAGCATTTTTGTTCAACATTTATTTATGATTGCTGAACAGATTATTACTGTGATTAGAGACGTTGAGCCCTTCATATTGTTATATGTAGATGCTTTTAAATGTTTTGGATAATAAATGCATTAATATGAAAGACAGCCAAATTACCTAAAATTCTCCTAATTAGTATAAAATATTATGCATATAGTGCTAATTTGCAAATTTAAATTGCTCAAAGAAATAATAATTTCAGAGAAGCCACCAAACACATAAGAAATAAGATTATGTTGTTTTAGATGTGGAGCAAGGGGACAAAATCATGGGCAAATGCGTTTGGATAGACTCATTAAAAGATGGAATATTAGCAGTTTTAAAAGCAAGAAGAGCATGTAGGAAACGATACATTAATATGACGAATGAGAAATAAGTATGCAAATATAATGAGTAATATGGAAGAAATTTGTGAAAGGCATAGCTTACTGTCATATCTTTAAATGAAGATATTTGTTAATCTCCCTGTCCTGAAAAGGGACGGTGTGAAGAATTTGTATTAGCGCTACTGAAAAAATTCTACTGAATAAATATTCGAGTGTAATGACTCCAACACGTTTTGTAAATCCGCAAACCTAAGTTTGAAATCTTTATTCCCCCCCATTTCTCCCTACAACTCGGCGGGTTTCGCTAGGCTTCCGCGTTTGAGTACGGCTGGAGAGGACACGGATACAGAGACGGGCAGTGAATCCTAATCTCTAAGTATCCGTGTACCCTTATAGAGTTTATTTTAAGGCCAGTCTACCAGCGCACCGTGTTAATACAGTACTGGTATGTTCGTAAAAGTTCGTCGAGTCCTCTCGTCATTTCCCTGCAGGTTTGATTCTCTTGTCATGCATCGAGTTTTTTATACGAAATGCTCTCCGTCGCTAACGTTTCTAGTCCCTTTTAAGCCATCATCCACAATTATTCTCAAGTGGCCCCTTTGCGGCTTTGGTTCGCTAAAACCCTTCGCGCCTTCATTACAAAATTCTGAGCCTCGGAGCGAAGGGAGACCGTAATTAGGGTTTACTTTTCTCTCTCTCTCTCTCTAGTGGAGCGAGCTTGCACTTGGATTAATCCAGATAATTTGCTCAGCTTGTTCGTTTCCTTCTTTTTTGGTGACTTTCTACTTTCACTGCCTTCTCGCTCGTGCTTAGACATGAATCGCAATCAGCGTCGCTTCGTGGAAATTTGGCACTTGTAAAGGGAAAAAGATAGAGAAGGATTGAGGTCATCGATTTTACAAGTGTACCGTAGAGCCAACAGTCAAATCAAACGTGTACTCTATACTCGGCAAAGCAGGTTTCTTGCATGGATATACAATTGCAATTTCTGAACGATCATCCGATTTAGCGTATTTAAGTGCAATATCCAATCTATCGATCGGATGTTAGCAAGACATTTCATATTGAGGGAGGATGAGGGCTCTAATTTAGTCCATATTATAGTAACTTCACTAAAATTACATGGTAATAACTCATTTTTTACAATTGCAGAAAACTGTTTCCATGGGATGGAACCTAATTAAGAACTATCGAAAAATACGGTTGTCCCTTATTTCGACTAGTGAAAAATTTGATGAGCTACCCTATCATTATTAGGTATCGCCTCAGAAGATACTCCATAATTTAAAATCTCGACACACACGGTTAATATTAAAGAAAACGCTCAGGCGCAAAGTTTTTGGAATAAAAAGAAAATTGAATTTTTTCATGACTTAGACTAAAAGTAAATTCCTCCTAAAACACTGGATAAATAATGAGTCTTGACGAAATGACCTTTAGTGACAAAATATTTTAAAAACCATTTGTTTTCCTAAATGGTTTGATCGAAGAAGCCTAAAAATAAATGAAAAAAGAGCCAATTGTTTGTATTAAAATAGCATTGAAATAAACTTTATGTACTTTTTATGTAAAAATTGTCCGTTGTTGAAAAGGGAATATCAGGTATTCGTATTCAGCCTTCAGAAAGAAGGAAAGTATATAAAGAAGCGAAATCCTTTCCAGCACCTGTAGCAATATCCTTGCAAATCTTTACAACTAAACACCGCTAAAATTGTAAAGACCGTCAAAATACTTACAGACCCGTAAATTAACCGGTAGACAAAATGATTTTTTAAACCTGATGTGAGTAGACAGTATAAATATCAACAGTACCGGCTCGGTTAGTATTAGGAACATAGCTTTCTGTTTTGCTTGGCATTGCTTTCGGCTATATGAAACTACTTTTCATTCATATTTCACTTCCATTCCTCAAGTTCTGTCTGCCGATTCCTGTTTCTGTTGAAATCGGAAACAGTACAGATTCACCTACACATCTCAAAACTCCTGCACTGGCTTTGAGTATTGACGAGTGACTTAAAAAAGGCTTAAGGATTGATTCAAAATAAATTGCGAATATATTAGAAATGTCATTCATGAAAACATTTATATGTAAACAAAATTGTTGGTATCTTCCAGATGATCTCACTGGTATCTAATTTAAAGAAGAAAATTTATATGCGCTCGCGACTTTCGAAAGAATTTTTTCTACCATTGAACCTAAAGAGGAATTTCTGGCTATTAATATATTATTAAAATCAACTTCTTGCTAATACTTGTTTAAATCTAAAAATTGGCCTGCTCCTAATGGTTCTGCTTTCCAATCGTGATTTATGTTGCTCTGTAGAGGCACGTCTTACTGCGATAAATTTTGAGGGATAAATGAAACATTATTTTTATCTTTTGTTGGAAGAGCTGCGTGTAAGATGAAGATACTACCCAAGCAAAGTCTGGGTAATATCGCCGGTGGTATGTGAAACGCTGTTTGGCTTATTCCATTAGTAGTTTGTCTACATTAAAAATCATTACAAACAGCACACATAAGCACTCCAATGTCATGTATCTCTCACGTATAATTACCGATGCTCGAGTACTTCGAGGGATCGGGATGGCGTTGTGGCTAACGTACTGGTTTCCAACTCAGAGGGCCCGAGTTGAAATCCAGGAGACGGCAGTTATTTTTCAGTGGTATCCCAAACCCTACTTGAGATGCTTTGTGGAAAGCACTTTGAGTGAGTCCGTCGGATGGGAAGTTAAACTGTAGACCCCTTGGCGTTCTCCGTTAAGAGAAGGATAATGCCAACGCCGGGTTTCTCTTCACCCTTCCTTCTTACTCATCCATCTTTAACGGCGCAAATGACCCAATCGCCGGTCGCCTCCCCTAAATCTGCAACTACTACTACATGAGTGCCAAGATCGTCTCTACTATAAGACGAGATTTGGGCATGGATATCTTCTTCATATATGTACAATATTTTTTTAAAATATATAACCCATATTTTATGGATTTGTTTGATCTCATATATATATACAAAACTTAATACTCCTGTCTGACATTAGTAGGTGAACAATCTCCCATCTGTCCGCCCTTGCTAACATAAGATCCCCTGCTTGATCATTATTTTGTACAAAGATTTTTGATTAATTTCTTTTGATTCCAACTCAATTCTTTATTTCAAGAAATAATATTCTTAAGTGGATACCACTTATCATAAATAAATTATCTTTATCTGATCACAATCTGTGAAGTTTTTTTAATGGCAATAATCATGACATCCAGTTGGTGAAAAATGTTACTTGTGAATTGATTAATTATATCTCCGATAATAGTTCGTGTCATACATCTTAAAGGATCTCAAGTGACGAACCAAAGAAGTTCAAAGGGGGATTTTTTTTGTCTTCGTAACCGGAAGTAGCATTTAGAATGGTACATTTGAGTAATCTGATATCTTAAGTAATATAAAAAAATACTGTTCCTAATGAGAATTATTTTACCACAACCCATGTGGTTCTGAAATCTTGAAAAATAAATATGGAATTTCGCTCGTCATCTCCTCCATAATTTAGTGTATACTTTCTGTTTCTTCGGCAACATCAAAGAGTTCACTTATAGAAGAAGCTTTCAGGACTTGGAAAATATGAAAAAGTGATGATTTTAAATGGATGTTTACATATGCTTAAATGTGTCCTTCGATTTTGTTCTCTACGGTGTGGAATAATTCTTAGGTACCAATTAATTCTAGAAAGATTTCAGAATTAAGAAACTCCTCGGTATTTGGCTATTATGACATCAATCCTCTATGTGACACACAACATGCTGCTAGTCATTTGGCTTTCTGTTTCCTGGAAGCACATAAAGAACTTTGAATGTACTATAAAAACAATGTTACCTTTATAATGACATACATGCGTTGAAGCTTAACAGGAAGAGTGCATTCATTATGAAAAATTATAAAGATTACTTTATTATATTGAACATTTAAATATTTCATCAAATGATGATTACAGAAGTGAAAATACTAATTATACCTACCTCTCTACGGAATATGATCACTTTCTTATTTGGAATTTTAACGAGAAGACAGGCAGTAATTGTGCTTAAATAATAAATTTGTCGCGTCCCTTGCTTTTCCTTCCTTTAAACTATCTTATTAAATTATAATGAGATAAACTAACACTTTGGAATTTATTCACGCAACTGTAAGGTGTGGAATGGGTAGTTTTAGATTGTGCAATTCCAACACTAAAAGTGTAATAATTATATATATATATATATATATATATATATATATATATATATATATACATATATATAAAAAACACAGATGTAGATTTTTAGAATATAGAGACACAAAGAAAGGACACTCACAATTTGTTATTTTACGTTTCGACAGCACGGCTGTCGTCTTCAGAATTCTGAAGACGACAGCCGTGCTGTCGAAACGTAAAATAACAAATTGTGAGTGTCCTTTCTTTGTGTCTCTATATTCTAAAAATCTACATCTGTGTTTTTTATATATTTGTGTGTCGCCGAAGAGCGTTCCATTTCGAAGATATTTTATATATATATATATATATATAAATATATATATATAATATAATATATAATATATATAATATTATATATATATATATATATAACACTAAAAGTGTAATATATATATATATATATATAATTACTGCCAACTTTTACAATTAACATTGCGCCTTTAAGTATCCTTTTTACCTTTATCTGAGGATTTATTTATCTAATGCATTTGGCCAAATTATAATTTATTTGCTCGTTAACTTTTAGAATTAATCCTGCTGTTACTTGGAAACATGTTTTGAAAAATAGGATATTGTGTACACAAATAGATATACAGGGGAGCAGGATGAACCTTACCGGTTTATATCGTACCCCACAACGCCAGAGACCCAAATTTTGAATGGGGCAAACTCGAAAGCTTTATATTCGTTGCTAGCACTTACGGATGATGGTCCGTCTTGATGGGCGATTACGTTACGATATGGGCTTCTTCCCTCGGTCCTCCTATAATATTTCGCATAACTACCTCCACGTTATCGCCGCTCATTACCATCTTGATGACCGGAGAGGATAGGGAGCCCTTTTCCCTTTTATATGGCTTCCAACAAATGCGCTACCCATCCTCCATTACACAATCACCTCACCCCTTGTATGGGTAAGAGCCGATCAAGGACCAATGTTTTGAAACCGCGGAAAAAAAATTCTATCGCGGAAGTGTTGAGAGGGGACATAAACGGGAAATTTTTTACGCTCTCTCCATCATTTCCAGTTCGAGCGAGATTACGTTATCCTCAATGAGGTGAGAATCAATTTCCCATGCATGTATGCATGCGTATTTATTTCCCTCTCAATCAAATCGCGTTCCCTCTCTGTCCGTCCACCCTTCCCCCTTTCTGTTTGCTTTATATTTACCGCCTTCATCCCTGCCATACCATCATATAACGAGAGAGAAAGAGAGACCCTCTCTCTCCGTACAACGGAGGCCTGAGGAGAGCGAATTCGTTCGTCCTCGGGAGACATCCCCTTCCTACCCCCTCCCCTCTCTCTCTATCCCTCTCTCATTCTCTCATATCATCTCATCGAGCGAAAGAACGAAATGGTGGAATGAGTCATGTTTTTCGGTGGTGTTGGCGGGAGTTTCCGTTATTAGGTCCGGCCGAAGAGGGGGAGGCAAAGAGAGAGAGGGTGTACGTATAGGGATGGAGAGCATTATATATAATTCACACCGTTCACATCCACCCCCGTCGAACCGTGCTCCCCCTACGTCGCCCGGTGAGACCCCTCCTTCCCAAACCCCCGTCCCCACATCTACTCCGTCTCACCCCTCCGCCTCCTCCCACTCCGCGCCCCCCTCACAAATGCACTTGCAACATTCGCCCTCTCACAGCCACTTGCACATACATATAAACGCACCCTTTGCGTGCCGCTCTTCAAAACACCCTTCAGACACCGCGTCTCCCAGCGCTGCCGTTGCCGCTACACCCCTCCTCTGGTTCCAAGCTCCCCACCCGCCTTCCGTCTGAGCGCATCACCCACTTGCTCTCCACCCCATCCTCTCCTCCATCGCTCTCCTTCTCTTCTAACCTTAGGCCTCTCCGGAGCCATCCGGTCGACTCCGGGCGCTGGGGAACGGGACCCACGTAATATGGTGCGAGGGGAGGGGGGGGTGTAGTGAGAAGGGTGGTGGGGCAGGGGGATTGGAGAGTGGGCTGCGTAAGGATGGAATGGCTTGAGGGACACTTTTAAGGGACAGATCGAAGGGGAAATAGCACGAAACGGGATTTATAGCCAAAACTGGGATTGCTTTGCCCCACAGATCCGACAAAAGAATACATATTTCCGATTCATAAGTAAACCCTTGGTCTCCTACATAGTCAAACACTTAGTAAATATTGATCTTCTCCCCAATAATTTTTAAGTAAGTTGCGCTGAGATAGGGGAGGATATTGATGGGATGACTGGTCTATATTAATGTTACATTATGCTGCGTATATCAATCCCAATCCCATATTTGTTATAATATGCAGGTGCTAGGATGCGCAGGCTAGGATCCTGGAGTGACTAGAGGCATTCTTCCGGTAAGATATATGATATATATATATATATATATATATTTATTTATTTATATATATATAGTTCCTATGTATGTGTACTTCCCCACGCTCTATTCGGATGTTTGAAATGAAAGATTTTAATATAATGCGTCTTTTTAAAGAGGCGTTATACAAAGCACTACGTACCTACATGTTGGCCAATGAAAGACTGATGGTGGGGCGATCTTCCTCAGGCATTGGCATGAATGATACTTGTGTTTAGGGGTAGAATTGCTAAAATTATGAAAATTGTGTGTCAGGAAATGCCACATATTTCCTTATAAATTTTGATTAGATGGCACTCCAACCGGTATAAGTTTTCGGACACGAACGTTCATTAATAACGATCTCCTCAATTTCTTCCTTCAAATCTCTCCACATTTCTTCATTCAAAATACAAAGTCGGTCAATTAGTTCAATATTTCCTCTGTATAATGGACATTTAATTTTTTTACCGTTGTAAACATGAGGTAGTGATTGCGGTGATGTTTTAATATCACAGTCTTGAATTGGAAGCAGAGTGTTTCAAAAGTTCAAAACTTAAGTAGAAGGAATAACTAAAAAACTTCTCTTTTAATAGGCAAATTTTTCACGCGCTATTTACTTATCACTTTCAAAAGCCCATCATAAGAAAACCGTCAGTTCAGTCAAGGTTATTTTGAATTGGTGGAAAATTACAGCAACGAAGGAGTTGAATAGGAAATGATGAAAGCGGGGGCCCATTGGTCGCGTTCACAAACTAATCAAAAACCTCTGAGGATAGCATAGAGTATATTCTCCCTGTATATTCTCCAGACTAGCGATACTGTAAACGGGCTCATCTAATCATATCGTCATTATCTCTAAAATTTTATAATGATAGTTAAGTAACGTCGATCTACATCAATAAGTTAATGATGTTCAATGGTTCACATCACATATTTAAACCCGAGAAAGGCCATATATTGTCATTCGCCGTGTGCTAATCGAATTACCATATGTTTTATGACATTAATCACTTTTGATTCGCACCTGCCTAGTTGTTTGGCGTTATAATGGAAAACATGAAGATAAAAGACAGACATGGGTGTTATTAAATGGTATTGCCAGATTGATATCATTAGTACGAGGGTCATCCGGAAAGTAGTACCCGTTCGTGCCGCATGAAGTGCTGACGACGCGAGTAGCCGCTGGACGAGGTCAGATAGCTTCAGTGGCTTGTCTGCCTTCTCTGAGCCAAGTTGCGTGACGCTAGCATTGCCTGTGTTGTTTCTGTGATTGTTTACAATGTTTAAAAAAATTGAGAACGCCGCCAGTTGTGAAGTGAGGGCAGTGATTAAATTCCTCAATGCAAGAAACGTTCGCCCATGTGATATTCATCGCCAATTAAAGGAGGTGTATGGAGACAATGTAATGGACGAGTCGTCTGTTCGGCGGTGGTGTCGCAACTTCAACATGGGGAGGGGGAACACACACGACGATGAGCGTTCGGGGAGACCGTCTGTCATTACAGACCAACTGGTGAGCTCAGTTGACGAATTCGTGAGGAACGATCGGCGCGTCACAATTGATGACATCTCTGAGCATTTTCCCAATGTTTCTCGAACAATTGTTCATGAAATTGTTAAACACCATCTGCATTATGCAAAAATTTGTGCAAGATGGGTCCCTCGCGTATCTCAATGAGCTGGCGGCGAAGGACTATGCAGCAGGAATACAGAAACTTGTCACACGTTATGACAAATGCCTTAATTTGCTTGGAGATTATGTTGAGAAGTAGTTTAAAGTATCCTCTTTCAAATAAAATTTTTTGTTTGTTAATATTTACTTTTGTGTCTTTATTTCACGAACGGGTACTACTTTCCGGATGACCCTCGTATTTCGATATTATTTTATTTTTGAACTATACATGTAGTACTCCCCACATCGCTCCAATGTGGAATAGAATTACCACTGAAAATATCAAACCTTTCAAGCAATGGTTATATTTATATTTTTCAATATATATATATATTATATATATATATGATTTATTGTAATTAGTTGTTTTAGACGTGACTTAATGGAATCGATTCATGTCATAATGAAAAACTAGACATTCGTAATTCCACCGTACTTTATTTAGACGCAGCCCAGATTTCGACTTTCAACTACGTGTACCTAATAATAGTGTTCAACGTAACCCTGGTCCTGTCTAAATAAAATTCTGCGGAATTAAAAAATTATAGTTTTTAATTAAATGATGACTTAGAAAAACTAGAAAAATCCTACTTCATACTTCTAGTTCTGTCCTTAATATCCATCCATGTTCAAAATACTTAGTAATATAGTGAGATCATTGTATTGTAAAAGTATCGAAAAAGGAAATTTTAACCATAGAATTCTTCTTCATTTTATGATGCTGACGAACATTGATGTTTTCGTTTAATTGATAAAAAGTGGGTTCTCTTGGCTTTCTCTTCTGTGAGCTCCGCTCTTTATTCTAGTTTCTTTCAACTTCTAACCATGCCGTTTCAGCTCCCTATTTAACTGTCTACATAACTCCGTCTTCTATATTTATTTATGCCAAGGAAAAACAAAATGATATTTCATTACTAATTCCACGACAAAAATCACTGCGAAACAAGTCAAGGGGTTCTGAATGTCTGCATCGGCGCAACTTAAATATTTGATGGAATTCCCCATTCATCTATTATTTTATATACTATTGCCAGATTGATATCATTGCCATTGCGATATCATTTTATTTGTGCGAATTCTTGACTTTATTGGACGGTGCAATAGTTTAGGAGATGGGGTGAATGAGTGGCTGGTGGTTTCTTGGTGGAGACAGAAAGGTTGTGGGGAGGGGAGAGAGACAGCCAAAGCACTCAGATCAACTCCACAGACCCTCTCTCTCTCTCTCTCCTCTTCCCCCGATTCCTCCCCATCACCCACCCACTCTCCCCTTCAACCTCCTGTTACCACCGCCGCGGCGGGGCAAGCTCCACCCCACTCGAACACGCCTCTCTCCCCTCCTCCCACCCCAAATCCCACTATTTGCGTGACTTTGCTCATTAAATGCGCTGTTTGTCTTTCATTTATTTGGATTGCCCCCGCTCCGGCTCTCTTCTTTCTTACCCCCGTCCCTCCTCTCTCTCCTCTTCATCCGTCTCTCACTCCGCCGTCTCCCTCTCCCCTCCCCCGTCTTCTTCTTCATGGCTTCCCGCAAACGTTCCGCGCTTCCTCCGGCCCTTCCCTGCCTCCTCCACGGATGCTCGCACCGTCTTCGTCATCTCCTGGCCCCGCCCTCTCTCGCCTCCCGGCTCTGCCTTAAGGGAACAGATGACGGCGAATGGGAGGGCGGCATAGGAATAAAGAGATTGAGAGGAGGAGGAAAAATGCTTCCGCAATATCTTTAGGGCTTTCGGAGTGAGTTTGAAGTCCCTGGTCCCGCCCGGGCGTTTGTCAAAATCCTCGAAAAGTGTTTTCTTTGCTCCGAGCCGGTATATTAGTATTAGTTAGGGCAGTGATCTACATGAGCATAACTGTCTTATACCCCGCAAGCTGCTGCAATGGTACGTGGCAGAGGATCTCTGAGAACGGCAGTCAGAAAAAATAAAATGAAAGAATTCCGTAATGGTGAGATTTTACGATGCTATGGATGATGAAATTGCAATGGCGAAAAGAAGATTGAAAGTAGCGATAGAAGGCGGATTTTTTGGGTAGTGCCATCGATTCAAAACCAGTTAATGTGTGCTTTACATTGATTTTTAAACAAAAATAAATACGAAACATCCAAATCTTAGGTGGAGAAAACCGACTTGTAAAGTTTCCGAACCTGCTAATCCTAGATTATCAGGAGATAGATTATCTTATTTACAGAGAGTATGTAGCTAATGTTTTCCGAGTCTAACAACGCAATCAACTCCTGAACATCAATAGAATGTCTCTCCTGCTATTATTTGCCTTGTTGCGGATTGCTGATTAGTTATGGACAAGAAGGCTTATGTAAAGTTTGTTTACAGATTGATTTGTGGATGATGTAAGCTTATTATTAGGTGTTGTGAATGCGAAGATAGGTTTTCTTCAGCTTTCCAATCCGCTTTTTCTTAGCTAGTATTTAACTAAATGGTGCATGGTGAAATAGAAATAATGTGTTGCCTAGGAATTCTGAAAATCTAAAGCACCCTAATGAATGATGAAGGATGAATAATATATAGCAATTATTGAAAGATAATAGTGGGAGCTATGAATGAATGAAGAAATTAGTCCATAATCGAAAATAATGGTAAGCGACCAATGGTAGACATCGGTTCCAAATTCTCCAACTAATAAGGCTATGTTGAGCCATCCAACTTCCTGGAGCCAACTAAATCAAATGCAAACATCATCCATTCCCGAGGCTGGTTCGCAAAGCAATCATTTTGCTGGGTAATGCCTTAACAAATGTTTATCTTTTAAATCAGATCTTAAATTTGTTTCGTCATCAATCAATCAAATGCCACTAAGTGTATATCATCAGATTTCATTTTGAGAAGCATTAGAGAGCAACTTTTAAAGGAAAATTGCACGGGGTTGCAATACATTAACCCTGTGACTATTACTCTTCAAGGACGTGGGTCAAAGTATGGAACAGTTCTTGTGTCATGAAAATGTAAACGGGGATTGGGGAAAAAAGCAAGGAAAAACACTAATATTTAACAATAAGTAAATAGGAGAAAACAACAATGCGATAGTTCAATTTATCAGTATATTCGATTGAACTTAATTCCATTGGTATGATGAATCCTCCGATGATGTGTTACATTCCATCCTGATGAAACTTACTTTCGCCAACTTAGTCCTTAAGGTTTTAGATTCAAGTCTCGCATTAGGATGGATATTCCCTAAGTAAATGTTAAGGAAAACCCTAGTGGTTCTAAATTCACATAGAAAATAAAGGTGTCATTATTGTGAATACGCATACGTTGTTGCATTCTCAAAGTTTGAAAAATATTGCAACTAGGAGATAACTTTATAACCAACATGAAGTGTATCAGACTTTTTCCTACTAAGAAACAGCCCCTCTTATGTACCAAAGTTGATTTGAAGTCATGTGGGAACTGTAGTTATATCGTTTTAAAATGAATGATAATTATATATTTAAAAAAAACAATTAAATTTCACTGACACCGGCGAGAGACTGAAATCAAATCGTTGAAAGGTAGAGCTAGACGAATATTTAACTGGCATAACAGAGATGAAGATGAAGACTGCTACAATTTTCCACTAAATAAAAATTTCATTTTCAAGTGACCCTCTCACTGTACAGGTCAAATATATATATATGTATGTATATATATATATATATATATATATATATATATATATATATATATATACTGGTTAAGGTAGGTTTTTGGATGGACATAATTACTAATTAAATAATTTGTGACCCCTGGCAAAACACAACATCCTACTCAACATATCTGAGTATCTGAGTACTTTCTTCCTCCCTTCATCCCGTCCAACATCCCTGTCCTGTTCCTTCCCTTTATATGTATATATATACATATATATATAATTTATATATAATATATATGTTTAATAAATATAGGAGTTGGGCAAATCAGGGTGTCTCCACGTGCTATCAGGGATTAGGCGAGTGGGAAAAACCGAAGCTCTGGTGGCGGATGAAAAAAGCGGGTAAAAGTGGGGGTGGAGGTTGAGGGTTTGTAGAGAGAGAGGGAAAGACAAAGAAAAACGAAGACTCTAGTTGGTTGCGATGAAATGGTCTTTTCCTCTCATCTACATTCCTTATCGCGTCCTTCGTCCCTCCTCCCCACGGTGTGCGGGGAAGAAGTGGTGGCGGTGTCCTGTGGTGTCGGGAGGGGACCGTTGGCCGATCGGTCTCTTTCGTTGGGGATTATCCGGGTGCCGAGTGTCGATTCACTCCCTCGTGCATACATTTTTATCTAGTGGAAAATTGTAGAAGTCTTCATCTATGATAATATGGAACAGTTCCACCACATTACTCATGAATCCGTAATTTATAATTATGTGGCAGTTTAGAAACGGAATGCATTGCAGTTTTTTTGGTGGCCAAAATACAAGCCTTGCGTAAACAGGACACCGTGGTGTGCAGTTTGAAATTGGCACCGAGCCAAATAAATTGTAATGACTAATCCTCAAAGCTTAAGTCAGGGAGAGCCATCGATGGAAGGAATACCGTAGGATAGGGGGGGAATGGAAACCTGCATTGCAAAATATTGCTGCCCTGGTAGGGTTATAAACTCAACGGCTGACTTCTCATCGCGCGATTCAGTAATTCTTCCTACTTTCGTATCACGTTACAAATGACCACTATGTGTTAAATACCCTCATAAACTAACGGTTACATGATGTACAGTGATGGTGATGGTGGTTGTAATGTAGTCATGATCACGGTTGTAATGCAAAAATTGTCCATCAATGCTTGCAAAACTCTTTTGTTTTTTGTAAAGTCCAAGAGGCACCAATCCGAAGCGGACATGTAAAATTTAAAATGGGAGAAGGATTGTTAAAAATGTTGCAGTCTTATAACAGGTGAAGCTTTTTAGAATTCATTCTAAAGTTATGTTTGCTAATATATACTAATGAATCCAATCTGCGAAATCATTTCGCGCAAGAGGAAGGAAATATGATTTTATTCGTGGGAATATGATTGTGAACTTAGGGTTGAAAATAATGCTTAAATGGACAAATAAGCTGAGCAGATAGATCACTTGGTTATATTTGTTATGGGAACGTGTGTTTCCATTAAAGAAACCATAAAACAGTTGTCAACCCGAATGTCGGTGTGATGGTAGAGTTAACCCGTTCAAAATCCCAATGGTGTGTGAAATTCATACATCGGGGCAGGTCAGATCCTTTCCCAACCCTGTGCCGCCTGTGGTTTCCTAGGAAGCTGAGGGTGCCCAGAGAGGTGTACCAGGGAATCAAAATTGGGCCCTCCTGTCAGTAGTTCAACGCTCTACTCATGGGCACCACATTTCTCCTTTGAAAATCATCAACTCTAATCCACCATTGCGTTGGTGCTGCGATATGCAGTCTCTTGTCAAACTCCTTCCATAAGAGTGTTCTTCAAATGGGACTATCTGACGACCTCTAGTTTAAAGCCACTCGTTGAAGGACCGGGTTCGATTGAAAATGTTTCCCTTCACGACCATTGAGACGCCTAGTCCGATGATAATCTCCAAATTAAAGTGTTTTTGTAGAGTATCGTCCGTTGGCCATTCAAATGTAGATTTCAGTGACTGCGATCTAAATTTGCGAAATTATCCAATGTCTCTAATGTATTGTCATATAGAGTACGGGGTGTGATTAGAGAGGTCATCGTGGACAATCAGTAGTCTCATTATTTGACATATTTCATTTAAAAGGAAACTTGCACTGACCTCGACATAGGTTTCACCCATAGTCTTCTTTCGTTACTCCTACCATTTGCACTACGACATATTACTCTTTTTTGATTGGTATTTACTCTTAGTGTTAGTTAAAAAATTAGATAATAAATAGTCCCTCCATTCATAATTGTGTCGCTGATCACTGAGCTTTAATGAATGCTATATCTGTGTGAAGAAAATATATCTATCTTATATTTATTGTCATCATTGGAGAGAAACAATGAAATTAAAGTGAAAGGCGCTAATCGGAATTTAATATCAAAATTAGATGATTATAGCCAAAAGAATCGGAAATCGATTGTTCAGCTGAATATTGAGAAAAATCGAAAAAAACACAGCAACGACATTTCAATGCAATACTTAAATGAATGTACCAGAGTACTGAGATTCTCCATTTCTATCCAATTAATTTGGCATGGAGAATTTGATCTGTATTATAAGATGAAAGTTCATTATAAAGTTATTTGAAATTGGAAAATACTACATTCTCACGGAGTCAACAGATACCCTGGATTTAAAAGTTTATATTTATTTGTGGCATTAGAAATTAACTAAAATTCATTTTTCAAATCATGAGTAAATATTGTAAGAAATATTCTTCTAAATTACGCTTATAATAAGCCACAAACAAGGCATAAATAAAATACGTAGCGGTACTGAACAATAAGTTGAATAATTTGAATGCTTTGAAAGATCTTTAATGCGTCTGATTTTGAAAAATTGTAAACGTTCATGTGGGTATGAAGCATCTGTTTATGATACCTGTGACTTGTCTAAAATCGCATTTTTTTGTACATTTTCACAAGGAAATAGTTTTATTTTTTACTTATTCATTGCATTCTTTATTAATTATCATAAAATATAATCCTATTTTAGGCTACGAAATTAATTCCGCGATCCTCCGAACGAGTAACACAGAAATTTTCAATACCAAACGAAATATAATTATCTGTTACTTTAATTCAGTGTTTTCAAAATGACCATTCATCCTTGCATTTTTTTATCATTCCGAGAGTTGATTCTGCGCGTCAGGCCATGCGTATAATTTATGAATGTGTTTCCGAATGACTCAATCATCTGGGGCGCCGAAGACAAAAGAAGTCCTCTTCGTTTCTCATTCGAGGCCATGTCAAGAGACACGGAGGAGGTGATACTCCTTGTCTGTAGAGAGGACACTGTTTCGTAGTTTTATTTATTTCCCTTCGCCGCAAACCATTGGAATACCGATCCCTTACTCGTCCGAATTCGGACCTCGGAAAGAGGTGAGGATGCCTGATGGTGCAAAGGAGAGAAGAGACGTGGGGGTGGGAGCTCTGGGTTTGGTCAGGGGACCGAGGGGGGGGAGTAAATGAATGCATGGGAGGGGGTGATATAAGGGGTGAAGGGGCACGGGAGAGGAACCGGGAGGGACGCCCCTCCCTGCCACTCCGATGCCCCTTCTTCACAACTCCATTCCGCCCACGCACACTTCTTCCTTCCCCCGGGACTACAGGTAGAGATGGGGAGAGACTGAGGATATCGTTTGCTTCGTCTTCCTCCCTTTTTTTTCGGATTGCATTGCGATCCCATTGGAGAAATTCCCCCGCCCCCAGCCCTCTCTTCATTTCCCGCTTCTTCTTCAAGATGCTCCTCCTCATCCCCCACACATACCTCAATCCCTTCCCCAAACTGCCAAGTCCTTTCTCACTCCTCGACTTGCTCCCTGCCTTCACCTCCACCCAAAGTATTTGCTTCCTCTATCCTTCCCCGCCCAAACAACCTCGAATGTTCTCTCCAGTCCGCAGTATTGGGACCGTGGTAGTTCAGTGAACTTCCTCGACCATGAAATAACTGATGGTGATCATTTGTGTCATTCTTATGCACTAATTCTCATTCCTAAAGTAACAGTTTTGATGGTGTAAGAGTACCTGCATATAAGAAAGTTAAACCATTGGATGTGTACGAATCGTTAAACGTTATTTTCATTTGGATGCTTGTAAAAGATTTCTGCATGAAATCTGTAAAAGAAATTCCAAGTATACATTTTGCCTGATGACCCAGACTACAGGGTTCGTCCGGAAATAAGTGTACTGAGCTCAGGAAAAAAAATTTATTACACTTTTACATATCTTAAGCTAATATTCCTCAAAATAGGACCCTTGTGAGTCGATACACTTGTTCCAGCGGCGTTCCCATTCCTGGAACGCTCCCGCGAAGGCATCATCGGGAACCTCTCGAAGACTCGTCGTCGACCTCTTCTCTGCCCTCCACGAACATCTTGTGCCACCGAAAGATCATGTTTCTGGACGTGGCTGACTCCCCGTAAGCCTGGTTAATCATACCGACAGTTTCGGTAGACGATTTCCCAAGTTTTACCGCAAATTTGATGGAATAACGCTGCTCCAAAAACTTCGGCATCGCGTTCCGTGATGTGGGTCGAGCGTGGAGGTTCGCGTTAACAGAGCTCCTCACTACACCACAGCTCAGAGCCGACTGCCTTTTTCAGCGTCGCTTGCCAACATACCCCCCTCCAATCGCAGCCCGTCAGAGCGGTGCTGGGCGCGCCGCTCCCGGCGCGCCCAGCACCGCTCAGTCCCAGCCCAGGAGTCAGTACACTTACTATATTTTCCGGACGAACCCTGTATATGTTTGGGCTGTAAAAGCTTCGTGTTCGGGAGTTATAAAAATGTTCGGAAGGGCTTTGGATGCTTTCGAATCACGAAACTGAAACATTCCCCCCGAGCTGAAGTAGGTATAATTGTGTGAAATGGTGATGCTGGCTGCGGTATTGAAAGAGCAAATTGTTTCCCTAATTTAACGTCTGAATTTTTATGCATCCAAAGTGACATAAATTTGCGTTATCATTTCTCTTACTGAAGAAATTACATTTGAAATTCTATGCGGACGCTATACTTTTCCCATTTCCCACTCATAGCTTCCTCTTTGGTTATCGGTTGCTAAAAGTCTCACTGTTCTTCAAGAGTCCCTGTTTGCTGAAAGTATCACTGCCAAAAATTATTTTTGTCTTTGCTCAAGAATCGATCACCCTTAAAAACCCTCACAGGCTGTGCTTGAGAACACCCATAACTTGCTAAAAATCTACCTTGCAAAATTCTCTCCTTGAAAATGTAATTCTTGAAGTGACCAGTTGCAGCATAATTATGGCTCCAGTTGTTCGTACACGAGCTGCAGTACTCATCCGGAGTATATCCTTCTAGTAGTTTTTAGGGGAGGCGACCGACAGCCAAGGTCATTTGCGCCATAGGGGATGGACAGGAAAGGATGAAGGGTGGAGAGAAACCCGGCGTCGGCATTAGCCTACTATTTACGAAAGGCGCCAAGGGGTCCGCAGTTTAACGTCCCATCCGACGGACGCCGTACTCACTCAAAGTGCCCTCCACAAAGCACCTCAAGTAGGGATCGAGATACCTCTGAAAAATATTCAACACCGCCGGGATTTGAACCCGCGCCCTCAGGGTGGGAAGCCAGTACGTTAGCCCCCGCACGATCTCGATCCCCTATCCTTCTAGGGAATTAAACGCGTAGAGGTATTCCATTTTTATGCTCTTGCCTCTAGCGACCTTTAGTATGAGTAAATCCCTATACTTTTAATTTAGCTACTTACTGTGATGTACAAGTATTCTTTTGACTTCTTTTCGACTTTTAATATACTGTTTCAATTGAATGATTTTTACACTCTGAAATTGTTGCATTGAAATGCTTATTGGTGGATGACACCGTCAAAAGTTACTGCTGCGGCATCTCCCGCAGTTTCTTGAAATTTACTAATCACATTTACTTACCTATTTCGATGAAAACTGGGCACCTCAAGAATACTAAATTCATGTAAGGTTTTCGTATTTGCAACTCTATTTTATTTTCGTTCCATATTTAGTACTTCGCTAACCATTTTTTTTAGTCTTTGCTGAAAATACACTTTAAATGTTTAATTGGTTTTATTTAAAGCATTGATATTCGGTCTATGATGTTTATTCACCGCAGTAGTTTACAAATTATATTCCACACCGGAACTCTTTGGAGAAGAAAATACTATATTTGAAGATTATAAAGGTCTTCTTTGATTTCGATGAAGTCGAGGGATGATGTACGGGTGGTTCTTTCGTGCCAATGTCAAAAAGTAGTGTCATCTACCAAACGCCCGCCACTCCTCCACATAACCGTATTAAACTTATTTTTATCTTAACTATTCCTGTCGAAAAAATTATCATTAATTTATTGTTTACCTTTTAAGACATTTTGTGGATAGACACAGACTGATCATCGCTATATTTCTTCGGTTTCTCTAACAACCATCATCCTGACGACCAAAAATACTTTTCTTCAATGCCGCATACTTTCTACCTCCCTTTTTTGCTTCCTACATAAATATATATTTTCTCCCCATTCCTCGCTTGACTATTTTTCTTGCTCAATCATAGTCTTCAACATTTCCATCACCAGTTAAAATGCTCTGCTTCCATCTTCCCAGTCTCTTTTGGGTCTCATCCCAACAATTCTTTCTCCTCCCATACCACACCTTGTACATTTTCGTTAGTTTTTCTTTCCACCTTTTTTTTCTTGTTCATCTTTCTCCACATCCACATCTAAAAAGCCTTTCTATCTTTTATAAATTTCTATCTATCTCTAAGGCCATAGTCCTGCTAAAACTATCAAGTTTTTGTCAATACAAAACCCCTTTTAATATTAAAATTTTAACTATTCTTTTCTGAATATCCTTATTCAAAATTCCTTTCATCGATTCCCTCCTCCTTGCGAAAGCTTCTCTGCCTAACGGATTACTTCATAATCTTTATTTTGTTTAAATTAACTCTTGCAATAAATATTTTAGAATACCGTTTGTATTGCAATTTTGTAATGCATAAGTCAAGCTGATAAATTCACGTCATGCTATTCACTCTACCGTAGCAATAGCGGAACGCCTTAAGTAATGTCTCAGTGGTGGCGAATTGCAAGAATATTTCATTCCACATTCCCAAATGTTCATTTGAAATATACCTTGAATTCCAGAGTTTATTAGTATGTCTTTTTTGCCGGCCCTGACAACCTTGCGTATGTCCCCATAATACCTCTGTTAATTAGTTCTTTAGACAAATCCCCAAATCCTCTTCCTACTTCTGGTACAACACTGGCTTTAACCATTTCTTTCTTATAAAAGAAACCTATGTATCTAACCCCATTACTCTACTTCCAATTTAGTGCCAATACTTAGTCCTAATACTTTGTAGTCTATTTACTACCATGACTGAATTGATTCGCCCGAAAGTTAACTCAATAGTAAGGAGGGGTATTTGCCGCATGCCTCAAAATTAACCGCGTAAATTTGTATTTACTTCAAATGTGACTCGAGTCTTGCTCTCGATATCCAAACACCGACCTAGCCAAGAGTCATGTGATTGCTAGAGTGTCACGTAGATATAGACTCTCACTGGAATGTGGGCGGGGATATTGGAGCTGCAAGGAGCGAGAGGATTACGGTTTAAGAAGTCCACGACGAGGGCGGGAGATGAAGTAAAAGAGCGTACCTTCGGAGTGAGTCGGATACGGAGCGGGAGAGGAGATAAGGGAACGGAATATTCTATGCACATGTAATACATATATACACAAGTGTTCGAGTCGGCGGGAAGGTTAAGATAAGGCAGGCGAACGAGATAACTGGAGGAGGGACGGGGTGGGTAGCGGAGCAAGGAGGTCCGCGGAGTTATTGGGTGGGCTGAAGCGCGGGTGGAACGTATGAATTGGTTTTCTCCTCCCTTGCCGAGAATATAAGGGATTCGGAAGACAAGGGAGCATTGGTGGAGGGGAATGGGGATTTAGCGTGGGGGAACATGGTATTCTAGAAGATGCGATGGGGGTGGGGCACACAGGGCATAGGAGTGTTTCGGTGTGGTGGTAAGGGAAAGGATGCGGGGGTGGGCAGGAGGAGGAGGAGGGAAAGAGATGGAGAGAGAGAGGGTAGTTGTGAGCCGAGTTGGACGGGAGGGAGAGAGAGTTGAGTTTAACGAGGCTTTATACGGCAGTCTTTTGAGACCCATAATGTATCCATATTGGTTTTTTGTATGCTTCGCTGGATTGGAGGCTCATGATGGAGGGCGAAGAGGATATGCCAAAGATATCCGGGGAAAAGAGGAGGGAGCGAGAGAGGGTGGAACACGAGGGTGGGAGCTGGGGAGTGTGAGGGTTGGAATATGGAACGCAGAAATGGGGAGGGGAGGAGGGCGAGGGGGCGTGGACTGCCGTAGTGGATGGGGCGTAGCCGGGAGTTGAAACGGGGGAGGAGGGGTGGATTGAGTTACTCGATGGAGTACGGAAGGGAATTGGTAGGGTGAGGGAAAAATGTACGAGAGAGGAGGAGGGGAGGGCGAAAGAGGTGCACGTTTAAAAGGGGCAGCGAAAAGAAAAGCTCAAGTTTTCGCGTGGAGATTTTTCTTCTTTTTCGACCGTGTTTCGGTAGTAATGGATGGCAGTGGTGTTCACAGAAAACCGGTGACAGTTGGCCTACGGCATCCAATGTCAATGTCGGTGCTTGTCGAAACCTGGAACGCACTTTGTGAATGGAAGTCTCCAGGATGGAATGTTTGTGTATCTAAGCATTCACATTTCATAGCTTAAGCAGGTCTATCAGAGAGGTGTTATGAAACAAATGTAGAGTAAAACACTAGTCGGGGGCGTAATTCCGTTTTAGAATTACCTTGACAATTTCAAAGTGACCATTTTTAAACAGAGATCTAATGATGTCTGAAGCCGTGTCGTGCAATGCAGTTAGTTTCCTGAGGCCGTTTCTTTAAATCACATTGGTCAGCTCTCGATATTTGCGTATTACTCGATTTAAGCACAATTCCCATCTGACAGCCTTTTCAGATGGAGGAAGTTTCATTAAAGGGCCAGCCCATATATCCTTTCCTTTGTTCCTAACAGACTGGAAAGTAGGAAGCAAACAAAGTAGCATTAGATATTTTTAATTAAGTGAGGACCAGATGGATGAAATTTGGAAACAGAAAAACTAGAAGGTGAACTCTATAAAATTCCTGGTCTTTGAGAAACATCCTGGCGTACTTTTGAAGACTTCATCTACGCGTCAGACTACTTACAAAAGATTTGTTTACAACACCTTGTCCTACACAACCTTGTAGCGTAGTTAACAGGAAATGTTATGACTGTTTTGCCACCTTGATGAACTTTATACCAATATACACTAGATTCAATTGATTATGATACATATAGCTTCTTTTTGAAAATCATAGCAAATACTCAACCCTCCAAGAGGAAAAAGGAAAAGCAGTTTTATTATCTTATTTAGCTCTCCAAACAATTCCCTCTCCTTTTCCAACTCTAGATATGGCGAGGGAAGAGTAAAAATTGTTGGAAGAAATCCAAAGGGGACAGAAAAGATGTGCTCATGGTATTTTGACTGTCAATTGACTCTTGAATGCGGCAATAACGAGAGGAGAACGTTAGGCAAACGAGGTAGGGGGAGTATAAGGATAGGCATACTGGACTGAGAGAAGGGAGGTGGAGAGTATAAAGAAAAAATTGAAGAGTAGTTCCACGTAATGTCGGGCGGGGATCAAGTGGTGTCTTGTCGGTGAGAATAAGAAATGAAGTATTGCTGTATGTCACCATCCCAAACTAGACTTTAAACATTGGACTACCAATTAATGAAATTTTAACCATATATTGAACTCTTTTATGGTCATTGTGGCGTATTTTTTTTAAGTTAGAACATTTGGAAGCTCTCAAGAGAAGTAATAATTTTTTGACATGCTGCTCTATGATCAAGTTAGGCGGTAGAAAAATATATTTCGCTCTTTTCCGACTGTTCCGCCATTTCAATATTTTGAGTTTCTATTTTTAAAATAAGAAAATAACAGAAGGAAAAATAGAGGGAAAAGTCCCAAGAGGAAGACCAAGGGATAAATGTATGGGACAAATAAAGAAAAATGTATACTGCAATAAATACCAGGAAGTAAGCCAATTAGCATCAGATAGGGTAGGATGGAGGCTGCAATCAACCAAATATTAGGATTGAACAACCAATGATGATTGCTACGTAAAATAAATTTGCTTAGTGATTTCGTTGGATACGTTTCCCAAGCAACCCGCAGTATCTATCGATATAGCTATGCGGATATTTATTTACATTATACTGACTTTATGTGAGAATTTAAATGATAAAATAATGAATTGAAAACCCTACAACCAAATAATCCTTTTTTCGCCATTAGAGTCTTGTAAAAAACACGTAAAGGAAAGAAAAGGGTTTTCTTGCGGTCGGTATGTTAGCAGTATTTTCATCACGAGATAATATTGCCTGTACTCATGAAATGGCTGTATGAGCACAAATTTTGATTTTCCTGAAAGTTAGCAAAGAAGTGTCACCGTATTCGAGAATATAAAAATAGGGTTTTTTCCTGAAAATCTGGACTCGGGAGGCTTTTACAGCTACCAGCAACCCACAATCTGATGATGGCTTTTTCAGAAGTTCAATAACTTTAATAGCATGGTATTTGGATTGCTCCCGCGCTGTTCCATCTTGAGTGACGGTCGCGCTGGGGTCAACAGTCAGCATCTTCCATAGTGTCCTGAAGACGTTGACCACAAATTTAGCAAAAACGTAATCTAGCAAAATTGAACGCGGTTTGATCAAACTGAAATCTATAGGGCAATTTGTGCATCCCACAAAATCTTACGAAATAAAATCACAAAATGAACTACATACAAATTTCCAAATGGATTGCGAATATATAATAATGGTCACATTTGAAAACTATACCGGTGATGGTGTATATGAAGAGTTTATATAATGTTTTCATGCGTTAATACCTCATTCTGTTCTGACGAAATTGTAGATAGAGCAAAAGAAAAACCATCCCCTCGATTCCTGTGCTTCTTCGTTCATTCGATTAAGAGACTGCGTCTCTTTCTTCACTATTGGCTGTTCTGCAAGTTTAATGAGGGGCTAAGTAACTCCCATTATATGGTGCGTATGATTGCACAATTGGTAATTTTGAAAGAATTCTAATCTAGTAGTTATTCATACAGTCTACGAGTATGTAGACTCTTTTTTGCGATGACTTCTGATTCTTTTTGTTCTCGTGTCTTATGTTAAAGATAGCTCTCTGTTTTCTTCTTCTTTGATCATTTGAAACTTAAGGAAATGTTTTGCATCCCTCTGATTTTTTATACATTTTTTAAATATGCTTTTGGAAAATTCTTCATTATTCAAGTAACATACTACATGCATTGCATTTATCGTTTCACCATGTGATAATCGAGGTAAAGATATCTTTCACTTATTCTGCAAGGGTGAACATAATAAACATTAATAACAGTGAGAGATAAAGAAAAGTTTGGTGAGCAACGTAATTAAAAGGGTGAAGGGGTATTGTTCCGAAATACATTTGCATTTATTAAGAATAATAATAGCAAGAGGTGGTAGCTTTTCAGATGATATAAAATAAAATTGAGGCATTAAGATAGACAAAAGAGGAAACCATAGTTTGGCGAGTGTCATTCAACAAAGTAGTGGCCAATCAAAATGTTAATTTGCATAGTTTAATGTGAAAAAATTAATTAAAAATCTCGTTGTTAGCTTAATGCGTGTTGTATCTGTGGTAAACGTTTCTTTAATTTTACTTTAGGAATTCGTTAGCGGTAGTCACTGCAGTTTTAAACATGTTTAGTTCACTAACGAAAACAATGGATATTACGAGCTACGTTAAAATTCTGCTTTCGCATAAAGAAATCGTCGTCAAAGACTAATTTAATGCTATTTTAGGGTTATGTAGAGTATTTTCTTCCATATTTCAAGGCAAATAGATGGTTTTTATTTTTAAGACAAGGGTAATGATCAATTTCAAAATAAGTGGACCCGGATCTCCAGTTACCGCTTTTTGAGAAGCAAATATTAACGCTACTGTTGCCATTTGGAGAGAAAATAGACGAAGACTATTATCAGAATCATTGGCAATTTTCTTGAAGGCCATCCAACCGTAGGTAAAAGGAAACACAAATGCGACATTTTTGTCTGCGGTGGGTTTGAACAATGTTTACAACCGACCAACAGGACGTTCCCGTTCAGGTTTGCTCGCAGTTAAAGTTGGTGTTGAAGAAAGAGTTTCTTTAGAAGGTTATCACTTTGGATGAAACTTGACTACATCATATCCATCGTGCGAGCAAATAGCAAAGCCATGGGTGGAAATCTTAGGCATCCCACACACCAAAAAAATAGCCAAAGTTGTGGCTTCTGCTGGGGAAATTATGGTCATATCATTTTTTGGTATTCCGGAAATGATGCATCAGCATGTCATAACAACACACAGAACTGTAAGTGAAACTGTAAGTGTAAAGTGATTAACTGAAAATTTTTCACCACCCTATCTATCACAAAAGGTCACATTTTAAAGCAACAGGCTGGATGCTTAAACACGATAATTGACATCATAAATTTTGCTGCGAAATCTCTCGCGAAAATCAATGTAAAGCGTGTCCCTCGTCCTTCCTTTTGCCAATACAAAGCTCTATGAAGCACTTTTCTGTTCTCCATCGTGAATAAATACCTTCGTGGAAAGCATTATTTTTATTCAAAAACGGATGTGGGTTAATTGAAGGGGTTTCAATTTTCAGCATCTGTCGATGAAGTAATTGTCACATCAATGATAATTGTGCCACAAATGTAAGTATTTATTTAACGATGTGAAATATAGACAAGTTTGGAAAAAATGAATTATTTTTTAAACATGTCTTGATCTACCTGTACTGCAGAGACCCTAGAGATAAATTAGCTATTAAATCAGAAATTTTTATTAAGATAGAGCATTCTCTCAATGTATCTTCAGAGAAACTTACGGAAGGAAATTAGAATAGTAGAAGTAAAGTGGATGGAGTAGATGCGAAGTAGAATTTGAAGATTCCATGGAAAAATTAATGTTAATCATACGTGGTTGAAAGAGAAAAAGAATACGTGTTTCGGGCAGCATGATCAGGGAAGTATCGAGAAGTGTGAAGATGGAAATACTGAAAGGCATATGTGCCCATGATGATGATTTACAAGTTAAAATGATACTGTAAAATTGCATAGGTAGACCAGAACCTACCTCGAATATTAGACGTACTATAATAAATAAATTATTCTGCCTCTTTCAATCTAATGCTAGTTCCCATCTTCAAATGCAATCTATGCCTATAGCACTCATTATTTCTCAGTAAAACACGGTGTCTCTAGCTATTAGTTTAATAATTAATGCAATTTATTCGTTTAAGGTAATATTTTACACCAATTACCTTGACCCGTTATCTTTCTTCTGTTAAGTGCTTTGAATTTGCATCTAATTTCATCTCCAAGTCTCAATTGGTGTATTTTGTATCCATATCCCCGCTCTTTCTGGACTCTTTAGAGTCCCTTATTAGGCATCGGAAAGCATTGAGTGGGGCCATAATGGTGGGATTTTCCGGGGCGGGCGAGAGTGGAATGGGTTGACGTGAGAGAGGGGACGAATTTCCTCCCTCGGGTGAAGGCAATGCTCCATCCGCCGGGACACGAACCCGGTTCCGAGCCGTGCCGCGTAGGTCAAAGTTCCTCCCTCCACCCGGTCCGATATCCTCCCTAGGAAGGGGCGAGAGGATTCGGGAGATCGGAAGGAGCAGCTGGAATTAGGGAGGAAGGGCCCACGAAAGGGGCTCCACCCCCACCCACTGCCCCCCCCCCTCAGATACCCTACCGCCTCTATCCTGGGAGAGAGATAGCGGGATTACCCCGAGGAGTGGCGTCTAACTGTCAGCCTAAATGTGGATTTATTTTCACTATATTAGATTACATAAACCGTTCGGCGGAGGGTAATGGGATTCACGTAGGGCGGGGAGAGGGACGAGGCGGGGGAGAGGTTGGAGGGGAGAGAGGTGGGGATATCGGATTGAGTGGGTGATGGGGAGTGGAGGCGGGGGAAGGGGATCGAGGAAGTGAAGCTTTCGTGTGAGATGGGGGGGCTTAGGAGCCTTTGGTTAGTGTGCGTGTGTGTGTGTGTGTACCGTAGGGGGTGAAATGCCCCCTTCAAACCCGTGATTGCTCCGAGACCCTCTCCTTGGCCTTGTTGTTGTTGCGTAAGCTCTAGGGGTCGGAGGGAGGTAGGGCACGACCTGCAGGGTGGGACGGGGAGAGGGTGGGGAAGAGTGGGCCGGCTCAGAGTCGAAGCAGGAAATTCGAGGGGTGGAGTTAAGAGTGAGAGCTAGACGTGGAGAAATGGACGGTCGGTCGGTCGAACGGATTGACTGACAGGCTGAAAGGGGTTTTTATTCCGGAGTGGCTGAATATAACCATATGGTCCATTCCTGCCGCTGAACCCGAACGCGGGGGTTTACCGAAACATCAGCACGGGGTTGGGGATCAAAAGGCGAGCGAGAGGAGCTCTCTCGAATGGACTGAGTGCATGTGCAATGCATTTGCGTCTCGATTTAGCGCGGCGGGTGGTCGTGGCCTGAGGGTTTCAATATCCGCTCGCCGTTATGGATTATTCTCGTCGGTGATTTCGCGCAGTAAATTGAAACCCATCTTGCGGTACGTGATTACATAGCGTGTCCATGGGTCAAAACTTCGAGCCCTTGCAGTAAGTTATTCCGGTTTCAATTTATTAAATTAATTAACTCTTTAACCTCATCAGAAATTCTTTTTCTATCTTTGCTCCAATGCCATCTATTTGATTCCTAGTCACTTTTATTGCGCTTAAATTCTGAATTGCAGCTTTCGTCTAGAAGATGTTAAGTGGGATATGAGACATCAGCCGTTAATGGCTTTAAATATTGGACTACTATAAATATCATAATTATTGTTTTTATGCATTTTAATTTAGTCAACTCCATATACAAGGAGTTTAAATGTTTTTCAGACCTCCAACATGATACCTATCCGTTCTTGATTATTAGCAGTCAAAATACTCTTCATCCGACGTATATTTAGGATATTGATTTAGCTTTATTCTAACCCTGTTGAAAATTTTAGACTTTTGATGTGGAGTGTGGCTTTGTACGACTCGGAAACATGATCATTGAAGAAATATGATAAAGGTTGATTAGATTCTTTTGAGATGTGGTTGAGGATAAAAGGGTGGAAAAGGTAAAGCAAACAGGCAACTGAAGAAGATGTGCTAAGTATGGTAGGGGAAAAGAGAGGATTGTTTGTAAACACACTAAAAGAGGCAGGAAAGGTGGATGCAGTAGATTTTGATGGATTTTTGTAGACTGCGATAAGAGAGAGAACATTAGGAACGCCAGGTTGGGAGAGGACAAGGATAGGCTTGTTGGAAGTAATGATGAGAGGAAGAAATAATGCGGGATCAAAGTGGAGTTAGCTGTGGGTTGGGGTACCAAGTTATTTCTTGTCAGACGAAGCTAATATATGTAGCAATTTTGTCTGTCAAATGCCAAAACCTACTTTATTTGGTAGAATACCTATTATAGTAATAAGTAATAATTAAAAATGTATTATACATTCAATGAGTTCTAAAGCATTATTCATTTCAAGTTTTTTCAAGCATTTAATTTTTTAATTACGATTTATACGACAGCAGCAATACTATTTTACTCTTATTTGCCTTAAGAAAATTTTAAGGATATGCATTTTACCCTTTTTGAAGTCAATGGTTAAGGTTGATCATTTGTACTCAATGACTCGAGCTATTATGCACAAGTCAATAATTATTTATCATAGTGAGAGCTCAGCGAAACTTATCCTCGGTATCGACTTATAGGATATGAATTAATTGGACATGTCTAATTAACATTGTCTTATATAAAGTACGATTTATTTCCTTCAAAGTACTTCTCTTGGGTGGCCTGTTAAGGTCATGGTAATAGCTTCCTAGAGTTGAAACGGATTTCAAGATTGCGAAATAATACCATCCACGGGAATCGGGCTTAAGATCTCGGAGCTAGAGTTCTACCCATTAAGGAACACTTAATTTTGGAAAAATATATTGATAGAATTTATTGACGGCATTGGTTGTAATTTCTTCGAGTAATTTTATTGAAACCCTCAGCCTTTTACTTTTTGTAGTTTCCATAGCTTATTCGTGCACAATATCATTTACCTCTGCCTATATTAACGACGAAAAAGCAATGTCGTGAAAAAGCTTTCCATTGAACTCCAATAATTGCATGAAATAAATATTTCTGCTGCCCAAAATTTATGCATTCATTATAAATTGAAACGTTTACAAGACAAGAAATCAAATTACATTAAATCACCCATCCATACGTATTTCGTTAGGGTAGGAGTCATCTCTTACATTAGTCTTCATTTACAAAGATTAAATCAAAATCAGAATGAAAGATCTCATTCAACTAAAGGTAAGTCTTTAAGATCAGTTTTTCTATTTGTTTGCACGAAATTTCTTCTATCAATAGAGTGAGTTGAAAATATCATTCAGACGAGAGCTGACCGCGAGACATGACTGGAATTGATGCAGCGGGGCATGGCCATTAGGAGGAAGCCGAGGAGAAGACCACAGTCAGGGGAGGTACCAAATGGGGATCGAGAATGCATTTTCTCCCTTCCTATCTCTGTCCCTCCTCTCCTGTATGGTCAACGGGGAAAAGGTTCACCGCTCCTTTGTACTGAGTTTGCCGCACACGGATGCATTAGAGAGACTCTTCTCCCCTTAATACCCATATCGGATTCCGCGCATGTTTCGTGTGCTGGAAGTAATGATACCCGCTCCACTATCCCTCTCTCGAGAAAACACGAGCTGCACAAGACCAATACTCTGGTACCAGTAGCAGGAATGGAGGCACTTGACCGCTCTGAGAGAAATGCCCTTTGCTTTGAATTTATTTGTAAAAATACGCCGTTTTTCATTTCAAGAAATTTTGCGTCTTTGATTCTAGATTAGAGATATGCATTTACCCATATTTCTTATTATCGGTGCTGAAAATTATCGGGTCTCATCTATGAAATGCAAATACTATTCAGAATAACACTTCTAGAGGAGCAGTATTGAAAAATAAATTGACGAGGCTACCAGAGAGTCATTCTCAATCAATAGTGGTAAATGTGGAACATAATAGAGAAATACGATTTGTGGAAAAATCCTTCAAGAAGCTCGATTACGTACGTCTTGAGTTTTATTACGGAGAGTTCTCAACTTGAATTGTTCATTCTGGTTTATTTTTTAAGTAAAGCAATGGTATCAATGGTTTTGGCTTAAGAAAAAATATGCTCGGTATCCATGCTGTTGGCAACGGGTTCATTGGGGTGATGATCTAACCTAATCCTTTCCGGTTTAGTGGTATCTGCGTAGGTTTCCTTGTCCATGAAAGCGATCAATTCATTTGTATTCCGGAAATGGAAATTGGATGCAACAGCCTCAACATCTGTTTCGTATCAGTTTTTTTTTACTATCGCAACACTCAACCTACCTGCATTATAAAAAGACTGGCACAGGGTTAATTTTTCTTTTCAGCAATATTCACGCACTTAATTCCACATTTTAACCTAATCAACCACACTATCTCCAATTGAGTTACAAATTCCGTCTGACCCCGACTAACAGAGTCTCTCTCTCTCAATCACTGCTAATAGTTTTAAACCGGAAAGCGCCTCAATATAAAGCAAGTTGTGGTATTTTAGCGAAATAATCAGATGCTGAATTTCATCCAGTAGAGTGTTATGAAACTCCACTCCGTAAATCAGGGTCAACTCAGATTAATGAGTGCTCTTTAGGTCCGTTCAGCAGAGAGTTTTGTCTATCTAATTAACTCCAGTACCACAGAGGAGAATAGACTATTTTTTTCTGTCCCGAATGGCCATTTTGTTAACCTGTTTCATTTATTCCTCAAAGTACAGTAGTGAGATAGGGGTTCATTGATGAACAAATTGAACAGTTGTTTTCGATTCGGTAGCTTGCTGAAGTCGGCAAAATATATACGAGATATAACTCAGTAGGAAACGAGTTGAGAAGATAGCTAGGATATATTTTCCTTATTAATTATATCAATTCCCTGGGACTGTTTTCTCCCCATGAGCGTTTAAGCAGACGATTACTTTTTGGTCAAGAGTGTGATAACGCTCAGCAAAATAAAGTTTAGAAATTTGTATCGCTGATTGATTTACAGTTTTCATTATTCGGGAGAGTGCGTGTTAGTTAGTCAGTTCGGAGATTATCTAATTACGGGTATGGCCTGAATCTTTTGAATTTAAATTAGACTCCACAATAAGAATATATTCATTTTAGCATTCAGAAAATGGGGTAATGGGGCTCACTGGAATCTTATAGCTCCTTTGGGAAAAAACTTTTGCTCCCTTCATCCCCTACGTTAGTTGAAAATCCAGCCTAAGTGAAAATTATTTTCCATACCACGCCACACATGGATGATCATGACTGAGCAGTTCCCCCCGCACTCACCCAAATATAAGTATACCAGAGCGACTATCAAGATAAAAATCCAGCATATTGGGAGAGGTCGGTAAAAGGTGAATGGTCAACAAGGTCGCTCTTGACGGTTACTTGCCTTGTACCAATACGCCTAAAGCGATTTGTTCTTTATTATGCCGAAATACATATTAACACGTCAACTGTCACCATTAGTCAAGGTTAGCATGAGAACTTGTTTATCAAAAGCACTGAAAAAATGAATGTATATGCCAACGACTCAAAGGCCATTGAAACTTTTTACCCAGCAGCAGTCCTCCTGGGAAATAAGTTGGTCTTAAAACATTTAGACAATTTTCCGATAGGGCCAGAAGTATTTATTGCCAACTTTAAACGTTTCAGGGCTTTTGACACTTTTTTAACGCCTCACCATCATCATTTATCGCAGAAGCATAGTATAGTATGAATTTTTAATTATGTAATTAGCTTTATTCATAATAATATCATCAATGAGAGTGATGATACAGCTACTTTTTCATTCGTCGGAGGAGAAAAGGGGTGACTGAAGAAATTGTTTCAATATGGGACGTCGTAACCGAGAGGCTCATCTTGTGATTGCTTCTTTTACTGCTGATAATACTCAACGATCCGTGGTGCTCATACGAGTAATTTCACTCACCTCAAGTGATTGTAATGGAGGGCGGGGCGCCGCAACAAATGAAAGTGGGCGGCGTAAAGAGAATGCTGGGGTGGGAGAGATGGCGAGAAATAGAGAGAGCGTTCGTTCATTCCGTTCATTTCACGGCATCGCACATAACTCCGCCGCACTGTATGATTACTTCGAGGGGGTCTCATCCCTTCTCCCCCCCCCCGCCAATCACCTCTTCCCCCCCTCAGTCCTTTTAAATGCTTCGAGAGTGTAAGGGTGCACGGGGGATGGGAAGCCACACTTCTCCCTCCCCCCTCGCCTATACTTTCGTTATACGGCCCTCCGGATGAACGTACGACCGCATCGGAGAATTTATCGCGCCGTTTGCCGCCGCTCGGCTGATATTTCGCGGCATTGTTACCAGACGTAAAACTGCAATTGGCGTAAATCTAACCCTCCCGAGGGTTAGGGAGAGAGGAGGGAGAGGGGTATGGAATGGAAAGAGGCTGGGTGAGAGTGGGAGATGGTAGGGCGGGGGGGGTTTAGGAGATTGGCGCGTGGTTGGCAAAGAACAAGAAACGGGTGAGCGTTTGTGTCTGTGTTCGGCGGGGGGTGGATTGGAAGGAGGGGTGTGTATGTGTGTGTTTGAGAGAGAGAGAGAGATATCCGAAGGGTACACGGAGTCATAAGTTCACCTCTGTCTCCCCCCCCCCGCCCCGCTATTCTCTCCCTCTCTTTCTTCCACTTCCGTCTGCCTACCTCCCTGTATCCCCTCTTTTTCCCCATTTTGCTTCACCCCAGGGTAACGTAAGGGGCCAAGAGGGGTGGAGAGTAGAAGAGGAGAATGGGAGGGTTTACGGCGTGGATTGTAGAGGGTGAGGTGGGGAAGATAGGGAAAAGGTTAGGAGGGAATAGTATGTACTTTGCGGCTACGGTGGTGGAGAGGGGAATGACAAGGATGCAGAAGGAAAAATGGGGGAGCGGAAGAAGGTGCGTGGCGGGAGGGAACGGAATGGGGAACGGAGGAGAGATGAGGGGATGTATCCATATGTGTGTGCCTATTTAAGTGCTCGGGAGGTCAGGAGGGATGCCCAGGAGAGAGCGTGACGTGAGAACAAGAGTATTCGATTAAATAACATCCACTATTATGGAAAGGGAATCGACTGGACTTCAATTTCATACTTTTTTCCGATTTTGAGAAGTGGCTCATCGCAAAACAGTGTTTTCATATCGAAGCCTCCTCCATTTAATGTCCAAATAAATTTTAAGGCGGAAAGCGATACGAATCTCTCATGGAAAATCAGTAAGCTGAGCATGGAACCAGGTTTTCCGACTGAAAAAACATTAGGCTACCCCGCTCTTTATAAGGGAATGAATCTCGGTTGAAGTTTGTGCAGATAAATTGGTAGTCACATGATCGGCAATGCTTCGGAAGCAAAGAAAAAATATCAGTTGACTTCGAGGGTAAGGTTTAAAGGTGAACAGAAAATATTCTTTATATGAATTCATAAACGTCCCATGGTCAAAATTGCAATGTCAACTCATTCTTTTTCTTCAAATAATATTTTTAAAGTAATAATATTTTTTTGGAATAAAAATTGATCTGCGTAGGGAACATAAGAACATATTCTTAATTTGAATGATTTACATGTTATTATAATGCAATGAAATTAATAGTTATCCAGTAATAAATATTAAAATTTAAGTATTAAATTCTCTACAAATAAATGTCTTATATGGTGGTTCAAGAAATCAACTCACTCCTAAATATTTGCCAAATTTATATTTTGCACTCTCAGTGTCAACCAGTCCAAGTTTTTTCTGTGGAAATTAATTTGTGAATAAACGGCATAGATAGAACCTCATTAATGACCTAGGATTACGTAATGGTGAGTAAGTAACCGTCCGCAACCATCCTTTTGAAAGAAAATTTAATTATATTGCTGAATTAGGGTTGAGCTAGCTACAAACCTGACGTCGTTTACAGTAATTTTCATAATTTTATAACAAGATTTAACGGATTTGCACGGTGAAAAATTACTTTTCATAATGAGATATATATACGTGTATTCTCATCGAGTTATTTATAAATGCCTGAACACTGAAAAAATTAAAATAAACTATGAAAAATATTTCCAAAAAATGCTATAAATCACATTGTTTGGGTGTCGAAACACTCCCGGGTATGATGGTCACTATCTCATTATGACGTTTTTTCAAAGGACATGAGGGGATTTTTTTTATTTTATGCAAATCTATTATTTATACCGGATGTTATTATTTTCTCTGTACAGTCTCACCATTTTCGTCAACGTCTGGTCCTGAGTTCAAAGTTTAGAGAAGTTTGAGACTATGCATCGAATTAGCGGCATTGATATGAATGTTCATTGTCATTTTTAGATACTTGATCATATTTCAATACTCATTACATGTGCATCAAGAATATTTTAACTATCGAAAAATTTACATGCCATTTACACGTTTACATGTTTTATCCGGACATCACTGGTGGTCGATTCACCAAGGGATTTTGATATATTTCTCCTGACTCATCAGGAGTTTGCCATGGCACGGGACGAGACACTAACCGACAAGCTGTGGGTCATCACAACTTGTCGCGTTACTCACGTGAATGTGTCTGGCAATATGCTACTGGCAATACAATAAAAATATGAAGAAGGGAAAAATTGTAGTGAATTAAGTAACATTCTTAAAGCTCGCGTATGAATACTGCTGTCGAGTGTTTCGGAAACAGCCAAAATACACTGCAAGGAGTCGTTGGCCGAGCTATATTCGCTGTAAGTATATGTGCACAGGTAAACTGAAATCCGTGATGTTTCAATGCATATAATTAAGACCATTAAAAATTACGATCTGTTTTGATAACCAGCTGCTTCCGAGTTATGATGATACCAAATTTGCAATTTCTTTATTATATAGGTTGTTATTAATAATTTGTACTCGTGTGTACTTTCGCTTGGCGTAGTTCAATGACTGTTTTATGCAGGCCCAATATTATCCTTAGATTCACCCAAAAAAAATGCGATGGTAATATTACTTAAGTTAGCTTTGCAAAAAATTTGATGACTTTTTGTTAAATAAGTGTTTGATAATTAGCTGTTCGCAAATACAGCAAGTTAATTGTCTTTTCTACGAAGAATCATTTTCGTATTAGTAGTAGTATTCAGGGGAGGCGACCGACAGCTGAGGTCATTTTCGCCATAGGGGATGGACAGGAAAGGATGAAGGTGGAGAGAAACCTGGCGTCGGCATTGGCCTACTCTTGTCGAAATGCGCCAAGGGGTCCGCAGCTCAACGTCCCATCCGACGGACGGCGTACTCGCTCAAAATGCCCTCCACAATTCAAGTAGGGATCGAGATACCTCTGAAAAATATTGAATCATTTTCATGCGCATAACTATTTAAACGTCGTGCTCAGGATGGAATAATCATTTTTATTATTTATTAACTTTCAGCTTATATTACCTAAAATTATCCTCTGAATCAACGCCAAAGATTTGGTAGTTACATTTCAAATGAGATCTTTTAGAGGGTAGGATGTATTGGAAAAAAAGCTGCTCCCGTTTAGGCCCGTCATATATCTTTTGTTCTACTTTACCAGGCAACGAATGCCTACTTGTAACTCATAGAAAGATGGAGTAGTTAAGAAAACATCCCAGAAGATTTACTTTTCTCCATATGAGCCACTTGACTTTTCATTACCAACCAAAGTGCACACCAAGCGAAAAGTTTGGTTCCGGCATAGGTAGTACGTCGGGTGACTACCCTCAGCTGCCTTTAAAAGAAAGCAAAAATTAATCCCAAATGGAACACTTTTGAAACACGAAATATATTCCTGCATATTTACTGTATAAAGTTTCAATGAATTAATGCAATATTTCACATGAAAAAATGGTGTGCTAAATGATGCATTATTACTGAATTTTGTTTTGCTAAGATAATACAACAGAATCACTGTATTTATGTATTTTAGTTTTTAACAGGATAGCATTAGGTAATAATCTTCCCATCTAACATTACGACCTTGAATCTCTTCCTTTTTATTCCTTTGATTTTCTTTATCCGCCAACAAACTTTTGCTCATTTTGTCCATTTGAAATCTATTTTGATGGCTGTTAACTTATTCAGACCATTTCTTGTTTTCCGACTACAACCGTTTTTCCTGGTTTTATCAAATGCAATTTCAACTGAAGTCTAATTCGTCCACTGATTCGTCACTTATTAGTGTCTGGAATATTTTCGCTCATTATTAACAACATATTAATGATTGATAATTGGGTACCACCGGCTCCATAGGCTGACAGTGCCCAATAAAAAGAAAGCTCATTGAAACATTTGATAAACCACAAATTACCTGCAAGCAATATGGTGGCACACTTGAAAAATACTTTGCTACGAATCGGTAAGCCACAAACTAAGATCCAGACGATGCCTCTTGACTACTACGGACGAATCCAGACGTTTCTGGGGGAATGCAGTCATAATTTAGAAATATTAGAATAATGAGCCACCGTTATCAACGTACTGAAAAAAATCAACCAAACCACTGAGCCCAGAGAAAGGGCTGATAATTCTGTTGAGATAAAAGTCAGCCTGCGACATTAAGGTTAATTTCAAATGACATGTTTATTGGAATGTTTAATGTGAAAATTGTGACAAAGTTCGATTCTTTGCTGTTGTAATGATGTTCATATTAGCGTTGGTGTTTCAGGAACCCAACTATCTGATCGGACTCACATTTACGTGTCGCTTTTAATAAAAATGTGGAGAGAATATGAGGAAGAAAATGTTGCTTTTAAAAAAAGATAAAAATTATTTTCAAATTCATATTCAAAGTACAGCTATAAACAGGAGTGTGTAAATCACCTAACCTTATTTTTTTGCTCTTTCTCTCTTATGGATATTTGAGGGTTTAGGGGATGGGTGGAAGAGAATGTGATTTGTATGGATTCCGTCGGAAGGGCCTAAAAACCTCCTAATGCCTGTAGTTTAAAGTAAAATATGCCGATGCAGATTTCTCTCCACACTTAGCCCCTCCCGTAGGTATCCAACAGCCGACCTGCGCATGACTACCTTGTAAACGTGATCGACATCGGCTTACAGCAATCTAATATCCCCAGATAATACCTATTCCGAATACTCGAGTCAAAATAGACTTCGTAGTGGTGTAGATGGACTATAAGACCGCTATCCTTAAAAGTCTTGATTCTACTCTGTTCTGCTTGGGTCAAATGAGGAAATTGGGGCGGGAGGAATTGGTGGGATCTCTCAAGGTGATGTGGAGGATAGGTAAGAAGAAGGAAGATTCGGGAGAAGAGGGACTAGGGAAAGGAAAAATAGTTGGGAGGTGAAGGAGGCGGGGATGAGAATAAGATCGGATCCTTCGGATTGATGTTAGAATGAAAGAGGAGGAAGCTCTTCTTCCTTCCCCCACAGTATCTCACCTCTCTCTCTCTCTCTCTCACTCCTTCCCAATCTTTATATCTCCAAGGCGCACCCCATCTCCTCCCTCGGAAGAACGCTCCACGAATCCCTCCCCACCCACCTCCAATTCCCACCCTTTTCTTTCCTCCCCGACTCCCATACGGAGGGGGCGAGTAGGGAGGGCGGCGCCGTGAGGATGGGTAGGGAACGTTGGGCATAGGAAGGGAGGTGAGAGGGTTAGGAATGTTAGAGGGGGAGGAGGAAAGATACCGGGATAGAATGGAAGCCCCCAACTTCTTCCGAGGCAATTCCGGTTGATTTGGGACTCTTGCCTCTCGGTGGAGGGAATAAATACTCCGGGCCGAGGGGTGGGCCATGTCCGACCTCCAACTTCCCTCGCCCTCCCTCCGCCCTTACACCAATGCACGCCCCCTTATCCCCTCCTTTCCCCTCCCCCACCTCCTCCTCCTCCTTACCGCAGCTGAATCCCACCCACACTCCCCGCCGTTTCGTATTCCTTTCCGTACTGCGGCGTATTCCTTCCCCTCCCCCACAACCACCCTCTCACCTTTTTCCCTCCCGGCCTTTTTACTTCTTTTCTTATCGTCTTTATTTCCTCTTCCCTTTCTTTTATTTTTCCTCTGCTCCCAAATCCTCCCCTTTCCCTCCCTCCCTCCCCCCTCCCCACGAACTCCTTCCCCCATTCCCGACTACTTCCCGCACAAATCGCGCATAAAATAAATCATCCGGCCCCGGCGCGATACATTCCCGATGCACATTCGTGAGCGCATCCTGTTAAATATGTGAGCGTTGTTTCTCATTTTTTTACCTGTGACGGCGCCTTCCACTTACGGATTCAGTCTCTACAATACCGACTTGATCCGGGGAGTGTCCCTCTCGTTCTCTTTTGTGAATATACGTTTTATGAATTTCGCACATTCCACCACTTTTCCCGATACCAAGGGCCAGATCAGATATTATGGCCACGTCGACCACTTCAATTTTTTTGTTACGGCATCAAAGCTTTCTGTTGTCCGTGATGAGTTATTTTTAAGTTTATCTAATGTCGATATGATAATTGTTACATATATAACTAAGTTAGAGATCAAATTGATTGTTAAATGCAATCATATGTGTTGTGAAATCGGTTACATACAAGTGATATCTATCCCAAAATTAATTTTTCAAACAGAAAATGTAATAAAATGAAGCATACGGAAGTTGGCAAATGCTTGACGTCAAATTAGTACTTCCATAATATTTTCATTGTTCTTCTAAATAATTAAATTACTTCATTGCAATAATATTCCTTATCTTTAATCCCAACCCCATATATCATCACCTATTTATTGCCTTTTTATTTTAATTATTATTAGGTGTAATTAGTTATTGCCAAATCTGATTTTTTCATATATTCTGTTCTATAAATGTATTTATTTATTTAGAATTAGTATGAAAACAGCACTTTTCGGCCTTTACATTGGACTAATAACAGTGATAACAATGGACACAATGACAAACACCCAAACCCTTAGTGGAGAAAAATCCACCCAGGCGGGAATCTAACCCTCGACTCTTCGGTTGGCAGATGAGAACGTTACCCCACCGCCATCGGACCCAGCAACGTTATGTATTCTTACTTCCGAAAATTGAAACGCAGATTCTTTCGGTACAAATGAAATCGCTCTTTTGCGTAGTTTTTTGTGTTTATTTGGTGTTTGTTTTAAATTATTGTTTCCCATTCAAAATCTTCTAAACGATGATTACTGCCAAATAGTCAAAGGATCATGCCCTTAACAGTATAACAATAAATTTGGAGAGATTTCGTTAGCCGTTTGACAAGAATCTTGAATAAAAATAATAACTAAGGGCAATGCACTAATCACTTTTCACATATACCACTTTTCGAGTAAAAAACGGCCAGTGATTCATTTCCACAAAATTAACCGGGAGAAAGTTGAGTGAGTCGTGAGTGTTCATTGCTCCTGATTACTGTTTTCCATGTCGTTCATATTAAACACCCTGATGGCCAAAATAGTCCAACTTTCAATATGATGTGGAAAAGGAAAAGGCATGGGAGCAAATAAAAAATTTCAACCGGAGATTTGAAAAAAATATTTCGCCATTTGAAAGTAGTGACTGAATAAGAAGGTTTACTATTTTATGCGTGTATGTATGTGGATATCCCGTTACCCCGTCGGCCTCGGTGGCGGCGGGGTAACGTCGTCGCCTGCTAGTCCAAAGGTTGCGGGTTCGATTCCCGCCTAGGTGGATTTCCCTCCATATAGGGCTTGGTTTTGTGATTGTCTTCAATATAATGTCTGTACTGTAGGGTTAGGTGGAAGAGGAGACTATTAGTCTCAACCTCGCCCAATTAAGTCGATAAATAAAATAAAAATAAAATAAATGTGTACACATAAATGTACATAAATTAGAAATATCATATTTTGCGTGGTTTCATTATAATCGTTCAATCTTGCGTAAAATAACGAGAAGACTTTTGAAGGAAATAAACCTGAATGAATAATAAAAGCTATGTAAATTTCACCACAATACATAGAAGAGATCCATTTTACTAGCGTAAATAAGTTAAGTCTAAGTTTTTCATGAATCAACAGTTATTTGAATACACACCTTCATAATTGAACTCATAGAAAGCGATATTATTCTTATAAGGTAAAACATTTAAATTTTTTTTATTTTAATCCAGAAAATGTGCATCCTATTTTTAGGCAAGACACCTATCTATAAAGGAAACTGAATTTATCAATCGTCCACTCTTAAACCAAAGTTTTGCATGGTAGAAATCCATCAGTCAGCGACAAATCATATGGGCCGTTTCGATTTAAGTAGTGTTCACGTAATTTTTTGGTTTCCCGTTATCCGAGACCACACGGGAAAATATTGATTTTAAAGGGGTTTCTCCATAGAAGATAAAACAAGCACTGTTTATGTAAACGAATGGTAAATGATATAAACTTTCATAGCTGACCACATTATACATATTTTCTGCTTGGAGAAATTTTATGATTCTAATTGGCAATAAGTTAAGAGAAAATAAAAATGATCATTTAATTATATGGTTAATATCTATAATTACCTACGATACTTATGTCCGTTTATATTTAGATTTACTGTAGCATATCTAAACAGCTAGAGAAATTGGAAATTTAAGATAAGTATTTAAATGCAAAAAATAAATCAAATATGCATTATGTTGAAATGTATTGAATTATTGTGGTACTTTTGAAGGCCCCCAAGGTAAACTGGTATAAAGTGTAACAACCTCTCGAAGAAAATACGAATATTAAAAACTGAACATATTGGTTGAGAATCCTCTTCATCGACGTAAGTGTCGTTACATCGATTGAACCAAATGTCCAGTACTTCTCAAATTATGTCATCATATGCATATATATATATATTCCATGCATCTTAAATTAATAATTTCAGGCGCAACTTTGTCGAATTGTTCCATGATGAATACTGTCAAAATAAAACTTTGTGAGTAACTATGAAAAATAAACTTTCATGCGACTCTGGTTTCACTATGGTGAAGCATTATCAGACAAATAAGTTACACATACCTGTATGATTATAACTTCTTTTGCCGATGATATTCCACCGCAGTGAAATATGAGTTGCATTTAAGATTATTTTTCTTGCTGATTAACCAACTTTTATTTTGACCTTATTCGTCCATTAATCCTTCATAAAAATATTTCAATAAGGTAGGCCCGAAATAATCAGCCGCATCCATTTTCAATATTTCTATTTACTAGAAGTTCGATTGGTAGATGGAACAATCAGGAAATTTATTCTATCAAATAGTTGATTTCGTATAGGTAGGAGATAGTATTTAATGTTATATTCCGCGTATCCATTTCTAGCGATGAAACTAATCAAGGTAACTTTTACGATGAAATATAGTACTGTTATCTTTATACAGGGTTCATCCGGAAAATAAGTGTACTGATTTTTTCCCGCCGCTCCAGGCGCGCCCAGCACCGCTCTGACGGGCTGCAATTGGAGGGGGGTATGTTGGCAAGCGACGCTGAAAAAGGCAGTCTGCTCTGCGCTGTGGTGTAGTGAGGAGCTCTGTTAACGCGAACCTCCACGGTCGACCCACGTCACGGAACGCGATGCCGAAGTTTTTGGAGCAGTGTTATTCCATCAAATTTGCGGTAAAGCTTGGGAAATCGTCTACCGAAACTGTCGGTATGATTAACCAGGCTTACGGGGAGTCAGCCATGTCCAGAAACATCATCTTTCGGTGGCACAAGATGTTCGTGGAGGGAAGAGAAGAGGTCGACGACGAACCACGGCCTGGACGCCCATCAACGACACTCACCGACGAAAATGTGCGAAAAGTTCGCGATGTACTGAACTCTGATCGTCGTCTTAGTGTTCGGATGATAGCAGAGCAGTGTAATGTGCCAAAAACAATAGTGCACGAGTCGCCCGCGTCCGGCCAGCGATCAAAAACACCTGGCGGCTGCATCACGACAATGCGCCGTCTCACACCGCGCTTGTCGTGTCGGACTTCTTGGCCAAGCACGGCGTTGCAACGCTGCCGCACCCGCCCTACAGCCCGGACTTGGCACCATCGGACTTCTTTCTGTTCCCGAAGATAAAGAGGAGTTTGAAAGGAACGCGATACGGGACTTTGGACGCCGTCAAAGAGTCCGTGACGACGTGTCTTCGAGAGGTTCCCGATGATGCCTTCGCGGGAGCGTTCCAGGAATGGGAACGCCGCTGGAACAAGTGTATCGACTCACAAGGGTCCTATTTTGAGGAATATTAGCTTAAGATATGTAAAAGTGTAATAAATTTTTTTTCCTGAGCTCAGTACACTTATTTTCCGGACGAACCCTGTACGTGGCACGATTATCTGGTAACGCATCTCCAGCTAATGACATGAGTCTGTACTGAGATTTATCGTAGACATAAATTGAAATTATCATAGTAATTTAATAATCATCTTTGCCTTGGAAACAAAATAAACCTGAGAAGCAAAATTGATAAGGTGGCAGAAGAAATTTGATATCATATAGGGGTTATTTCGAAGTGGTCGCGCTCCAGCGAATAGTTAAAGGCCTTCACCCATTTTTATGAGGGTATTTATCTTATATCTATTTTTCGTTTATCTAATATCTTGGAGGCAATCATATAACATTCTTAAGCATTTACTACGATGTCCAGATGGGCAAATTTTCATCCAGTTACGAAGTGTCGCATTAAAGACATATCCTGTTCCAAGATGATCAAATGGAGGATAGCTATGAAAAAAGAGCGATTTATTAAGAAGAAGAAACTAGAGAGAGGACTTTTGAAAATGGAACTGAGGAAAAGATTGGTAAAACGCTACATTTGGAGTGTAGGGTTGAACTGAGCAGAGGCATAGACCTTGCGGAAAGATTAAGTGAAAAGAATTTTGGCCTTCGAAATGTGGATTTGGAGGAGGATGAAAGAAATTATATTTGAGGAATGAGGAGGTGCTGCAAAGGATTGAAGAGGAGAGAGAGTTGGTAAAGATAATCAAGGAAAGAAATGTTAATTGGTTAGGGCATTGTCTGAGGAACACGTGCCTGTTGAAGACTGAGTTAGAGGGATTCGGGAAGATCCTTTTAAGGGTACGCATGCAAGCTTCCTTGACGGCACTAAGGTTCCAATGGTGGTGTTCTTTGAGAGATTAGTTCACTTTTAAGAATCAAAAATAGTCTGATGATACCAATTCGGGACTGTGAGGGGGTTGAGGAATCGTCGCAATGCCGTCGCAGAAGGTCCTCGCAAGAAGACACTCGACTCTGCTCTTGGTCGTACGTCAAGACCTTCGGGACGAGTTTAGTGCAGATCTTTTGCATCGCAAAATTTTCCATGATAATGGTGTAAACTGTGTTCTTATAAATGCCAATACGATCTTCGATCATGCGTTCACTTAACTGAAGGTCTGAATTCCACACTTCATGCACACTTCAGGAAACAATTCGTACCGATACTTTTTATTCAAACCTTGTATGATATTGGACATGGTTACGATTGGTAGAAAATACGGAGAAGTGAAAAGAATGGCTCAAGATAGGAAGAAAGGCTCAATACAGGAGGTCCACCATGAGTGAACCTACCACACAGCAGGAAAACCAAAGATGATGAAATGATCCAATTCGGATACACTACATTTTTGGGAAATAACGGATAGCACAGAGAAAGGAATTGATCTCCTACCCTGATGTGTGAATTTCACTCCCCGTTGAGTTTAGTGTTACTTGACCTCTACCCACACCTATCAATTCAACCTTTGTTTGGATTACTGTGATAAGGGTTCTGGGTTTTACCAGCGCTCTCATCTAAACTAATTTAAACATTATGATTTAATTTATCTGCGGCTATAACGCACCGAAGTTTCAAATTAGGATTTTACATTTTCTCGTAGTATGACTTGCGTTCATCGAGATATTGTTATTTTCATGAAATATGTTTTATTAAAACCAAATATTAATGTAACCTACAGTATACTGTATTGGCGCAATCATAAAATATAATCATTTATGGTGCAAATACTTACGAGTGTTTATAATTATTTCGTTTATTTATAGAAATAATACGAGGCACATTCTAAAATTAATTTTAAAATGCATGTATTCTTTAAAAAAAAGTGTTTATTCATGGCTTTAGTTTTACAGACACCTACTTCATTATTCTACATAATCACTGCTCACTTTCAACCTATTTTCGTATCACTGCACCAGTTTCTTCAATCCCTAAGCATAAGGGATGCGAACCAGTTCACAACTCCGCTATTCATCGTACACATTCGTGCAGCCAATTTTTTAAGCTTCAACACCGTTAAGTAAATATTTTTTCACTAATTACTGTAGGTTCATAAACTTGGCACAACTTCCAATGAATTTGACAGCTGATAATCCTTTTGCACACAAAAACCGAATTACAGCACGCACTTTGCAACTGGTGGAAGCAGCAATTTTTGCGACTTATCTACATTCACCGACAGGCAAGCGACTACTGAATCAAAACAAAGACTTCAATGGCTTCAAAAACAGTCAATGGAGGGTGCTGCTTGTATACAACTATGTTATGACCCACCTATATTTAAATATAAGACAACGGCTCTTACTTTTTGAACATACCTCGCATAAAGGAGAGCACGAATGATAATATATCTGGTGCTTTTTCGGTGAATTTTCTTCAAACTTTTCCCCGGATCACAGAAAATTTCCGGCACAAATAGAGAATCTTACCCCATGGAATAAAAAAGAGCAACACAGTCGCTCACGAACCATGTCTATTTTTAATCTTAAATTTTTTCTTCAAAAAGGGCTGATCTAATAAGAATAATTTTATCCTTCGAAAATTGTATGAATAGTTCCACCGATTAATCTCGTTAATATATATAATCGTCCATACATGTTACGTAATGTTTCATTTCAAAATTAATGCAAATATAGGGCCATCTCTGATGTTCTTTAATTACAGTTAAAACTCCTATATTTATATCAGGAAAGTTCTACATAGTTTCCTGGTTCCCGTAGTCTAAAGGAAGGATCTAGTTTACTGGCTCAGGTTGAATAGAATAGGTGAATTTTAAAGTCAATTTTCTTATCCGCACTTATCTCCTTCTTGCCTTCAGCCATGTTTAGTTTTCATTAGCCCATTGATTTGATGAAGATGTTTTGAATGGTTATGCAATTGCATCAATAACTTTTATCCACTTTCTCAAAATAATTCCATAGGTGAAATGTGGGTCTATGAATTGACTGTACACTCGTCTTTATGCCAGTATGAAGAAGTAATGGAGCCAAAGGTCGATTAATTAAAACAACCCCGAGAATGAGTCTTCGAAAACCACTGTATACAGTCACGCGCCCTGCAAGCAAATACACCAATCTGCAGTTATTATCCATGAGCAAATCAACTGCCTTGAGTTTCAAACCTAAGAAACTGAGTTTTAATTAAGGTGTTTCAGTTGTGTGACAGATTTAGACATCTGACAGAAAATGTAAAAAATAGAATTCAGACCCTCGTCAAATCAGCTGATTTTTTTTAAAGATTTCGCAAGTCTGTCTATTAACTCTATCTGGATTATGTCATCTTCTATGCCCCTTGTCCTCTGAGAAAAATATTTCCTGAACTTGCCTTCTCCCTAGTTCCTCCAGCTTCCCACCCTGACCGTATTACCCTCTCTCGCCCTCCATCCGTGGCGATAACCGTGGGGAGGGAGAGGGAGAAGTGGGCCGTTGTAAGAGGAGAGGAGATGGGGAGGGGGGGGCGAGCATTAATCTCACCTCCCCCACCACCTTGGCCCCTTTCCCACTCTCCTCCCATCCCACCAATCTAGATACTCCCATCCCGGTCCTCCTACAAAACCTCCCTCCTCTTCCCTCCCTCCACAGGCCCTGCCTTCTGCTCCCATACACGCACTTCACCTGCATAATTTACACCCACTTTTAACGCCCGGCACTGAGCCCACGGAGGGGGGTGGATGGGGTGGTCGGAGTGAGGTGGGAGTGGGAGAGATGGAGTAAGGAGAAGGAGGGAAGGAAGGAGGTGGTGGCGAGAAAGGAGGACTCTGTGTGCGAGTGTGAGTGCGGGTGGAGTGGAGGGGAGAGTGAAAGCGAGTGAGTGAGTGAGAGTGGAATGGTAGTCGTGAAATTTTACGCGGTGACGCCTCTTCCTCTCTCTTTCTTTACTCCAGCCCCCCTTCCCCTGCCCCCTCTATCTCTCTCCGCCCAATTCAGCAGCCCCCGCCTCTTCCCTCAACTCTTTCGCCACTCCTCCTCTCCAAGCAGGAGGAGTGGGGCGCACTGCTCCCAAATCCACCTCACCCAAGGCGAGAAGCAGGACCTTCTCTTTTCCACGGCTAACGCCTCTTTCTCTCTCTCTTTTCACTCCCACACACACACACACAGACCAACTAACAGTGTGGTAGTATCAGGACCGGAGTTTCTTCAAACTATCGAAATATCTTACCCCAACCGTGAAGTCCTTCGCATGCAGTACCTTTTCGTCCTTCTCTCCCTCACTCCCCCAGCGACCTTAGGTTTTGCATCCCCGTTAACCGACCGAGTTCCCTTTAGGACGTGTCAACGCACTCACCTCTTCCATGCGTATCCTTCTTATTCAATACCCCACTCCCGCTTCCTTCGTCTCCTACTTCTGTTGGTCTTCTGCACTAATGAAGATTGATATTCATCCCTTCCTACTTCCTTCTAAGTTTTCACTTGTTGAAAGGCTCTATATCTCTCATTAATAGGGCAAGAAATTTATCTTCACCACGCAAGTTCTGGTACATAAAAATAACACAATTCTTAGGGTTGAGAGAAAGGTTATGAAGCTGCCGCTTAATATTGAGTCTTTATCGATTTATCTTGGAGGAAGAACCTGTTCTTAATCCTGGTAAGGGTAATTCATTGTTTTCATAGGTGTTACAGAAGCAACGATGGAATCGCTGTGCTCATTCAACGATGCTTAAAGACAAGATTGTGAAATTAAGAGCCATTACTGGATTAAAACAGAGTCCACAAAGCTTTAAATTGAGGCCTGCTGACAGGCGTTGGACGACGGTACAATCACCAAATGAATTCGTAAAGGATGATTTCTCCCTCGTAACAAATTGAGGCCAATTCTCACCGTACAAAAAACTGTAGCAGACTAGGTCCCATTGCTTTTTGTAGGTTGTATTACTTGTCACTTAATCCTACGTCTACGGTATACTTTGATAGCCGACGTTGCTGAATACATGAGAGTTGTTTTGTGAAATCGTAGTGTGGGGGTGGAAAAAGTTTTCACCATCTTATTAACAATACTGAAGGCACAGATGTGACAATAAGCCAGTAATTTCCAAAACATGTCTCTCTAGTATAACAACTTTAATCTCTCACCAGTGCAGAGGACACCCAAGGTTTCACCAAGAAAATCCCGTATGAGAATATAATTTAGATCATTTCTCTTTATTTTGGGGAAATGGCAGCTATGTAGTTATATTTTATTTTCAGAGGTTCGTAGAGGAGTTTTTACACCAAAAAAGACTACTTAGTTTTTTTTCCTACGCATCTTTGTCTTCCCCATATTCGTAATGATGAGGTTCAGCATCTTCCTAAATATTAGGATAGCTGCCGAATCAGAGTTTTACGGTGAGTATTATTCAGAAATACTCATCGAAAGTACGAGTGATATGTAAATATAATTTTTTCAAATTTGACGAAAAGCCTCAAGTAAAAAAAAGTAATTACTAAAATTTGATGAGGCCACAGCGTAACCGTTGGCCTCATCATTTTACTGTAATTATCCATATGAATTTTGAAGTGATAAAGCAGCTTTCCTGCTGGAACTCATCAACATACGAGTGTGTACTCCAATAGGAGTCATCGAATCAGAAATATTAATTCATTTTGAACAAGCCGCTTCAAAAGGTTTTTTCCAAACTTCCTGTCTCATATCATTTAAGACGCCAAATTTGAACTCATTATATTTAGTAAGATAAATATAAAGAGAGAAGGAGTTTTCAAAAGGAATTTTTAAATCATAATTTCAGGAGAATATCTTATGGAAAAACTTAAAATCGTAGACAAGTAACGAGCTTGGTGGAAAATTAAAAGACATTCGTAAGACGAATGAACTAGTTTTCATGCTTTTTACGTTATGCGATAATAATCTTTGAAATTTCCGTCCTATAATATTGGATTTATTATATGGAAATATTAATAATCAATTAATTTACATAACTTTCTCAACAACATACCAAGTATTATTCAAGGTTAAAATCATTATTAAGATTTATTTTGCCATAGTTTGCCATTTTTTCTTGAATTTATCACTTCATTTGGTCATAGTTAATCTGTTTGCCCACTTATTAGATCGATCCCTTCTGAACTTTCTGAAAATTTGATAAAATTCTGTTGGAGAAGTTCGGTTGGAGCGACACATATAAATTTCGACATTTTCTTTCATTCATCCTTTAACCTTCCTTCATGGTGATTATCAGAGCTGTCTGTTACTTCCAATGAATTGGTTTACAATTTTACTGCTGTCTATGGTTTTTTCTTCGTGCCTTTTTATGATTTATACACTTATCTGCGTTCACATATAACGTCACGGTCATTAAAATCCCCAGCCACCACTGCGTTACTAAGGCAATGAAAGCGCTCGTTGAAGTCTCCATAAGTTCTACATCCCTACGTCACTAGTTTAGGGCAGCATTTCTAATTTTAACTAACTTGTAGATCCTTGACCCATGTGACTCTGTATTTGATATTTAGTAATATGTATGATGCTTAATATTATTTTAATAATTTAGATTTCATAAACATTTCTTAATGGTGTTAATATACGATGGATTTCACTAGGTGGATTTTACTTTGGGAATCAGAAATAGCCTGCTGGTGCCAAGCCAGGACTGTAAGGTAATTAAGGTATTAAGGGCACTCGAATTTCCTCTTAGTCGTCCGTCAAGACCTTTGGGACGAGTTTAGCGCAGATCTTTTGCATCGTCAAATTTTCTATGATAATTTTTTATTTTTTATTTTACACAATTACGTTGCAATTAGGCAAATTTCCTGGTGGCAACGGTCAGGTTAGGTCAAAGATAACTCTACAACGAAAATTACATACGAACACATAAAAACAGAAGAGATAAAATATTTTTACATAATGACACTTCCACATCACATACAAACAAACTTCCACATCACATACAATATGCCGTCCACATCACATACAAACAATATTTTCATGACTACAATGAAGTTTATTACCCAGTGGCTGCTTTACATTTCAACTTAAAACTTCTAAAATTGGATGGAAAGGGCTCAAACAAACCTCCAGGCAACTGATTCCAATCAATTATGGTTCTATTTAAAAAAGAGTATTTTTTCTTATTGGTTGTTTGAGTCCTTATTTTTATTTTGTGGCTATGGTCGTTTTTTCCCTTAAAGTTAGGCCTATTCTATCCCTTGCCATAAATCTTCCCACGCTTCGTCTTTTTTAACAACTATATACATCGCGCCTAACCTACTCCTTTTTCTTCTATTTTTCAAACTCTCCCATTTCAGTATATCTAACATATCCGTGACACTATCTGTTCTTTTGTACCTTCCGAGTACATATCTTGCTGCCTTTCTTTGAACTTTTTCTATCTTTTTAATATGTCCCACCTCATATGGATCCCATACTATGGAGGAGTATTCTAGGATAGGGATAACCAGTGCCTTTTATGCTTTTTCTTTTGTGGCTACGCTACTTCCTTTTAAATTTCTCATCACCCAATGCAATACTTTAAATGCCTTCCGTGTCAAATTATCTACTTGGACCCCCCACCCAAGATCCCTAGTTAAATAAATGCCTAAATATTTGCATTGACTAGTACATGGGATTCTTTCTCCAAAGAGGGTGTAAATTTCCTTTTCTGCATTCTTTTTATTTGAAAATTTTATATGCTTACTTTTACTTATATTAATGCCCATATTATTATTTGTAACCCAGTCACCAAGGCGATCGATGTCATTTTGTAATATTACGTGGTCATTTACATGTTCTATCCGTCTGTATATAATGCAGTCATCAGCAAAGAGTCTTATTTGGGAATGTAAATTGTTTGGTAGATCGTTTACGTAAATTAGGAAGAGTAATGGCCCTAGAACACTACCTTGTGGAACTCCTGCTAATACGCTCGCCTCATTTGAAAATGTATCCCCTAATTTTACTTTTTGAGTTCTGCCTCTGAGAAAATTTTTTATCCATTGTTTTACCCTCAAGTCCAATGGTAACGAATCCAACTTTAGCAGTAATTTATCGTGAGGCACTCGGTCAAAAGCTGCCGAAAAATCAACAATGACTGCATCCACTTCCTTTCCTTCAGCTATTGCATCGCCGATGTATTGACTTAATCCCAAAAGCTGCGTTTCACATGAGTATCCCGTTCTAAACCCATGTTGGTGTTTGAATAGCCATCTATCTCTTGCCCACCATTCCCGAATGTAGTCAGCGATTCTTTTTTCCATTATTTTGCAAACAACTGAGGTTATGCTTACCGGTCTATAATTGTTGGCTATTGTTTTATCCCCTTTCTTGAAAATTGGTGTAATATTTGCTTTTTTCCAATCATTGGGCAAGGCATCATTATTTAAAGTTACTTTAAATAGATGACTCAGGTACATAGCTATTGCGGTATCACCCAGTTTTAGAATGTCAATTGAGATATTATCCGGTCCCACTGACTTATTTTTCCTCATCCTCCTTATTTTTTTCACAAAATATGAGTCCTCCAAGATAATACCGTTTGTCGAGGGCAGTAAGCTATTTGGTGCTGTTATGCTGATGAAGTTCTCTGTCGTTTCTGAGCAATTTAGGCAAGCCTTATTTTCCTTTTGGTTTTCTATTCCCCGAAAAACATCCGTAAAGCAGGAGTTGAAAATATTTGCTATTTCTACAGTGTCTGTTACAATACCATTTTCCTTGCTTTTTAATATCGTCACGCGTTCCCTGTTATCTTTCCTTGTTCTCCTTGCTTTTTAATATCGTCACGCGTTCCCTGTTATCTTTCCTTGTTCTCATGTATCTATAAAATTTCGTTGCGTTGTCTTTCGAAATTGCATTGATAAGAAATTTTTCCTTTGCCTCCTTCTTTTCCCTATTTAGGTTCCGGACCAAGGTCCTGTAATGGTGTGACATTTCTGTACTTTCATTCTTTAATCTGTGTGCCTTTCTTACCGCTATCTTTAGTTTTTTTATGGTTTTGTTGTAGTACTCCGGATCTGTGTTCTGTTTCAAATATTTTATGGGAACATTCTTCATTTGCCCTTCAAGAATTATTTCTTTGAATGTTTCCCATATTTTCCCCACGGTCACTCCACTAGCTGCCCATTCAGAAAACTTGCCCCTTAAAATTCCTGGAACCCTTCCCTATCTGCCCGGGTATATTGCCAAATTTTCTTTTCATCCCCCATACCTTTTGTTGATCTATACCAGTCCATTTTAACACACACTGCTGCGTGATCACTTATTCCCGGAAAGACATCTACACTAATGATAGGGATAATGGTGTGCACTGTCATATTATCAATGTCGACGATCTGAATTTAGCACTTCACGCAAACGTCAGGAAACAATTGCTAACGATATTTTTTATACAATCATTGCAAGTGCTGTTAGCTAAATGATTACATTAATTCTATTAAAATTTTAAAAATACTCCTGCATTATTTAACTGCGATATATCGTCTAACGCTGTGAATATTTTTGACTATATTTTAATAAATCTTCCCCCACTAGGAGTTGTTGACATCTAGATAAAAATAGCTAATTAAATTTCATTCTTAAGATTTAATTTTTGGCAGCTTTATTTTTAGATTTATTGGTGGGATCCACAAGTTCAGCCATCTTATCCTTCAATTTATATTTCGGCTACTATGTCTGGTACTCTAAACAGATCCCATAGCTCTCAGTTATACTTAATCCTCCAAGTGCGACCTTTATCTGTTGGTTCAAATGTCTTTCTCAAAACAGTTTTCCCAGGTTATTCATTTTTCTTAGCATATTTTATCCATGATCCAACTGAATACAATAGAGCTAATGTAGTTTTGACTCTCAACACTTAGTTTTTTCTGGTATGGAATGGTATCTATGATATTAAGTAACGGTTTAGGGCTTATAGGATTTATCTAGATGCATTTTTTAAATATTGCATCTCAGATATTCTCTATTTTGTCACCTGATAACGGTACTAAAATATTTAATGACTTCAACTTTTAATAAAACACGAGTTAGAACAATTATTATCACGTGATTATAATTGCTTCATTCGGAATGCATGATTTTTTTTTGTTCACTTTGTGTGTTTTCATCCTACTTTATGGGTTTTCATCCTACTGTATGTTTTTCTGTCATTACTTGATTAACTTGTTGTCTGCATTAACATGACCTCGTAGAATTCGTAAACCAAACTCCCTATTCCGTATTTCTTTCAGTTTTTCTTCTCATGAAAGCCCATTGTTTCAAATAAAATCTTCCAAAACACCAAATTATTGAACATTTGTGTTTTTTTATTTTGGACCTCAAACTAATGAACTGCCTCCGTGACTTACGATAGTATTTTCCTTTTCAGATAACATATCGCCCCCAGGGACATCCACCTCTAAGAGTTCTCATTGGATTTTCTACCCGTGCGAGCTTTTCTATCTGAGCAAATACTGCGGAAACAGGTTAGAGAAGTGTTTTGTGATTTTAATGCTTTGGAATAAGTTCGCTTTTATAATGCAACCTCTCTAGCATGTAACTTTCCATCGATACTCCGAATTTCTATTCCCAGCGTCCACATGTCTTGTGCAACCATGCCTTATTTTCTTAAATTCTAACATGATATCATTATTTTTGGCCAATAAGTTATTTTATGGCTTAATGAGGCAAATTCATTCAGCTTCTTTAACCCAAATAAAAATTATGAATGAAAATTACATTAGATTGATCGCCAATATTTGCATCCCATACTATTACGAAACTATAAGATCCATTCCCTTTGATAGCAGCTGAGTATAGCGGAAATAAAGGCAGGCCCACAAGAAGTCAAGTCAAATAGAGAGCAGTTACAATTTAGTTCAATTAATTGGAAATATTATGTTGAACAACTGTTTCAAGGCATGTAAATATGCTCTTGCATCATGGGTTGGTGAAACTATATATTTTGCCTCAAATCTTATGCGTATGCTCGTCTCTTACAGGAAAACGATTTACCGTAAAAGATAAATGGGAATTCATTGACAATTTCATTTTAACAAGCTCTTTTCGGCCATTATTTAATGACGAACTGGATACATAAATAAACAAAACTGAAAGAGATTTTACAACTCAAAATGATGAAATCCTTTGCTCCTTCAGACAAGCACATAAACTGATAATTCTTGCACCATCAAATATATTGCGAATAAGGGAAAAACCACAAAAATTGACAGAGTTTTCCTCTAAGAGAAGGAAAGGAAGCAGATTTAATTTTCAAACATTGCAATAATTTTAGATATTTCACAAATATTTGGCATATATCAAATAAGGATTCCACCTAGCACTCACCCTCCCCATCATAGATATATGACACTGATATATGTTTCACTCAAAACAAACACATTGGTTACAACTTTTGCTATTGACTCTTTCCGCAGGCTGTCAATTTCAACCTCTAGCACTTCACTATAACTCAATCTCTGATGCACATAATACCTAATTTGATTTAGATTAAACTTTAAGTTTTGATTAAGCTGATAATTCGGAGTGAAAAGAAGACAGAGATTGAAAAAATGCTCTTTGAGATGTTACAAGTATTTTACCCCCTTCATTATGGATTTACTAAACTCGAGAAAGCAGAACAAATAAACCACTCAAACAAGTCGTTTGAGTGGCAATCAAAACATTTGCAGTAAAACCACACCGACGGCCAAAGGCTAATAATGGTAATTTAGCTAAATAATAAAAGTATATGAATTTTTACTGATTTTCCTGGAATATTTCAAAGCAAAAAGTTGATCAAATACGATAGAGCTTTGCGGATAACTATGGTAAACATATTGCGATAATGTGGCTCTGTTCGATTGCAATTACTTCAAGGGAATGATATGTAATTATTGGGCATTAATAATGGAATGCTTAATAAATGGCCATTTTTAATATTAAGTTCGTTGCTTGTATTGAAGTACCCTAAAATCCTTGTGCACATTGGAATGTGCTACTGATGTTTTTCATAACTATTAAACACTAATTGCTTTTATTGTCAAATCACAATTCACAAACTTATTAATGACCGTTACTATCAAGAGTGTGAATTATAATTAAGAGAATATAGAGATCTATAATGAAAAGAATATCGTAATGGATTGGACACCCATTGATACGCAATTGTGGAGAAAGGGATTAAAGAACATGAATCCCTATGAGGAATGGAATACACAAACCAAGCATACATACAAATTCATCGACCAAAAGTATGAAAGAATGCTATAAGTTAGAGATATCATGTCGAAGAGCGTTAGTATTAGAAATGATGGACTACGATCAACCAATCTTCGCACTGAAATACTTGCGAGTAAGCACTAGTAGTATTGTCTATTGGCTGGGGAAATTTTCAATTCCATTTATGCTGATGCTCACCCGAAACACCACCCGACGAAAGTGTACGGGTGAGTCCCGACTTTGCATGACCATTTTTCAGAAGGGAATAGTCGAGTGGGAATGGAGAAGGCAACAGGTTCGACAGCTTTTAAAGGCGTGCACAAGACATGACGTTCCGCGGGAGGTCTTTATTTTTAAACTTTAAACACCTCCGGAGGGGACGATAGGGCGCTTCTTCAACGGATTCACTTGCGGGGGAGTGTGACTCATGGATATTACGCATGGGACAAAAACACACAAACGAGCACGACAAACCACATCAATGCGTTTAGAAAAAAAAAGAAATGAGACGTCCTCCCTCTCTCCTACCCCATTCCCATTAAGAAAAAGATCTTCGCGTGGAAGTAAGTAGTATACACGTAGGGAAGGATCCAAAATCCAACATTTTCCCTCTCAAAACGTCCTATCGGCTAATCGACACGCTCCAATCAACAAGTCAACCCGCTAACTCTCTTGCACGGCGAAGCAGAAAGAGCGTGCCCGGGAGTTTGTTTGTGTGTGTGTGTGCCGGAGAGAGAGAGGGAAAAAAAATGAACAAAGCACTGCATCAACCCGCAACGGATTCAACCCTCCGTGAAAACTTCCGCTCAGCTATCCGAATTCCTCCCCCCCCACCCCACTCTCCCTTCCGCCCCCTGTCCATTCCTCCAACACCCCCCCTCCACCCACCGCTTCCCCCTTCCGGCCTCACCCCACTCACCTCTCGGTCCGCCACAACTGCCCCGTCTCCTATCCCACCCCCCCTCCACACACATACACACGTCCTCCTCTCCGGTTCCCGCACCTCTCCCCCTCCCCCGAAATCCCCGAGATGTCCCGGCTGCATATTTCATCTGCGTTCGAATTATTAAAAGCGCGCCGCGGTTGAAGGGGGCGCCCCAGAGAGAGAGAGAGAGGGAAGGAAGGTGAGTTGGTATGTGTGTGTGTGTGTGTGTGTGGTGCGTGTGTGTGCGTGTGTGTGTGTCAGTGGGTTGCCGCTCAAGGGAGATAAGACCAGCCTCTCCTCTCCCCTTTCCCGCCCGTGGCGCCAGGACGAATCGCCAAAGGGTGTCCGAAAACACCCCTCCACTCCCTCTAACCACCCCTCGCCCTCGGAGCTTCCCTCCGCACTCCACCGCGCGTCCCCCACCCCTCGATTAACGCCTTTCGGTTTCGTGCCCCAAAGGAGACGCCTGCTCTCCGAAGAGGGCAATTTTTCCCCCCCCTGCCTTGCCCACAAGTCCTCCCGCCAGGCCTCCCGCAATCCAGTGCCCTCCACTGCGGAGGCATGCTAATTCCTCTCCCCCTTTCCCCACTTTTCTCTCTTCATATCTCTCTCCCCCCCACTCAGTCCTCCTCCTCCACCACCTCCGCCGCCGCCGCATTCGTCCTCACTCGCACACAGATTGAGAGGAGCGCAATTTTCACCCTCAGTTGCGAAACGTCCTGCCGTCCTCCCCTCCACCACCACGCCATGCTTATTTTTATTCTTTCTCTCTCTCTCAGTGCTCAAATCAGATGCACGGATGCATAATATTATTCAATCTTGAATTTTTAATGGCTTTCTATTTCTCAGTTTTAAGCTAATAAAGTCTACCTAAAAAATTCTCCGATATTAGCCTAAATGGAGTATTGTGGGTGGTGTCAAGGGTACGGGTTATGCCAAATTATGTGGATTTGATATCAATATATATATATATATATATATATATTCACTGATACAGGTACAAGTATTGTAAATATCGACCATATGAATGAATGTGATAAGTGGTGAGTTCTAGGAAAGTTTTAAATTAAACTTTTTGAAATAAATGAATTGGTGTTGTTGAAAGAAATAGCGTCTAAATCTATTACTAATCGTGTTTCTCTTATTTTATTCTGACGGTTAATTCTGTCAATTTTAAAGTGAGGCCATTATATTTCCATTGATGTCTATTGAAGTGTACTCGGGTGTTCCGCACTTTTCTTGGGGTAAAAAAACGTAAGTTATTGACGATTTCGGATAGTTCCGGATTTGGATATCTTACGGATTTTGTACTTATCATATTTTTGGAAATTTTCACAAACGATACCTGAATTCAGATAAAATAATTTAGGTAAAATATTATGTGTATCTGAAAAAATGTAAATATGTCTGAAGTGCTTGAAGTTTATAAGCAAGTTAGGCTTGAAGCTTCAAAAATGTTGGATATATTTCATTTTAGAAAAGCTATTTGTCATTTTATACTGACTTGTTCACTTTTTTGAAGTATAGAACTTTCCTTAAAAATTAACTTATTATAAATGACACTTTTACACTTTTTACATAAATACACTGTAAACGATGCCAAGTTCATCAGAAACGATGAAAATACTTACTCTACGACTCCTGTACAACAAAGCCTGAACTCTTACAATAATTTCTTCACTTTTTGAGGTCTAAGGGCGTCCCGAAAGTTCGGCGTCTTCAACATCTTCTCCACCCCCTCTAAACAACTTGTACCACTCAAAAACACACGATCTCCCCATGGCGTTATCACCATAAGCTGCCTTGAGTACGTCACGAGTATCTTTCCCGGTTTTGCCCTGTTTCACGCTAAATTTGGTGGCGTAGCGCTGTTCCAATAACCGGTTCATGACGGAGCGTAATGAGGTGACAGTATAGAGGTTATGCAAACAAATGATCCGCAGTCCGAAAAAGCTGGGAGCCAACTGCCACCGGCCTACAGCCTTTCCTGAGACTCTCCTCCCTGAAACTCAGCCAGAGAAACCGCCGCCCGTCCATTCGTCTATCCGGGAACAAATAAGACAGTATATTTGGGTCAGGCATTGTAAATCTACCATATCATGTATTAACTAGTAAATAGATGCTTGCCGCTGGATAACGGGTAATAATGATCAAAATAAATATGCTGGAGAGGTTTGACATGCATTAGAAGAGTTTTAATTTCCTTAAGTTCCTATACTCACTATTACCTTGAATTGCCCATTGCACGAGTGATTCCGAGGAACCATTTCAATCATTCTCCGTTTCTTCTGCATTGTTGAAACTCAGTAACTCCCACAACCCTAATATGGGAAATAGGTCATTGATTGATTCAAGTGAGAACTACGTATTGAAAGGAAATTTTGTCTTTCCCCTTGTAATCTCCACACTTGGTTTTAAGTTAAGTACAATGTGATAGAGTCGCGAGGTATTCATTAAATTATCCATGATAACCTATTTTTATTATTGATCATTCAATCTTTTGCCTTGAATTAGTCTAAATGAGTAGCTTTGAAATGTGAAACAAAAGAACAATATCGGTGGTTAAAACCTTGAAAAAATTAGTAATTATTTTCTAAATTTCAAATTTCCTTTAATCACTCTCCCCCTCCCTCTTCCGGCGTTTCCCTGTATATAATGTACTAATAAAGCACAAAATGAGCATAATTAAAATTTTTAGTATTTAATGCTCAAGTAAGGCATTTATCGAGTCAATAAGTAAATATTTATGCATTTTAATTTACAAATCAGCAAGATATTCGGGATGAGGGTAGAAAAAGATATTTTGCACTTCCACATAAAGATTTAATGCTTCACACCTCACTCAGGGGTCAAGTATCAAATCTTAAAATGGAAGTGTGAAGTTTCTTTTTCTATCCTCATCATGAAGGAATTCCACAAGTTAAACCTGAAACTATTATGTCAAGATATTCGGGGTTTATACATAAGAACTGTTCACTTCAAGCAACATAAAGTATCCTAGCCTTCATATTCATAGTCATTCGCAGTCGTATTTGACGTACAAATAACCAGTAAGAAAAATGTCAACTTCTTGTTCTGTTATAACATTTTTGGAGAGAAATACGTACAAGAGCAATATTCTGATGTTTGGAGGTTGTTTTTATAGGCACCCAGACTATCTCTTTCCCTGCTTCTAGCCTTCACCTAACTTGACGTCAATGAAACCATGAAGACGTAACACGCCACACTGTGATTATCCCATTTACAACTCCGCATAAATTTTACTCCCTTCCATTCCGTCCTAATGGCTTAATCTTTTCCTCACAATAACTCGCTTTCCAGATGTCCTCCATTCTTTTTTTCCCTCTATCACAATATCCAAAACGCCACTAGTACGCCAAATTCAACCGCTTTTCTTGCCGTCTTCCTATATCTCCCAATATTCCTCTTTCTCCCAATATTCCTCTTCTATCTGACGGGCAATTTCTTCGCTAGTTCTTCATTTCGTCAATGGTACTTCTTTCATCCTCCGTGCTCATATCCCAAAAGTATTCAACACGTTTATCCCTTTTACTTAAGAATTAAGCTTCCAAGCCATGCAAATATCAAAGTTTTCACTGGTTTCATCTCCACTTAAGGTCATATTCATTATCTCTATGCTTTAAAAAAGCTTTGCACTGCATAATTCTTCTTATAGCATTCTTACTACTTTGCCCATTTTCATCTTATACACTTCCCAAATAATGAAAGAATTTTACCTGCTCTAATTAAGGCCCTCCAGGTTTAATATTTTACCTATTCCTCAAATTGGCTCCGTATATCTCTCGGATTTTTATCTCACTCGTTGGCTTGAAATAGAGAGCAGTTTTTCCAGCATTACAGCTGGCGTCTTCATACGTAATGACCTAAGGATTGAAACTGCGGTCAATTCAGGTGAACGAACTTGATGAAATCTTGAGATATATTTAGAGTTCATCGAATAAACGCTGCGGGAATCTTCGAGGGGTAAACATCAGCTTTCCCATGCCTGAAGGATATCTTTACTTTATTTACACATTACTGGATTTAATCGTTTATCGAGTTTTGTGATGCGCCCAGAACTAATTGAAATCCTTTACTAGTCCGGCTAATTAAAGGTTGATCATCCACGGATCGGATTTGATGGCCTTTCATCCTTCTTCATTTCCTTTTCCAATTAACCCAGTGCGCTCCTATTTCCTTCAATATGCTAATTAATTGAGCCTATTATACAGGGTTCGTCCGGAAAATAAGTGTACTGATTTTTTCCCGCCGCTCCAGGCGCGCCCAGCACCGCTCTGACGGGCTGCGATTGGAGGGGGGTATGTTGGCAAGCGACGCTGAAAAAGGCAGTCGGCTCTGAGTTGTGGTGTAGTGAGGAGCTCTGTTAACGCGAACCTCCACGCTCGACCCACGTCACGGAACGCGATGCCGTAGTTTTTGGAGCAGCGTTATTCCATCAAATTTGCGGTAAAGCTTGGGAAATCGTCTACCGAAACTGTCGGTATGATTAACCAGGCTTACGGGGAGTCAGCCATGTCCAGAAACATGATCTTTCGGTGGCACAAGATGTTCGTGGAGGGCAGAGAAGGGGTCGACGACGAGTCTTCGAGAGGTTCCCGATGATGCCTTCGCGGGAGCGTTCCAGGAATGGGAACGCCGCTGGAACACAAGTGTATCGACTCACAAGGGTCCTATTTTGAGGAATATTAGCTTAAGATATGTAAAAGTGTAATAATTTTTTTTCCTGAGCTCAGTACACTTATTTTCAGGACGAACCCTGTACTAATTCAAATGTCCTCTCGAACGTTATGAAGTAAACGCTGAATTTCACATAAATATATTCATCAGATTTGAAGACTACCCTTACTTTACTTCGTAAAAAATCTTTAAATACTGTTTTTATCTCTTGCTACACGTCGTTTAGTTATGTTACATATGTTTTTCTGTAGATAATTTAATTCCGCGATTGAATTGGAACATTTACTAAAAACACGAACTTACATGAGCCGAAATGTATGAAAACATTTGTAATATTTCGAAAAAAATGAATTAGCATGGAATACAAAACAAATATCTAGGGAAAGACAAATTCATTTAAAGATTTAGAAGAGATGGGTTTAGATGACGAGTGTCCTTCATTATACCAATCATGTTGCATACTTGTAATATAAGTCTTGAGATCAGGGAAGTCTTTTTCAGTTACTTAAATTTCGACTTCTCTCTAGCGTTCAAAATAACTCGAATTCTGCCATACTCCTTTTGGTAATGAAACTTTATCTTTGTTTAATTTATATCTAAAACAAAAACGACCGGATAAACGTCATCGACGACACAACAATACGTATGAAATCTGGTTTATTATCTAACAAAACATAGAGGCACAAAAAAGAGAATACTAACAAATATGGTTTACGTTTCGGCGGTCAAGACGTCATCTTCGGGTAACGCCTTGGCCGTTCACGCTGTACCCAATAATCTTGGTGCCTGTTGTCGTGCTAGTCAATTCAGTCACTATAAAATTAGCTCGAAATTTACTAGTACGTTCTTTTTCCATTTCTCTGCTACCTGTCTTCTTCTCACTACTTTCTCTCCCATCTCAAGAATTTCTTCCCACTGGCCACCCAATCCATTCGCTAATTACGGCATGTACCACAATTAACATTGACTTTGCCGTTTATGGGCGAATTTAATAAGATACAGTTCCTATTCTGTGATCTCTTAAAAATGTCGGCGAAGATATTTCTGTTCGGTGATACCTTATATATATATATATATATATATATATATATATATATATATATATATATATATATATATATATATATATATTATTCGCGCTTAAAGATCTTGGATGCAATCTTACTCGACAATCTTAATTTTCTTATTTTATATATTTTATCATGCATTTTACCATACTACATATTGTGGATTATTATCTCATTTGTGAATCATTTAAATCGCGACAGAGAAGATTCACCGGCAAACTTTGAATATTTACAGCATCAAAAAGCCAATTGTTAAATTTTACCCTCTGTGAGTTACTTTTATCATTGACTACTTCCCTTTTAACTTCTGTTAAAGGGCAAAGATTTTTGTTGAAATTTATTGCGAAATCTTTAAAAATTAATTTTAAAACTACATTTTCTCTCTTAAATCGGATCAATACAAGATAAGTTAAAATTTGGAAACTCATTTCCCGAGGAAATTTGCTGGATCGTACGATCCTAAGGTTTCGTCTACTTTTGAGATGAATATTGAAAGTTATTTCCATTCACCATTACTTTTTTCCATATGTTAGTATTATACTTTCCTTGCCACAAAAAACGTGTCTCCTCTACAATGCAAAAATACTGTTTGCCCAGCTTTGAAAATTTTCGATTTTCAGGTGGTAACATTGCGTGTTCCCTCAGTTTTGATCAATATTACATAATTGCTCGTGACAAAAAATATACGATTTAACTAATAATGTGAGCTCTATAAAGGGTGAACTATGGATTGAGAAAATTGAATGGGAGCACCCACCAGAATAACATTTCCTGGACTCAAAAATTAAGAGAAAGAAATAATATTCTTTTGTTCTTCATTTGAAAGTACGAAGAAGAATTGAAATTTAATAGATTGCACACCATCCACCGAATATTCCTTTTCTTCTTGAGTTTTGAAAATGAATCCGGGATTTATTCATGGAAATTCCAACTTGAGCACCCTTGATTTTCTAGTGCATCTTCAAAGTTTATGCGTAGAACAAAAGTCATAGAACTAGAAGTTATACCGTCTCTTCAAAAGGACCCCGAAATGCCGCGGAGCATAAAGTGTCTCACGTGACATCTGAACCCTCGCTCTTTTTTTTGCAAGAAATACGACTACAGCATTTGATTTTCCATGGCGCAGTGATTCTTCTCGTCTAGTTTGCCAAAATGGTGATACTTCCTGTCAGATTCTTCTCCCATCCTCCACCTCCCGTTCCCCCCGAACTCCCCTTCGACCCCGACCTCGAATCTTCCCCACACTCAACCTTCCGCTCCTCCCTTTCCCTTCCCCGCCGGCTCTGACGTCCCTTTCTGCTACCTCTACCCCTACTCCCCCGTTCTCCAAATTAGAGGGAAGGCTCCCTCGGATTGCCCGCGGATTCGACTCCCCGCCACTTTTCCGGAGACGACTCCAATCCGCGCTTCGTTCTACTCCCACTCCCATCAGCCTTTTCACCGCCCAAAGCCTTCACCGGGCCCCACTTCACACTCGCCACCCCCTCCCCATTCCTAAGGTGCTCCGTCGGCGTCTCTCATCTGCCCCTCCCCACTCCCTCCACACCCTCATTTCTTTTTCAGTGCGAATTCACATTCGGTCGGCGCCAGGGCTGGTTCTTTTCGCTCCTCCTCCTCAGCCGTATAAGCTCATTCACGATCTATTATTAATTTCATAAGCCTATTCTTCTCTCCACTCCACCCTGTCCTTTTTTTTACAAATCAACTTTTTGAGCATTGAATTTCCTTCCCCTTTCGTACCCTCCCTCCTGCTTATTCGCTACTTCTTCCGCTCCCCTTGGCCAAAAAATTTTGCTCTCTTCGCTTCCTTGTGCTATTATAAAAAAAAGAAACTGTGACCGTGTGTGTGGTTTATGAGGCTCCAAATCTTCCACAGATATCCCCTCGACTGCCTTTTCAGTTTCCATTCCTTTCTTTTCTGAGGGAAAAAAAAGAAAAATTCAAAATGAAAAGTTTGGAGCATATATACGATACGAAAATACTGCACACTCTCTTGAAAAGGGGGGAATATCCATTGAAAAATCTTAGAGGTCCGGTAATACTTCATAAACTTCCCTTGGGCTCCTTGCGTGACTTTTGTTTTCAAAGTGATGTGTTTAAAATTCCTATGGGCCAGTAAACCATTGAATACAGCTGAAACAAGTGTTATAAATATGCTTTAACCTGTTACCATCAGCATATCAATCCTATGATTGGTTTATTACGACCCACCATTCATAATATGATTCCCTCACTTCCTTTATAGCTCCTCTTTATTGTGTTCTCCACAATTTGTCCAAATCTTCAGCATTCCTCTCCAGGACCATATTTTAAAGGTTTATATTATCCACTGATCCACTTTTCCAATGCTTCATGTCTCTGATTTGTAGAGTTTCATGCTGCATTTGAACGTTTCCATGAACTGCTATCAGGTTCTTCGAACATAGTGATTGCTCCTTCTGCCTTCTTTCTAAAGCTATTCTTTACTTGATGTCGGTCGGACGTATTTCATTTCAAATTACTCGTAAATTGCTGCTGAGGTATTTTCCTCAGGAAGTCCCACTTGCTCTAATTTCACAGGTCGAATTGTGATGTCTGTACCCAAAGGACTTGTTCCATAGCAGTCAGAGTTGTTTTCAGTTTCTCTCGCGTTTCAGCAACTTTTGTGATTTAACCTACTAGGTCAATGTCTTCAGTTTGAACCCTTTGATTATCATTTCTTGTGATTTTTTTATTTCCCCTCCTAGATGTACGTTGATTGGTGCTGGTGATAGGGTGCATCCTTATCTAACTCTTACTTATTTTGGCTTCTATTTTCCCTTCTTTTTCCATTATCATGATATTCATCCAATTCTTGAGGAGATGTTTCTATAATCTTCAACATTTTGTCACATTGAACGTTGTCGAAGGACCTCTCCAAGTCCGCGAATGCCACATATACATGAATCATTTTTTCGACCAGTAACCTTAAGGTGAATGTTGCCTGTCTTGCTCCTTGGTTTTTTCTAAATCCAAATTGGTTTTCCTTGAGGCTTATTTTCTATCTTTCCTGCTATCATTTGGTCAATTATCCGCATATTTTTGATACTTGATGCATCAGGCTCAATCTTCTGTGTTTTTTCATTTATATTTTCTTGTTTAATTGGCAATAAAATTGTCAGACTCGTCACCTAGTGCTCTGGTCGTTTTGTACTGTCGTAGCTATTTTTATTTATTTCAAATAAAAATGTTTTAATAATTGTATAAAATATGTAAGATTTATAATAATTATTTCATTTGATGCAATATCGTAGTTCCCACGTTAACTAAGCTGGAACTTGGAATCTTAGGGCATGTAAGCAAGGTTTTTTTATATATGTACGTTCAACAGAATGGAGGATAAAACCATATCGTAATAAGGAAAAAAATTCCGTAAGGATATTACTTTGGATAAGAAATGCTTATACTTTATTTATAATACGTGTAATTGATAATGAGGCTTAATTGTATCAGGGACATCAGAAGAAGAATTACTTTGCACGAGAATCTTACACAAGAGGAGAGCGGGGGGGAAGAGGTAGTTTACTGTATGCGCAAACCTTGCATATTTTCACAATAAATGTATTCCGGTACTACTGGTTTTGACGAATAGGCAACATCATTAGGTACCTCAAAAGGGACTTGATGACAGAGGCGTTGAGTTAGGAAGTTAAAACCAGATCCTTGGTTATGTGCCGCGCGGCAAATTAGCCATTGATACAAAATGATTGGCGTAGATTGGAGTATTTCGAGATTTGGGTTGTTTTCTCAAAAACGAATTCACATCCCATAATTGTAACAATTCTGGTTCTCTTTTTTTCGCATTACAATTTCTTTCATGGTATATTTTATTATTTGTGTATGGGGGATCGGTTGCGGTGACTAGCGTACTGGCTTCCCACATAGAGGGCCCGGAGTCGAATCCCGGAGGCGGCAGATACTTTTCAGTGTAATCCGGATCCCTACTTGAGATGCTTTGTGGAGGGCACTTTGAGTGAGTGCGCCGTCCGTCGAATGGTACGTGAAGTGGCGGACCCCTTGGTGCCTTTCGTTTAGAGTAGGTTAATACCGACGCCGGGTCGCCTTCCCTAAAACGACTACTGCTTCTTTGTGTATGGGCCTTTTATGACCTATGGCATATGGTCTATACCTTTGTAGATGGACCTATTATTATTGATAGAATTGAGCTCTTACGGCTAGTAGGTTTGAATAAATGAAAAACTCCAATAGCCGTAAACAGTTTACCTTTCTAAACAAAGTACAAATGAGATTAGTTGGCGAACGCCACAAGTCAAGGATGAGGTAAAAGGTACAAAGGAAAGGGATAAGAAAGGTGAATACGAATACGCGTATTTCGGCCAAAATGTAGCCCTCTTCAGCGTACTGAAGGTGAATCGAGTACATAGCTTCATTACATAACCTATCTTTTCAAACTCTTCAACTATCAGCTTAGTCTATTGGTTCCCGTCCCTTTGACCAACCCCAACACCCTCTCCCCCAACTTTTATACTATATATACTTCGGATTTCCCTTACCCTTCCTCACTTCGACTTATGTTGTCGTGACGATTCACCTTCAGTACGCTGAAGAGGGCTACATTTTGGCCGAAATACGCGTATTCGTATTCACCTTTCTTATCCCTTTCCTTTGTACCTTTTACCTCATCCTTGACTTATGTCGTTCGCCAACTAATCTCACTTGTACTTTTTGACCAAAATACGCGTATTCGTATTCGTACCTAACACCATGGCGATGGCTTGCCGGGTGTTATGAAGATGTAGATATAGATTATGGAGATAAAATAACGTCCTATCTGTATGAATGGCCATTAATATATTTTTCCAATGCAGTAATACTGATCACGTAATAATGTTCTTTCGTGTGCATTTCTAATGTATATATGCGAAATATCTATAGGCCATTTGACAACTGGGAGGAATTCAATGGCCTCATAACTGGATACTCCTAGCTATACGTACACCAGGGTGTTATAATTTTCAGGGTATATTCGCAGGAAATCGCAGCGGTCACTAGTAAAATATATTTCCCCTCAATTCAGAACTGTACACAGTAGCACATTAGTACAGGTATGCACCGCAATGCTGAGTTCCAGGCGAGTACCATGATCATGTGACAATCCTACATTCAGGTTGGCGACTGTAGTGCCTAGTTTTCAAAACAGGCCTTTCCCCGCTTAATTTGTTTAGCTCCATCGCTATTTTCTAATTGCTATTTACGTGAGTGTGTGGGAGACTAAATCATATGGTTTATTTCTCAATATTTCTTAGTTTTTCTTAAATCCTCACTATTATTAATTTATACACGTAATAGCAAACCTTAGCCGTCAACATTTTGATTAATTCAATCAATTTTCATTGAATTCGCCATTGCCAATAAACCTATTGGACCAATAAAACTCAATTAATGCTTATTTAGTCTTTGATGTTTTGAAAATGCCTTTCATTCTTGTTTTTATTCTAGACTCCCGGCATATGTTTTTTACATCCAGAAAAACTCCATTTGATGGTTGAAATGATTTTATCACATCTTCCGATCTTCAGTTCCTTTACAGGCAGGTTTCTCAGTGTTATTTGATAAGCTAGTACAGGTCTTATCTTAGGGGTTTATAGGGTGCGTCGACAGCTACGGTCATTTTGCTACAGGTCTTAGATATTAAATAAAACTAAAATAAGAGGATTTAACCGTAGCAGATCATATACTCGTAGTACCTATTTTCAATTGCTAACTGAGAAAATGTGTCAAGACAAGATGGATTATTACAGATCCATTTCCACTTGTGAATATGATTGGATTGACAGTTTCAGCGCCACGACAGTTGAATTCAAAAATGTTGTCGCAGCGGGTAAAAACAATGATAGGACATTCATTGGGCATTTCATTCGGGCGAACGGAGATTCCGGGGTGGGAAATCAGATTGAGGCATGATAATCTTTGACGACCATATTTCACGCTGTTGCGGCGCACTCCGAAGCTTAATGCACGCACCTACACATGCATGTGCGGCAGGCTCTATCTCACATCCGAGAACGCCGTTGAAGAAGAACCTTCTGCGTATTTCTAACCTGCTTCGGGTCTAATGAAATTTCGGAATAAAAAAATCTGCTCCTTCAACCTTTATCTACTCCTTCCTCGAGCCAGGATCGCTTTTCTCCCAAACCCCCTCCTCTCCTGTCTCCTCTCTTCCTCCCTCACCCCTCCCTTCCGCCAGTCTTACCTGAAACGTATCCCCGCCCCCTCTGGACCCTTCCTTGCTAGAATAGCGGGGAGGAGGGGACCGCGGCTTCTTCCCCTTTCCCTCTCCGCCTCCCATCCCTTTCCCCTACTTTGCCATGCATTATTGCGAGTATTTTACGTCTGGAGCCCCGACAATGAATAAAACAGGCGATTAGATGCTGTAGGTGCGGGATAAAGGTTTTCTGGTCGGTGGGGTCAGGAGGGGTTTTTTTCCCCCCGGCGGGAGGGAGAGTGAGAAGATTGAGGTGTTGGGAGAGGGGCGAGAGGGTTTTTTTTGGGAGAGGTGTACGGGGAGGGAGGTTTGGGTCGGAGGGTGGGGTGTGGCGGGAAGGGGTACCGGGTTCGGGGTTTCGCACTCCTTTACGCATTCGGATGTTCCCTCGGAATCGGAGTAGATTGAGGCTGTGTATGTGTGTGTGCGTGTTGGGTGCCGCTGGCTCGGATGAGGAGGGCGGGGAATAGGTTTTCTTTCGCTGGGAGTGAGAGCTTGGGGGAAAGGAAGGAGTTTAAGATGGGGCGCGAAGCGTGAATAAGGTGGATGCGGGGAAAAAAACGAGCTGATCTCTCTCTCTATCTCTCTTTCTTTGATTTGCCTCAATAAAAACATTTTCCACACTGACTTCCAGCTTTACAAAAATCGTGTTCATATTCGCTCAAGGCTCTTAGGCTCGGCAAATTGAAAGAAAAGGCGATACAGATCAAGAATTTTCACTCTTTCTTGTCCTCTAAATGAATTACCAAAGTTCTAGCTGTCATTTGATGTTTTGTTTGGCATGGTGGTTACCTAATGATAAGATATTTTGACTTCTGATCGCAGGATGCCAGGTTCTAATCCTGTATGGTGCCGTTGGACCATCCTATTTTAAATCCAAGCGGTGAGATTTCATAGGATTTGCCATAGCTATAGAGACAAACCGAATAGTGGCACAGGGTAAGGAATAGACGATTAAGTCTGTCATACATATATTTGAAATGGGCCAGATCAAATTGAAGCAAGTTTAATGAGATAATTTTAGCCCTGTCAGGTGTTGCTTTCAATATTTTTTCCATTGTTTCACACCCAATAATGTATGCAACATTTTGAGAATAACGCACGTATTTTATTAATCTCATCTCATCACGTAAGCTGCTGAGAAATAAGAATACATATCGGAAGTGAGACTTTAATCGATTTTCACCTTTCTTTAGTAAGCTTCACGAGGGTCTTTGCGAAGACTTGCTCACTTAACTTAGAATGAAAAAATTTAAAAATATTTCAACTATCTTCAGTTAGGCGACCAAATTTTTGTAAATGTGAAAAAGTATTCATTATCCATATTCGAAACTCAGAATAATGCCTAGTATTGATATATCATTTTAGAATAACGATCAAAATTGAGATTTAAATAACATCACAGAAGAAATGCCGAGTATCAAGTGTGAATTTCATGAAAAACACTAATCTCGTTAAATAAACAATAGTAAATATATGAAGGGCTCACATAATTATCCAACATACTAGAAGCGATTCTTTATCATTAAAGCAATAGCAAATTTTACGTATTTCCTTGTTTCAATCAAATGCCCGCCAAGTATTCTGTCTCTTTTATTTTCCTCAATCCCTTAAAATATTTTTTTATATTCCACTCTACATACGGTTTGTATTTAAATTCCAAGTCTCGTCCAAATGAAATCGTAAGTGAAGTCCAAGCACGGAGAATAAAGCGTTCAATTATATGAGTCACATGCTTAAGATTAAATTCTGGTTACGATGTACTTACATATACATATTTTATATATTTTACATTGTACTCAAATTAAATACTTAGTCAAATGAAAAATGTACTATTAAAATATGTCGTCTTACCTAGGTTCAGAGATGCGCATTGACATTTATATCGTGCCTGAGTACATTTTTCCGTCGTCAACAAAAACGAAAGTAGTCACGAATTATAATTTTTCAGGAGAGAGGTTTGACAGTTGAGAAGTCATTTGAGAGTCGTTATAATTCTATGTACTGCATGCCCAAATTCCGTCTTTTTTTGACCCTATCCCTTTTTAATTAAATTAGCTATATTTTTGATATGATTAACCATAGAATTGGAATCGTTGGGAAAAGATACTTTTCACTCTAAATGTATACATTTTCATCGTTGTTTTAGCCCTAGGAAGGAAGGGTAGAGAATTCTTTGGATGAAATAGATATCCATAATATTTTCTGATCATTCCCTGAAGATGTTACTGTAACTGTAACGAAACCTAGGTCGTAATAAAAATACCATTTGGAAAATCAAAGTGTCTTCTTTCATCAAATTGATTTATGTTTATTTTCTATTGCATGTCAATGGAATGGCTTTGCTACATCGGGACGTTTCTAAAAACGTATTTGAAATTTCAATGGAGTGTTGTTTTTTGTTTAATTTTCCGAAAAAATGTAATTAGTTCTTGAGTTTTGCATGGCCAACATTCTGACAAAATATATCGCTTTTACATTTCCTGCAGTTGTCCATGTTTTAATCTGACGGGCGACAGTTTTTTTTCTTAGTTATGCAGCCCACACGAGAGAAAAAATATTTTGGGATTGCCCTCCGATGTAGAAGAAAATACTGACCTGAGAAAGGAAGAGATTTTTTTTAACTGAAGAGATGAGAGGAGGAAGAAGGCAGGAAGACGGGAGGCAAGGAGAGAAGAGGGGGGAAGAGTGGAAAAGAAAATCAGGATCCACGATTGGTGTGCCCGAAGAAGATTTGAATTGGATGGGAGGGTGTAGGAGGGTTTGCCACCGTCGGAGAGGGAGAGCGGGGGTGCGTAGCGGATAGGGAGCAATCCCAGAACCGAGGGAAATTTAATAGAAATAAAGATTTAAGAGTCCATGGAGTTTAAGGCTGTAAGATATTTCTACCTAAACGGAGTACCTGTTTACCCAAATTAAAGAATTAGGTATTAAAAAAATATCACCGCCGTAATTGCATTAAATTCATAAAAATAGTTGCTTCTAGCTTTAGATTTTTTACTTTATTTACAATAGATTTAGATGCCTGACTACTCTTTTTGTAACAGAAATTTGAAGCAGTTCTTTATCTAATGTATAGCTAGTACACAACAAAATAAAGAGAAATTTTTATTGATATTTCTTATGCTGAAAGTAGTACAACGGTCATTAACGTGATGATATCTGTATTTAATGTGAGGATATACGCTAGAAGTACTGCAGAGTTCCATCAAATGTTCATATGAATGGACAAATGGACATGTGAACTATGATATGAAATATTTAAATTAAATAGTTGAGAAGAGCTATTATTTCCATTCATTTTATACCTCCATGTGAAAACGCGAGTATTTTGAACCTTGTGCAGGGCTTAGGGTCGGAATTATAATAGGTACAGATAAAATTTACGTGATAAAGAAAAACATCTCGTGAAAACTGGTAATGAACGAACCGAAAGCGTTACCTAAAATGCGTTACCTAAAAACGTTGGAAAGACTGGGTTGGGAGCAACTGGAAGTAAGATGACTACTTGCACGTCTTAAACTATTAGAAAATTTCAATTTGTATCAACAAGAATAATCGCTTTATTGTTAGATAAAATAAAGAGTGAGATGTAAGGGGAAAATGACTCTGGAGCAGACTGATTTAAGATATTTTTTCCCTCACATAATTCATAACCGCCGCGATAGGAACAGCACATGGTACAAATCGAACTACCGAAAAATGAAATGGTTCCCAATACTAACATTCACCAGTTATCCTAATGGCTGAGTAACTAGATCTCCCTACCACACGCCCCCGAGGTAGCTTACACAGTAAGTCGTACGGTGGTGATTCGTATATTTTATTTTAACTTTTAAAATATATGAGGAATTGAAATTCATTTTTAAGAAATATGTATGAGTATTGGCAAGAATTAAGTGTATTGTCTAGTTAACTATGACTTCATATTCCCGAATTGAAATTTCGTCCAATATTCGTCCGGCACTTGAGAGTGTTCATTTACCCATGGAAAGGGAAGACCAGGAGGGTGTGAGCCAGCGCCTGACGGCCCAGTGCATTCCTAGTAGCGGCGTTATCCTGGTAACGAAGGCGGTTGGAGAGGCGGCTGCGGGCACTAAGTGTTCCTGGCTGATCGTGGCTCATTTTGCCGTCAAAGATGCTGTGAACCGTGGATCTGAAGAGATTCTGGATGACCTCAGGGAATTGAACTCAAAAGTGAAGCGGTTGGGTGGCGTCGAGGGGTTCCATGTGACGCTCTCGATCTGCAGCCTTGTTCCGAAGATTGATTGTGGACCTCTGGTATGGAGCCGAGTGGAACACATCAATCAGAGGTTGCGTGCTTTCTGCAGGGATGTCGGGGCGTCCTTCATCGAGCTTCAGCCCGCGGTCAAATCATGTAGGACCCCCCTGAACCGTTCTGGTGTACACTACTCATCTGAGGCCGCAAGTTGTGTAGCGGGTAGGATATTCGTAACTGCAGAGCTTTTTTAGATTAAAGTGTAGGTCAAATGCTGGGTCTCTAAATTCTTCTTTTCCAAATTATGTAGCTTTAAATGAAGTGAGGGTTACTGCAAGCAAAATTTCATTTAACTCGTGTTCCAGATAGCATTGGAGGGATTATTTTATAAGGGATTCAATATCAATAAGAAATCGATCCTCCATACAAATTCAAAAAACCGTGATGTCAAGGAAACATTATCTGTGATGGTAATTAATGGCATAAGTTTTAAAAAACTGTCACAGAATATCGTCACCTTATTGCACAGGTGCAGGCATAATTATTAGTAGCTAGTTATCTGCTGATATTGCCGACGATAAAATTTTCCCATAATCCTTTTCTGATTGCAGAAATGACAGAGCACATATAGAATCGGTGGCGGTGTCTAAATTGCAGTTCAAAATTCTTGCGTCAGCAGGGCTGAGGCAATTCAAGGTAATGTTTTGGAAAGAGTTTGGTGTTCCATTAAAAGTCTTGAATCCAAAAGAAGTTATGGTTGCGTATTTAACAGGACGCCGAACGACAAGGATAATTCAAAACTAGAAGTAGATCAGTGAATCAAAGGTTTCTTATCCCAACAAACGATCGCGACGTTTCAATCGGTGGAGATTTCAATGTCCCATCTATTGATTGCAGCACATATAGTTTTAAAACGGTAGTAAAGACAAAAATATCTGCGAGCCGCTATTGAATTCGTTTACGTCAAACTCATTGAATCAACTTGTCACTTCAAAAATTAGGAGCGATAATATGCTTGATTGGTTAGCTATGAATATTCTTGAAAAAGTCTTACATATAGAAACTATAAAAGGAATTAGTGATCACGTGGCAGTAAAGGCTAAGTTTTCGCTACATGTGGTCAGAAATATTTAGCCTAAAAGAAAAATTTACTTGTTTAAAGAATGGGACAAAAATGGCCTTAAATGGGCAAACAGAGCCAATTTACAAGTTTTAAGAAAAAAAGTAATCACCGAAATACTGAGGTAACGTGGAATTACTTCCTTGAGATCACGCGCTCAGCAGTCAAGAAGTTCATTCCAAGTAAAAATATAAAAGATAACACGGAAACTAGACGGTACCACGCGGATTTTAGAAAAACATTGCGGCGCCAAAGGCTATGTCACATCAAGATGAAAAGGGATGATAGGGATGATTAGGGATGATATCTCTAGCAAAAAAAGGAATGAGATCCCTTATGAATACGAGACATCTAGGGCGAATTCAAAGAAGTAATTTCGGAAAGCGTTAAGTGAATACAAGAGGAAAACATTGGCGGGAAATTTGAAAGAGAGTCCGGAAGCATTTTGGTCGTACGCCAGAGAGGTTCAGGGACAAAGTACCTCATAGTAAGCTACTCTGAAAGCTAGAAGTATATGGAAATGATTAAAATATCCTGGGTTGGATTCAAGACTTTTTGAATGGTCGGGTATAAAGAGTCGGCATCGATGGAGTTAGGTCAAATAAATTAGAAGTTACTTCAGCTATTCCCTAGGGAAGTGTTATCAAACCTCTTTTATTCCTAGTTTAATTCAACGACATTAACTCCGTGGTCACTGGTAAGATACGTTCATACGCCGACGATGCAGTGGTTTACCATGATATCCGTAATCCTGAGCGGAGCGAAGGTTAAATTACAGAATGAGTCTCTTGCTTAAATTGGAAGGACGTCTCTTTAGCTTTAGCAGTATTTTTACCCTCATAATTTTACGTTAGGAGAGATCAATAAAATTAGAGAGATGAAGTGTAGAACAGATAGATTTAAGATGCAATTTTTTCCACATACGATAAGATATCAGAATAACATTATCTGACCGCAGTAGGGCCATATTTGGGTCAATTTATAAAAGAAATATAATAAATTGGACAGCAACAAACAATATAGAAACAAATAAAAAGATCACTCACACGTTATTTCTTGATCATTCGGACGGAATTCTGCTCCATCTTCATCGGAAGATAGAGAAGTCTATCTTCCGATGAAGACGGAGCAGAATTCCGTCGAAATGATCATGATCATGAAATAACGTTTGAGTGATCTTTTTATGTGTTTCTATATTGTTTGTTGCTGTCCAATTTGTTATTCGGCACTTCCGTGTTACGTCGACGAAATCATCTATATATATATATATATATATATATATATATATATATATATATATATATATATATATATATATATACTACCTTGATCAAAAAGTTCCCGGAATTTATTCAGAAAATTAAAAATACAAGTTTATTCATCTAAATCTATATTGTCCCCTTCAAAGTAATCCCCATCGACTGCAACACACTTATGCCAGCGCTTGATCCAATCCTCGAAACATTTTTTATATTCGGTTTTCGGTATGTCCATCAGTGCTTCCTGCGATTTTTCCATTACTTCCTCTCGGCTGCTAAAACGCGTTCCCCGTAATGGTTTTTTAACTCGATTGAACAGAAAGAAGTCACAGGGAGCCAAATCAGGTGAATTCGGTGGCTGTTGGATGGTATTTGTTGCATTTTTCGTCAAAAAATTACGAATAATGATAGCACTGTGCGACGGTGCGTTATCATGGTGCAAAATCCACGAGTTTTCTGCCCACATTTCTGGTCTCTTTCGGCGAATTGCTTCACGCAAACGTCTCATAACGCCCAAATAATACTCTTTGTTTACTGTCTGGCCTTCTGGCAAAAATTCATGATGCACTACACCGTTGTAATCCATGAAAACCGTCAGCATTGCCTTCTTTTTTGACTGAAAACGACGTGGTTTTTTTGGTCTCGGCTCATTTGGTGAACGCCATTCACTTGCCTGATGTCTGGATTGCGTGTCGTACTCATAAACCCACGTCTCGTCTCCAGTAATGATCCTTTTGATGAATGTGGGATCGGATTCAGCCTCGCAAATCATGTCTTTTGCGACGTCAACACGGTCTCTTTTTTGCATGAAATTGAGGTACTTTGCTGCTACACGACGGAAACCCAAATCATTAACCACAATGTCTTGGGCGGATCCATAGGCAATGTTCAAGTCCTCCGCTATTTCTCTGATGGTTAATTTGCGGTTATTGACCAACATTTCTTTTACTTTATCAATTTTTTCACCGACTTTCGATGTCGATGGTCTGCCACTGCGTTCATCATCTTCGATTGACTCACGACCACTTCTGAACCGCTCGTGCCACTGGTAAACGACCGTTTTTTTTAGAGAATCGTTGCCGAAACACTTTTCCAACATTTCCTACGTCCGTGCGCCACTAAATCCGTTTTTTACGCAAAATTTAATACAAGTTCGTTGTTGCAAATTTAAATCCATTTCTGCAATTGTAAAAAATCGCCAACACACACAGAGATAGATGCACTCTTGGCTACGTAACTTTTGCAAATGTCAAGGTATGACACTAAGATTTAAAGGGAATATCAACAACAGATGTACCAATTTAACAAAAAAACAGAACTCAAATCGGAACGATGGGAGCGCCACACGGTGGTTATTCCGGGAACTTTTTGATCAAGGTAGTATATTGTCCAGTGTAATAACGTGAACATTGGATCCCCAGGAACTTCGGCTTCATTACCGTTGAGGACAGAACATTTAAATTATAGAGACATTTTTATGAACACAGTCCGAAGTGTGGATACCGAGTGTGTCGATAAGGAAATGATGAAGAGAGATAGTATTAGAATGAATAAATAAATGTTAGGTATACATAACGGGCATTAGCTGGGCACTGGGGAAGACCCTACCTTATTTTCTTTGAAGGGAGAACCACTTACGTCCTCAAATTTCTGTCTTCATCCCCTTTTTATATGTTTTTTTAGCCTCTCCTACCTCTGGCATTCTACCGTCTCGAAACTTTTATGCACCCCACTTCCTTAGTCTCACTTTCCGAAAATCAAAGAAATATCCGATGGGTCTCCTCTATTTTGAAGATTAGATGACGGTAAAGGTTTCAGAGACTTAAAACAAAGAAGTATTCGGTAAGAAAGGAAAATATGGATCGTTCTATTGACCTCTTGTGTTTAGCTACGCTACTGGAGGGCAAAACATAAGAACTTTTCTATTTAGTATTACCATCTTACCTCTTGTTTTCAATGATGTGGATGTACATACCTATCTTAAGTCTCGCATATGATTTACGTAAGATCGTGAAAAATCAATCGTTAATAATACCATATATTTAGTTACCCTATCGAATCTTTTGTAACTCTTGTGATTGTTATTTTACATTTTGTTAATGCATACTAAATGAATCAATGTTGTGATTTCGGTGGCGACACTCAAACCATGAGTGCTCTTGGAAATCAACGACTGATTGTCGAGTATGATTCTTGATTTTGGAACAAATTCAACGCTGGGTTTTTATTTAGCCTTCGACCATTCCGTCGCTTCTTTTCTCGCCAAATGACATTAACCAGTTTTACTCAGAGTTGCATGCAACCTCTGTGGAGCGTGTCATCAATAATTAATTCTGCTCCTACTTAAAAGACTCCGAAAATAATTTCCTTAGAGGTCTTGCCTAGAAACCCATTTAAAACTCTGAACTGAGAATTTCTCACTTTCTATCCGTGGGTTTATTTCTAGCGTAAAATTGGCCTCCTTCGACTATGCTTTATCTAAACCTACAATATTACCTTTTCTTGACTCGAATCTCCTCATGCGTTTGAAGGAAAAATGTAAAAATTCGATGCAAAATGCATTGATCTCTCTGCTTTTTTTCATATTTTTAGATGGCCTCTCTCACCAGAAATAATGGAGATCCTCAGGTGGTATACATTTATCCAATGCTCGCCTATATGAGAGCACGCTTCCCCTCCTTCGCTCCGCACTCGGTATCAGGTGTTCACCGCTAATCGGTTTCTTGCGGTCCGCGACGCGCATCACTCCCCAGACTCCGTCGCCGAATTCCAGTTCGTGCGCTATCTCGGTGCTTCCTTTTTCCCCATCGCCCCGTCAGGTTTCCCTTTACCCTCCCCCTCACTCTCTCTCTCTCTCTTACCGTCCCTATCTCCCTTTTCCCGTAATGCTGCGCTAGCCTTATTTTTTATGATTAGTTATCTCGCTGTTTGAAAATCCAGCAGTCCCTCGAGTTTCCATTCAAACGAGGTTATGAATTCATTTTCCATTTACTAGATATCGTCCCTTATAATCTTGAGCCAAGAGTATGCCTTCTCCAAGATGTAGTATACCAGCTTGAAAACTATGATCAAAGAATAAAAATTTATGATCAAAAAGTGTGTAAGCTATTAATTAGGAATAGACAAATGAATTGAAGCAAAACTATTCTTCCCCTCCATGTAGCTCTCTGTAGTCCTTATACCTAGAAGCATTTTCATAAAGTCAGTAATATTATATCATCCATGTTTCGATTTCAAGCCAAGGCGAGCTATCACGTAAATTGGCCACTCTCACGTTTAATAGCTAGCCTATTTTCAAGGCAAACCTATGTCTTTATTATTGTATTTAATTTATATTATTAATATGACAATCCGAATTACTAGCAGGTATTCGAAAATCCTCCATAGTAGAATAATGCTGAAGGATGTTTGTCTTCATCGCCAGGATATCTTCGAATCGAAAACATCGTAAAATTATTTTTACCGAATAATATGAGTAAGTAATAATAATTGTAGCAGGAACTTTGAAAACCTGTCGCAGATAGACAGGAATGTCTATATTACATAATACACGTTAGTTCTGTGCTGAAATCATCGTGTTATAGGTCTATTGTTATATGATCTAGTTTAAAATAAGTATTGCGAAGTTATAATATCGCAAATAATTTAAGGGTCTATCGAATCTTTTTTGATATGTATTAATAGTAAAAATTTCCCGATTGCGTAGATAAATGGAAAGCACATTGAATGCGATGAAGTATAAGTTCCGTTCAATGTGTAACGAAGAGAGAGATGAACTTATGAAAATTATAGAAATTGATTGAATGAGTACTAATGGTTTTCTGGGGGTAGAATGGTTTTTGCTTCAGGCAGAGACCATGCAATGCTAAATGATAAGAATGCTTCGGTGTTTTTTTCAGAAGGAGGTAAACTTATGTTGATTTGATATACAGGGTTCGTCCGGAAAATAAGTGTACTGAGCTCAGGAAAAAAAATTTATTACACTTTTACATATCTTAAGCTAATATTCCTCAAAACAGGACCCTTGTGAGTCGATACACTTGTTCCAGCGGCGTTCCCATTCCTGGAACGCTCCCGCGAAGGCATCATCGGGAACCTCTCGAAGACACGTCGTCACGGCCTCTTTGACGGCGTCCAAAGTCCCGTATCGCGTTCCTTTCAAACTCCTCTTTATCTTCGGGAACAGAAAGAAGTCCGGTGGTGCCAAGTCCGGGCTGTAGGGCGGGTGCGGCAGCGTTGCCACGCCGTGCTTGGCCAAGAAGTCCGACACGACAGCGCGGTGTGAGACGGCGCATTGTCGTGATGCAGCCGCCAGATGTTTTTGATCGCTGGCCGGACGCGGGCGACTCGTTTTCGAAGCCTGTCGAGCACTTGGACGTAAAATGCAGCATTTACAGTTTGTCGTTCAGGTACAAATTCGTAGTGGACGACTCCCCTTTTGTCAAAAAAGACAATGAGCATCGCCTTGATCCGAGATTTGCTCATGCGAGCTTTCTTTTGACGGGGTGATGACGGGGTGTGCCACTCCGCACTTTGTCTCTTCGACTCCGGGTCGTACTCAAAGATCCACGTCTCGTCACCCGAAACAACGTTCTCTAAAAATGTAGATCATTTTTGCAGTGATCCGCAAGTTGTGTCGATTTCCAAACGATTGAGTCTTTGATCATCACTGAGCACTTTCGGCACCAACTTTGCACAAATTTTTCGCATCTGTAATTGCTCCCTAATAATCTCGTGCACTATTGTTTTTGGCACATTACACTGCTCTGCTATCATCCGAACACTAAGACGATGATTAGAGTTCAGTACATCGCGAACTTTTCGCACATTTTCGTCGGTGAGTGTCGTTGATGGGCGTCCAGGCCGTGGTTCGTCGTCGACCTCTTCTCTGCCCTCCACGAACATCTTGTGCCACCGAAAGATCATGTTTCTGGACATGGCTGACTCCCCGTAAGCCTGGTTAATCATACCGACAGTTTCGGTAGACGATTTCCCAAGCTTTACCGCAAATTTGATGGAATAACGCTGCTCCAAAAACTTCGGCATCGCGTTCCGTGACGTGGGTCGAGCGTGGAGGTTCGCGTTAACAGAGCTCCTCACTACACCACAGCTCAGAGCCGACTGCCTTTTTCAGCGTCGCTTGCCAACATACCCCCCTCCAATCGCAGCCCGTCAGAGCGGTGCTGGGCGCGCCTGGAGCGGCGGGAAAAAATCAGTACACTTATTTTCCGGACGAACCCTGTAGTTTGATAAGAGTCACCCTCATATATGCACACAAGTGAGAGATATCTTTACCTCATTACATCAATTAATTTTATTTCAGTAATTTCCGAAACAATGACTATACGAATAACTGTATCAATCCTGCTGATCAATAGCTTGCGTTACTTTCTCTATAATGTATCGGAAACCGGAGGAAATATTTTGTTATCTCTGTCTAAAAATTAAACGTACTTAAACTGAACTTTAATGAGCTACATTGGGTGGTAATAATCTATTCTGGAATCGCATAACGAAATTTTGTTTTGTCTAAAATGTTTTAAGCACTATACTGCATTCCGTCAAATCGCGACATCGTTCACGGTTAAGAAAGATGTTCCGTTGAAATCGAAATCTATTCCCTCCGATCGAATCGATCGCACATAGTCATACGTATCATGAACACTTGACTCATGCATAAACATACATATGAACATGCACACATAAATATACTTCCAAGTCCCTCCCCTCAGGTCGAATTTGGGACGTAAAATAAAAGGAAACATGTACAGTTTGGGGAAAGTATTTTTTCCGAATACTGCTGGATGAAGAGACGATTTTCTGAATGCGATTTCCATGGATGCCTTTAAGCCCCAACGCAATATCTGAGGGAGTACTCCTTGCCTCGTACACGTACAGAATCCTTTTCCCTGCGGAGATGGGTTCGTGAGCGTCACTTTACGCCAAGTAACCGATCGGTAAAATCCGCGACAAACATTCATCATGCATTGGAATGATTCGAACTTTTTTTTTCGCCTCCTCAGAGAGAGTGTGCGATTCAAATCCGAGCGAGTTTAGCCCGAGCGGCACATATCCGCCTCCCTCTTCGAAAATATACTGGAAAGATGAAATGATGAAAGCAAGAGACCTCCCATAGGAGTGAAGAAGGAAAATCCTTACCCCTAACACCCCCCCCACCCACTCAGTCACAAAGACAGAAATATGATTTCTTCCCGGTTCTCTCCCTTCCTCCTCCCTCCCAATCCACTCATAACGGTCGACGGCGTCCGGGAGAGCAGGAAAGGTAAAGGGTTCCGCTGTTGAAGTGGGTGGGTGCATATATTCGTCTTACATCGACCCCTGGCCCTGCATTTTTCATCGGCCCCACCTCCCCCTTGTAAACTGTATCTTTCTGTTCCGCATCGCATAGGGGAACGACCTTCTCCCCTCCGCCCGTACCCTGCCTTCACCGTGCCGTACGGAACGAGACGAGTTTGGAGGAAAACGGGAGGTGTGTGTAAGGAGGTGATCACCCGATAGCACGAGCGAGAAATGGTTTTTATTCACGACTGGAAAAAAATGGCTGAGCAAGTAGGCAGACATTCTCTCAATCCGTTCATCCTGTTTTCTCGGTTGTTAGGCTCTTAGGTGCTGAATGATCCGAAGGACCAAAGAAATCGTTAAACTTCGTCACTTCAACAACCAATTGAACTGTGAAATGAAAATGTGAAATATATTATCTTATGATGAGCATCTGCTTTTCGAGAATTTCCGTAAGATTCTGATCTTTATAACCTCTTAAATGGTGAATCTTTTTTTCACATATATTGTTTTCCTAGACACGTAATATTAGGTTAAAACTAATGGTTTATGGCTACTTAACTAATTGCTTTTAAATTACTTTAAGTGTCGTATGTAGCCCAATATGCGGTCACTGAACAAGAAGACGTTATTTGGGACAAAGAGATTTATTCAAAACCCTTTTTAGACATGACTTTTGTCCCTTTATGTATGGATTTAGTTTTATCATTCAATATCTCATTAATCGCCTAACTCATTGATGAACAAAATGGATTTGCTTGAGAATTTTAGACACACTTCACTCCAGATGCTTATAGAAACTTGCTGCATTTAGCTGGACTTTAGTTGTATCCAATTTACTTATTAGAGCAGATAGCCACCGGCAGTTGATCTTATTTCCGCCATCAAAGTCACGTGAGTGCATTCGTATTCGGCAGGTTTTAAGGGATCAGAGGAAGTGTTGAGAAAATCCCGGCGTATTCTTGGCCCTCTTCCACCCACACCAAGATGTCCAGGTTCCATTCGACGGTACGGTTACTCATGTTGAAGTGCTCTTGATGCAGCACTCAAGTTGTAATCGGAAAACCTCTTAAGGATCTGACCGCATTAAGACTTGGACCCCCGCAGCAATTTAAACCACCAAACATGTTAGATTCTGTTGAAAATAAAATATCACGAGCGCCACACCATGACGATTTTTTGGTCATCCATGAAAATCCTTATACAATGTACTTTGATACTACTTGTCAAAACTTTTCTTTAGAAATCCCATTTTTGTCATTTGAATATATTTTATTAAAGCAGCTGTGATTTACAATTTGTCGTAAAACAGACTAAGTGCATTGGACCACCTCTGTCTGTGTTCAGAGGATATTGGGCACTAAGGCATCGTCAGATCGCTTCAGCGGTCAATCCTGTTGCATACGAGGGTGTGGATCTGAGGAGTGGTGGTGGGTTAACTGAATGAGATGCTTCTAGAGATTGGAATAGGGTATTTGAAGCATTAATGCATGGCACGAGGAGCTTTTGTGATGATGAGGGGGTTAAAAAGAACCGATGGGTGGGGGGAAGATGTCGGAAGGCAGATCAAAAGGCCACTAGTGTATTTACTCCCATTAGATTCTAACGTCGGGGTGGAGAGCGAGAGAGAGTGAATCACAGAGAAAGGCGTCACTTTCAGCAAAAGGCCGGTTTTCGGTTTCGAACTGGGACTTGAGAGTGTTAGAAAAGATGGCATATGGGGAAGAGGGAAGGCGGCTCAGTCAGTAGCCACGCGAGGGAAGGAAAAGTATGAAGAGTATGAAAAGTATGACGAGCTTTCACAGCCATTCAAAATGAAAAAAATTAATGCGGGAAAATGTATGCATAAGAAATGTGATTAAATGATTTCAGGCTCAGCCAGGTGGATATACACATTGAGTTATGAATTTTTTAAATTTTTTTAATTCAGTTACCAAAAGAACTTTGTAGACTAAATTAAAACTTTAATACGACATAAGAGCCGATTGTACTCTAGTTAGTTTTCTTTGACACAGTTTTATTCAATCCTTATGGAAAACACGACTGGAATGAGTTGTCTCTCAATCAGAGGAATGGACAAAGAAGCATAAAAACGACCCGCACGTTATAATAACACCCAGAAACGACGAGAATGGAGGCACGGTAATTTTGAACACTCTATTAAATAATTCATGTAAAGCATGTCTTAATGTAAAGATACGAAATGTAATACCCTCTCAGGGCATAATAAAGCAGCTCCGCAAAACTTGCATTCGGAGTTAACTTTTTCTCGACGACTCTAAGACCTGGATGATGAGATCAACAGAGGAAGGAGAATGAGAAGTGATTCAAATGTGATGCTGGAGAGGAACGATCAAAATGGAAAGGCTCCAAGTGACTAATAAAGACACTTTACGAAGTAGGTGAAGACATACGTGTATACCTGTAGATGATGCCAGTAACAAAAGGGAGAAATCAATCAGGGACATACAGAATCTCATCAATTTACAAAGGAATACCAAAATAAAAATATCCATTAGGAAAGAGCTACAGAGGAATATTTAGAATTATTGTGAGTACAAATAAATGAAAGATACTTATGCAACGAACTATCAAATAATGAATCCTATAATTAATATCAGAAAAGAGAATTGATAGGGGCTCTGATACAAAAAACCTATGATAGCCTACTTGGAATAACGGTTACTAGAAATTGAGTAGTGTAAAAGCGAATGTATCACTCATTGGTTAAAGAAAAGTACATCATTTTATTGAGAAAATCAATTAATATAGATTGTGTTAGGTACGATTAACAATAAAAAAGTATATCGGAGTAAATTTAAAAGTATATTTGGTGTAAATAAGAACTTATCTTACTTCATCAGCTTTTAGTTATAGTAGTTATACAGCTTTTAGCTAAGTAGTTATAAAAACATACGATAAATTTAAATGATTTCAGTTTATAAATCATGCACAGCTACGTTTTGGAATGAATAACAGTCATTGTACTTTAATCGGTCATCCCTAAGCCTGCCTCACAATACCAGTCCCCAACTTTAAAAAATGCATATTTTATAATTTTTAAGAAAAAATCTTGTCTTCATCTTGTAAATGTCAATCTGAGCTAATGCTAATATATTCCATTTTTATTTTTAAATGCAGTTTACAATTTTGAGCATACATCACCTTGAAAAACCGACCGAGATGTACAAAATGGTTTCAGAACGAATTTTTAGCTCTATATTTGAGCTCATAGTACCTCAGTGGCTATGATTAGCTCCCGTTAGATATCAATTTTTCGTCGATTATCCACCGAATATCTGTACCGTAGCCACAGATTATGGGGAGGGGTGATTAAAGAGGCCGACGGCTCTTCGCCGTGTGATGGCTTGCGGGCGTTACACCAAACTGGGAGAGAGCGGAAATTCATCCGGCCATTGGGGTTCATTTGGACCGTCGTGCCATGTTAGCCTTCGGACCTCACGGCAGTTCGCTCTGCTTGCTTTAGGAAAACCGAGCGGAACTGGTAGAGGGGGAGGAAATGACTGGAACATCCCAGTGGAACACGCTCCGCATCGGAAGTAAACCTCCCGAGCATTAACGCCGCCCGCGGCAAAACGGAAGCCACCCGGGTACTCAACTAGGGACCTCCCCGCAAACAACTCAAAAGTGGCTAATTTGATAAAGATATCCCCGTCTCTCTGTATGACATCCCGCCCCTAACCCACTCCTTTCCCCTCCCCCGCCTTCCCACGCACAGTTCCGTCGTGATGGGAGACGGATGAAAATAATGATAACAATAATAATCGCTCAGCCCCACTCTCCTTCCCCCGGTTACGCTTCCGCCTTGCCCCTTTAGCCCCAGTGGAAACGGCTTGCCGCACACTCGATCCTGAGCCCAGGGGTGACGGTGGGAAGAGATGACCACCCACCCCACCTACCCCCGGGGTGCTAAAAATTTGGATTCAACGCGTGCGATGCCGACGTCGGGATCGACGCGTGCCCCCCACGCGTGCGGTCCCACCGCCTCCCATCCCCTCCCACCACATCAGCACGCAAGCGTTGTAAATCCAACAGCCAAACTGGTAAGACATTTGTGTCTGCCCCCTTCGCACGCCCTTGGGGGCGAGAGAGAAGCGGGAAGTAGGGGAAGGAGATCCAGGGGTTGTGGGCCCCCTTTAACCCTCCGCTCTCTTCTCCCTCATCCGACCCAAGTGCAGATCGAAGAGATAGTTAGTTGATGGGGCGAGAGTGGGTTCATGATTATGCTGCCCCCCCCTTCCCCCGTCTCCGACCGCCGGCATCAAGCGCGCGCCCTCCTCTTCGGCCTCCCTGCTATCCCCCTGGCACCCACTCACGTGGTTGGCCACGCGGCCGCCGCCGGCGCTGGTGTCGGGAAGAGAGGGAGTGGAGGTCGTTTGTCGGCTAGGTGTCTTCCTCCAAATTTGATTGGCGATCTCCCGTGGACGATCTCTCCATTCCGGCCTCTTTCACCCCCACCTCCCCCCACACCCCCGGTGCTCTGACCCCTCTCCCCTTTTGCTCTTCCTCGCCGCCTCCACTAACTGTGGGACGGCGACCAACAATGGGCAGGCGAAGTGCGCAACAATGCCCACGTGGCGGTACGGCCCCGTTCTAATTGTCGGTCGGTCACAGAGTGCAGCCTCCCCGTGGCCTCTCCCCCTTCGCAGTGGCGTGCATCTATCCACTTCCACGGGGTGCGCTCCCCCCCCCTCCCCACAAAAATACCCCCCACTGGCTGTCCATCTATCCCCCTCTCCTCCCTCGGAAACATTTCCCGCGATCTCAATCTCGGCGTGCCTCCAGCAGATGTCGCACCATTCGGCGGCTGCCTGTTCTTCCGCCCTCCCCCGTCCCCCAGCCTTGCGGAAATGTTCCCGACCCTTTCGGGTTAATTCAATTTGTATTAGGCGTGCCCCGTAGGAAATTAGGGAATGCATAAGTCTGTTCCCATTCTAAATTTGTTCCGCCGCTCATATCGGCATCAGTGCTCATGCTTCTAGCTGTAAACAGGGGTTTTCGACAAACGACGCCTTAACGATTGACATCAAACAAATATTTCTATAAGATTAACATGTTAGGCAGAGTAATATACTTTTTAAATTTAAAGAAATGTATGTAATTTATTTCATTGAATTTTTTAATTGCATAATTTCATATTTATTGAGGGTTATTTAAGACATTTTTTTCAAAGAGAACAAAAATGGCTCATTATTTCCGGTATTGCAACGCATTTTGTCGAGGTGACGATAGTATATGGAAGTTTAGTGCGCAGTTTCTAAAAGCAATGACGCATCATTTAGATTTTCTCGTCTTATTACAGCATAGTGTTGATTTGTAAACTTATTAGAATCTGATATAATATTTCATTTTCAAACCTCTTTCGGGTGATTTTTGTTGATTTTGAAGACTATCCAGTGAGATTTGAAATTATCTTCACTCCTATTTGGCTTAAATTTCTCCAAAAACCATAGCTTTGTTAGTTTTTACCATAATATAAACGTAAAAACGGTAAGCATATAAATAGCAGCATTGTGAACCAAAAAGATTTTAAATATACGATTCATATACTCGTATTTCCCCTTCGGAAACATGCGATTTTAATTTCCGAATTGTTTGTACTTTTTTGATAAGTTATTATCGTATATTATTGGGAAGTCATCATTAGAATTTTAAGTGTAAATTAGTGACGGCTTGCGAAAATAGACTTAAAATAAGTTGGCTAATGAAAACGTGGTGTCTCGCGTGGATATTCTGCGCTTATAGTATTTTTAAATAGAAATATCCTTCCTTTAATTAGTATGGAAAATACATCAAAGAAACATCCTATTTCTACTATTCTTAGTGTTGTTCATCTATCGTAACACTCTTTCCATGGGTCCCTGGCCAAAAATTGCATTGCTATCATTTTTTACGCTCCCTTCAGTCCCGATTTCGCCTCTTTCTGTTTTTTTTTCGTCGCGATAAATCAAAATTAAGTTAAGAGGAATGAAACGATGGTGATGACGACATTCTTCAGAAACTGCAGGGCGATTTATAACAAAGCAAGTAGAAGAATGCTTTACCAATGAGGAATATGACTGAATGTGAATGGCTCATGAACGCCCAAGGAGAATAACTGGGTAGACCCAACATTAAGCTTGATGAAATATAAACAAAGCTTTCACTTTTGTGATAGGTCATTCTTTTAGTTCCGACTCCGTTTTAGTTTCGCCCTTCAGTTTTATTCCTTGACGAAATGTTTCGTGCGCCTTCGCTCCTAAATTTCGCACCCAGGGACGAAACTATTGAAACTAGTCCTGGCTCTTTTTTCCCTTCGATTGCCGTCCCCGGCGGAGATTAAAGGGGGCGAGGGGAATGGGGGAGAGCGTTATATGGGTGGTGCGGGGAGGTCGGAAGGCAGTGAGGGGATGCGAATGGTTGGTGGCTCACCAGGGACGAGGAGTGTTGAGACCGTGGAGAGGGGGCGGGGGAGTGATGGAAGTAGAGGAAGAAAGAGGAGGGGGAAGGAGACGCGAGGGATGTGGAGGTGAGGAAGGAAGAAAGTCGCGGGCAGGACCATAGGGGGGGGGAGTGGTGGTGGAGAGGGTGGGAGAAGGATACGTGGAGGGGGTAACGATGGGTAAGAATGCTGTGGGGGAGAGATATTCGGAGAGTTTACTAGTAGAGCGTACCGCGGCTCGGAGGCAAGCGCGTAGCTTTTTTCTTGGGTTGGTTTGGGAGGCGGTGGAGAGAGGAAATTCTTTTTTACAGAACGACGGGAAAGAAACTGCTGCCATCCCACCCCCCGCCCACCTCCACCGACCCCTCCCGAATCCGAAAAAAGCCCGACTTTCCATTCCCCACCCGTTGCCGAGGTGAGTAACCCACTTCCCCCCCCACCGCCCTCCGCCCGACCCTCCCTGACACCCTCCCTCCCGCATCAACCTCCGCTCGTTTCCCCCCCCCCCCGCGCCTTCCCTCCTTTGTCCTCCACATATTCCCCGGCCAGCCGTAAAAATAAGAAGTTACGTTTATTTGTGTAAGCGCCTCCATCTGCAGGAATTTTTTTCTCCGCTGCCTTCCTCCTTTCGTGTATTTGTTTCGGCCCTGAATAGTAAAGGGAAGGGAGAAGGGGTCTCCCGCCCATTTTATGTGATTTGTGAGTTTTATTAAAATGATTTACCCCCGGAGGAATAATTCGATGGATGAGTGTAAACAATAAGCAAACTAGGGACGCTGTGTTTCTGCTGGGTAATACTTATGTTTGCCTCCTCCCTCCTCGGTGAGGATAAGATGCTCCAAATTACTTTTTATGTTCACTACTGCTGATATGTTGAGTTCAGCTTTTATAAAATAGGAGTTGGTGAATGAAAATAAAAATTATAGCTGATAGTATTATAGCAAAAATGCATGTTAAGTGTAAATAAAGGACTACAATAGTAAAAAAAACGGTACAAGCGAAAGTGAATGGAAAAGAATGGGGAAAATTAAAGCAGAATGGACGAGTGAAAAATAAATCAATTGCTAATAATCATGATTATAGTAAATAATACGCGATGTTGTACATTTCACAGCTAAATTAAGTAATATTTCCTACATAATGGTCCTTTTTCATGTGGATTAAGCTGCAATATATATGATTCCGCCCGTCATTATGAATACATAAAAAAATGTTTGTAACACCATTTGGTATTTTATTATATGGCCAGCTGGTATTTATCATCAACTAGTCATAATGATCTCGCGCTTATTTCTACGCTGTACATTTGTTTGTAGCGGGGAAAACTTCGCTTTTCCCTCCTTCGCTTTTCTTCGCTAATCTGTTCCCAGTTAAGTGTGGAGCCTATGTATATTTGCAGACTGATTGCAGTACTGATTGCATTAAACCATTTGGCAGAATCATGTTGATGCTAAGTGCCGTTGGTGTCGTGGATCTTCAGTTTACATAGACTCGTCATAGGAAAAAATCCGATGCGCTCTTGATAAAGTTTCATCCCATATAATCACAGATTTCATTGGAAACCAATTAAAAGAGAATATTTACATAAATGAAAACGTGAGATTATAAAATAATGTGAAAACATAGACGGCCATGCACCTTTATTTTCGGTTTAAGGCTGATCTTACCACCTAGGATACAGAACAATCTTATTTTTACATGATTTATGCTTACGCTAAAAGTTTTCATCTCATTTTACAAATACTCTAAGTTAATATACTTTTAATAACAGGTATATTCCAGTTTTTTGGAGATTTAAGTTACTTCTACCTGGCTGACAAATTGCTGCTACAATTATTTAAGTTTTTTTAATTCCTAATACACGTCATATTAGCTACAGAGGGGGGTAAGTTTTAGTTTGAAATGAAATATAAGAAATCGGAGAAATTTCCGCGTATTTGCAAACACATACTTTTTGATATGAAAAAGCTTTGATGGATTTATATAATCCCTAAAAAAAATCGACTAGATACAAATCTTTCAATTTTCTTTATATGTTTTTGAGTTCAATTTCCTATGGCCATTTGTAAGCGATGGAACTACAGAAAATAAAATGTACATTTTTTCCATCAAATAATTATGAATTATAATGTGTCTACAAAATGTCTGTTGAAGACGTTTTGGAAGAGAGAAGGGTCATTATAGAATATGAAGAAGATTAAATGATTACCACGTCGGTAAGTCTAATATGCTCACCCTGAGGCTTTGGGTCCCAGCCTTCCTGATATCGAGAATTTACCTGCCGTTACCGATTCGAATACCGCGACGCCCAATAGGCAGTTAATTGTAGCTTATACAATAAAGAATAATAAATAAGCTAGCATATGTGGGAGAGTATAGTATGGACCGCGTAGGCCGGTCGGATAAAACTGAATACATGAGTATGAATATTTAACTTCTTCACTGCTATAGATAGAATCATGAAATAGAAAACAAGACTGGTAATCAAAGGAATAAAGTCAAGAATCAAGCTATAGAAGGTACAAAGGAGCTCTGAGAGGATGATGATAATCGTGGAGTACAGAATGAGTTGGAGAGTTATTGAAAACAAAACGATGCCTCTAACAATGGAGTATTATATTGACAGCGGAGATTTCAACTGTTTCAATTGGCAGTAATTTGATAGATGAATCTCAAACTGAAAGAGAGTACCTAATGGTCTTCCTTCAATTTCACCGACAGTAAAGACTCTTGTCCATCTATTCAGATCCATCTCAAGACTTTCTCCCTGATTTGCCCACAAAAGATCCTTTATCCCTCTTCATTCCCTTCCGCATTTGCCCTTCTCCGCCTTAACATAGAAAGCCCTTCGAAATCCTCCCCCACGGCGAGAGAGAAAAAAATTCAGCCCTCCGCGCTCTCCTTTCACTTTTCCGCTCTTTCGCACACAAAAGCTACAGCGCAAACAAACGTGGCCACTGGACCTTCTCCATTCCCATTCTCCCCTAAAAACTCACCCTCCAATCCTCGTATTCTTCATATCATCCTCCCTTGAACTCATGCTGCCTAAAATCTCTCCCTCTTTCTCTCCCTATCAGAAGTTATAAACAAAAAATATTCCGCATTTTGCACATTATTTTTTCTTGAAGATGGTTATTTTATCCCTGCGTACAAGTACCTTTTCATGTAGTTCATGAAAAATTTTATTGATGGGTACACTCTGAAATATTAGTATCAATATATGCTTTAATATTTTTTTGCACGTAAACCCATTTATTCCCCGAGCAAGAAGGAATTGAAAAAAACGCAGGAACTTTCCATCGTTTACGACACATGACGACGCACAGCCGCCTCCTCTATTCGACACATATTCCCACTCCTTCTGATCCAGGACGGTTTGACTTCTTCTGTCTCCTCTTTGAATGAAACGTCTTCACGGACATATACGTGCCTAATTGTTCTTCAATCCGAGTCCGATTTCGGCTCGTCGTGTGAGGTGAAGATGTCTCATCAGCGGAAACTCCGATCTCTTCGGGAATATCTCAAGAGTGAATTCCCATATTAAAAGCGAAAGTCAGCTTATTTTCCTTCGCTCTTCACTCCTATTATTGAGATCTTTAAACTGCGAACTAAAAGCACCCTACAAGAATGTACCCATCTCATTCGTGCGAAGAAACCTGTCAGCTCGCCAATGTAAAATTGGAAAATTTAACCACACATTCTCCTAGATTCTACTCATCTGTCATGAAAATGGATGAATTAGCCTGAAGAAATTCCCAACATTATGACACCCAAGTTGATATTTTAGATAATTGCTATAGCTAAGAAGTCAAATGCTGCCAAACTACGAATGCCGTGACGGGATACTAGTTAAGAGTCAATATTTACCACGTCTTTTAAAAGTAGTCCCCCATATCATGGTTCCTTACTCTGCTATAAATATTACATATAACCGTCAGGCATTACTGATAGGGAATTTTAACTGCCTACTTGATATGGAGCAAAAAATCATTTATAATAAAAGCATCGGATTTTGATAGACCATTGACCCTTCTTCAGAGGAATATTCCTCCGTGCGACAATTATTCAATCCGGATTAATAGGACTTTATTTTATTTTACCCCGTCATCTCGAGTATTTCAAAATAAGTTATTCGAATGTTAGTGATTTGGTATATTTACAGTTTGGATTTCAAATAGTTCAGCGCACGTAAAAAAGGTAGAATTGATATAATTCAGACAAAATAGGCTATTGTCCATTCATGTTTACGAAAGATGTCAAGGACAGTATATTTTCCAGTTATTGCCATGGATTGCAGCTTGAATCAATGATGAGTCACGTTGTCATTTATTCGTTTATTCAAACCCCCCCGTATGAAATCAAAACAGAGAAATCAGTAGCTGCTGTTCGTTCACATGTAAAAAAAATGCTCGAGACAGCAGACACAATTATCGATTGAAAGGAGGTCGCATGCTCGCACATTCTTCATAATCACTGTAATAGTGATAGTTTCATCATTTGCATGTTTATCTTTTTGGATGTTTAATACATTGACCTCGAATTGTTTGCCGCACATTAACATGCCCTTTCATTGTTTTCATTTTTCGCACAATCATCTATTGATAAATATGTACTAGACTAATTCTTTGGTCTAAATAGGTTGTTTTTGTTTAGTTACTTCACTGGAGAAGATGGCAGGATCATGCAGTGAAATGTTTGTCTATGTAGGCAGGCAACACGAATAAATCGCAGAAAACCAAAAGTGCTTTTATTTAAGTGTGAGAACTGGGAAAATTTATATCAAAAGTTTAACAGGGGTTTCATCCATTTCTCCCCTCTCACCCTTCCTGCACATCCGCAACCGACGACTCCTTCGGAGGTTACCTCCTCGGTGGCTCTCCCTGCTTTCTTTAACCTCCTCCTCCCCCCATCTTGCCTTCCCTCCCCTACCTTCCTCCCTCACCCAGCACTACAAATCCCCCTTCTCTCTCTACCTCCTGTGTGAGTGTGTGTGCCGTGAATTTTTCAAACGGCATCTTTCAGGTGGATATAAAAAGCAGTTTGAGTACTCGGCCTCACTCTCTCCCTCCTTCTCCCTTCTCCCTCCTCATGGCACCTTCAACTCCCACACCCTTCCCTCCTTTTATCACTCCTCCCCCTTACAACCCGCTAAAGCTGCCCCAACCCGACCCTACCTCCTCTCCTTCCACCCTCACCCCGGCCTTTATCAACCCTCGCTCCGCCCTCTCGCCCCCATGATCCCTCTCTCTCTCTCACTCTATACTGCCGACCTTGTGTTTCCCCACCTCCCGGACCAACCCTCCTATTCTCTCACTAGTCATCTCCTAAATTCCTTCCTTTTTCAAATTGTTTCTTTGTCCGCTTTATATTTTTTGTTCATACTTTACCGCCAACTATTTGCGCGCTTAGTATCAAACAGTACATTCTCTAAATGGTGCATGCAGTACTTGTAAAAAAAATCACCGTGATGTCTTAATATTATAAAGCCACTGCTTATTTCTATTTCTATTTCAGATACAGACTTATTGAAAATCGCGCAATGAAAGTAGTTAAAAGCTACAGGAAAGTTTATAGAGAATAAGCCGTTGTGATAAATGTAGTTCAATTACTTATTGCGCGAATTATTCACATTTCGCGTTATAAAATCACGATCACGTTTCCTATATTTTGATGTAATATTTCGTAAATATTTTGAATAAATTATTCTCAATCTTTTCTCTATTAAATTATTATATCTATTAATATCTATTAATTAATCTATTATCTTAATTATCATTAGTACGAAATAAATCAGTTTACACGAGTTGAAATTGTTTAGTCCCGCAGTTGACAAGAAGTCATGAGGTTTACAATTGCCACAACACTTTTATTTTGTCAGCCCAAACAAGCTACGCAGTTAAAATATAATACAGCACGCAACCTTCATAATCTACTCTATGTTAAAGCCTTCACACTAAACTCATTGTACTTTGTCTCACAAAAAAGCAACTGCCTTCTTCCTAATATTGTGCCATCAATTCTTCCCAGATCAAAGTTCATGTACTATACAAAAAAAATACTCTTACAAAAAAATTGCATTTAAGTTTCCTGTTTGGTAAAAACTTCTGACCGATAGTCAAGAAAATTTAAACAATTAAAATTCAAGTCAATTTGCATTTAACCAAAGAACTGTATCCCGTAACAAAGGAAAATTTCGAACTATGAGGTGATGTAAACAGGTAGAGTTATCAAAGTTGTGTTTTATATACAGCACATAGTATACATTGAAGGTGCAATATGTGTTCCACGCTGCACTAGGGCTCCACGCAACTCACTCGAACGGAATCCGTTTCGTCAGTTCCCACTCGGCTCGATCTCCGCGAAACAATAGGTCCACGTCCCCTCCGTTCCGGTTTTTCTTCTTTTTTTAGCATTTTGCGAGAGTAACATTGACTTAAATTATGAGGACATTTGACAGCGTTACAGTGCCTGGCGAACCCAAATATTAATTATTAATTCAACACTAAATTATACGAAAACACGTAGACTGCATCAGCCGAGTCCACTGTCGACTCCCAGAAACAGCTGTGTTGCATACCTCGCGCATATTTGAACGGAAACGATTAACGTTAATCATTAGCGGTCATAAATTTAAAGCGCACGAGTTTGTTTAAAAAAATTGTAATTTACCTCCAGGTGTGAAATCATAAGTGCGGAAATTTTTACAGTTTTGAATTACATGCCGTCGTCTTTGATACAGTTATTCGGATTTTTTTTTAGTTTCGTTTCCAATGTTTTATGTAAATTCCCATACGAGGGTTTACTTTTATATTATGAGTTCGTGTAATGCAGGAGTCCCTTACTCAATAAAACCAATTGATTTTTCAATGCAACAATTTCAGAGTGTAAAAATCATTCACCTTGACTGGGATTCGAACCCAGATCCCTCAATACCCGGTCGAGTGCTTTACCAGGTTGAGCTATCGAGGAGTTTATGAGGACTCTTCGATAGTTTAACCTGGTAAAGCACTCGACCGGGTATTGAGGGATCTGGGTTCGAATCCCAGTCAAGGTGAATGATTTTTACACTCTGAAATTGTTGCATTGTTATGCAACTTTAGCGGATGACTCCGTTAAAAGTTACTGTTACGGCATCCCCCACAATTTCTTTGCCATTAATTTTTGCTTGAAGCGCTGTATCGTTAACCATCTACGGGAACGGGGGAATATTGTGGCTGAATTTCTTTTGCACATCAAAAAGTAATCTTGGACCAAATGAAAATTGAATACTAATGCAAGTATGGATGGTTAAAATCAGCTCACCTGGTGCACCATATATCTAACTATAATACATCATTGCATAAGTATCAGAGCTGTAAATATTGACGTATAGGTCAAACAGTGCGGACGTTTAATTTAAGCTATTACAAGTGTTACAGGGTTCGTCCGGAAAATAAGTGTACTGAGCTCAGGAAAAAAAATTTATTACACTTTTACATATCTTAAGCTAATATTCCTCAAAATAGGACCCTTGTGAGTCGATACACTTGTTCCAGCGGCGTTCCCATTCCTGGAACGCTCCCGCGAAGGCATCATCGGGAACCTCTCGAAGACTCGTCGTCGACCTCTTCTCTGCCCTCCACGAACATCTTGTGCCACCGAAAGATCATGTTTCTGGACATGGCTGACTCCCCGTAAGCCTGGTTAATCATACCGACAGTTTCGGTAGACGATTTCCCAAGCTTTACCGCAAATTTGATGGAATAACGCTGCTCCAAAAACTTCGGCATCGCGTTCCGTGACGTGGGTCGAGCGTGGAGGTTCGCGTTAACAGAGCTCCTCACTACACCACAGCTCAGAGCCGACTGCCTTTTTCAGCGTCGCTTACCAACATACCCCCCTCCAATCGCAGCCCGTCAGAGCGGTGCTGGGCGCGCCTGGAGCGGTGCTGGGCGCGCCTGGAGCGGCGCGCCCAGTCCAGGAGTCAGTACACTTATTTTCCGGACGAACCCTGTATGTATATAATTTGAATCGACCAGAAGATTAAAGATTAACTGGAATTAAATTCTAGTAATGAAGCCATTCTTTTGGAATTGAATATAGAAAGAAAACTAAGAATACGAATATATATATACATATATATATATATATTTATATATATATATATATATATATATATATATATATATATATATATATATATATATATATATTCTATCATACTATACTATACTAATATAATACTGAGTACTTCTGTTTCTTCCGATGAAGACGGAGCCAAATTCCGTCAAAATTATGAAGAAATAACGTGTGACTGTTCTTTTTGTGTTCTCATGTTGTTTGTTTCTGTTCAAGTTTTATTTATTTTATACATTTATATACGTAATAAAAATACATGCGCACACAGACATTGTCAGGTGGCACACGAGCCCATCGAATCGCGATTCATTTTAGACAGAATAATAACAAAAGTGATCATTAAATAAAATGAAACCTAAACCGCGACATGGGTTATCATGGACAAAGTAATACCATTACCCGTGGACCAGCATTACAACATGTTCAAAATGACGCACTGTTCATCGTCACATCCCACCCTAAATCACGTAGAGTACAACATCACGCACCGTTCAAAATCAGTCACCATCAAAAATCACCCTGTCTTAGTCAAATTTATTACTCGGTCCACCTCACTTACACACCAATATCACACAACCATTGTAAAGTTTATCTTCGAGTATACATGTGTAGACACAGCGATCGTTAAATGTATCTAATAGTAATGATGTCATCAATGATGAAAATAAGGATGAATTAAGGATCTGATTATGAAGAACGCGAAATACGTAGCTAATGATGGACGATGTGGAACTGCTTGACGTAAGCTTTGTCGAAGATTATTGGGAGGACTTCTTTCGAAACCTTTCAACAGTGGTCACGACCACCATTTCCACCGGGTGCAAATCAACGTCATCTATGATAATTCCAAAAAATACTTATTTTTTCAAATATTTTCTGATCGTTCTTAAAAGTCCAAACTCTCCCGCTCTACCTCATAAGGAAAAAAGCATAATTCCTATCCATACCTGTGAAAAAAAGAATGAAAATAATAAAATTGAATAATAACAAATTTCTAAGTTCCACCGGTTTTTTATTTTTAAAAGTTTTTAAAATAAAAATTAGTAGAAATTTCAAAGTTGTTATTATTCACTTTTCATCATGAAGTTCCATTAATTTGAGCCGAAACCATAGAATTTAATGAAAATAATAATGGATAGGGAAGAGTTAACCGTCAAACATAGAAAAAATTAGAGATTTAAGGATAAAAAATTGTAAAGAAATCATTAGACTCTTTCGATAGAGAAGAAAATGTAGAGCAGCAACGAACCAATCTTCGGATTGGTGGCTACTGCTAATGATAGAGGGACCACTGTGGTTAAAGACAGACGTAAGCGGTTCACGAAGGCCGTGTTTTTTCTAGGGAGAGCGGCCCAAAAGTGGGGGAAAACCCATCATCCTCAACCGCCAAGTTCCGAGAAATTCGGCGAAAAATTATGGCTCGTAAATTGAAACGCACTCGCCACACGCCACGCTTTTTTTAGTGCCCCTCCCCCTCCTGTTGGGAGTTACGTGAGGATCCGTTGTTTTTCCCCAGCCTGTCGATATTTCCCCTGCACCCGGGCTCCCTGTAACGCATCGGCTGAACCCCTGCGTCCCTCCTCCCGCTCCTCCTTCGTAGGCGCTTCCTCCTCCTCTCGAAATGTTACCCTGGAACCCACACCGCAGCACCCACTGAACGGGGTATTCCGCACTCGCTGGAGCCGCTAATTGTTTATAGGAGAAGCGCTTAGCCCACTTCCCGGCGAGGCTGCTCGACTGTGGCAACGGTTACCGGAAATGAAGTGTTTGCGCGGTTCCGACTCTCGAACTTAATGACACTAATGGGATATCATTCGTCCGAACCTGCGTCTTTTCCACCCTGCCCTTTAATTCTCTCTTCTTCCTTATCTTCATCCTAGCCTCTTCTCCCATCTCCCCTCCCAGTAAATTACGCTTGCTAAAGGTGGTATGTCCAATTGAATCCTTTTTAGGTTTCACTGTCTGAGTTTACGAAAATCAGAAATATTAGCAATATAAGGCAAGTTTATGAACATATATGAATATATATATGAAGTCGTCGGAGTAACACGGAAGTGTTGAATAAAAAACTTGGACAGCAACAAACAATATTAGAGCACATAAAAAGGACACTCGGATACGTTATTTCTTAATAATTTCGACGGAATTTAGTTCCGTCTTCCTCAGAAGAAACAATAGCACTGGAGCTAAATTCCGTTGAAATCATTATTATTATTATAAATACACATGTGCTAATAGACATTGTCAGGTGGCACACAAGTCCCAAATAATTGCAAAAGATAATACATAAAACCAGAAATAACGTGTGACTGTTCTTTTTATGTGTTCTTTTATTATTTATTGCTGCCCAAGTTTATATATATTTATATATTTATTTATATTTATAAACCATAAACACAGTCATCAATCCGTAGGTCGGAAAGGAACTGCCCCCCCCCCTGTGAATGTGTGAATTTCACACGCCGTCGGGCTTAGTACTGGGTGAACTTTACCATCACCTAACAAACCGACCTTCGGGTTGATTACTGTGTTTACGGTTTATATATATTTACATTAAATTCCTTGAGCCTTTTACTTACATTTTCTGTCCTCAACTTTGGTCTCAAGTGATAGCTGTGAAGGTGGCCAAATTCTGAGGTCATCGGCACCATTTGGGCTAGGTCGGCATTCAGTAGGTAGGAATTTTAGTGGCCTCAGAGAATCAGCGTCAGAATCAGAGCACTTTTTTGAAAATGGTTTATGCGCTTTTAACCCAATTAAATTTGCATAATATTGTATTTTAAGTTATCTGCAGAGCGTTTTCAAGCAAGGATCAGATTACAGTCAAAATATTCAAAGGAATGGAATCCACGTCGTTTTCTTCGAAAGCCATCCAATAAAATATTTGTTTTCATTCTTAAGCTCATTTCATTTTTATTGGTTTTTAAGAAACAGCCTGACTAAATGAATCAGCGGACATTTACTATATTTAGCAAGAGGTAGCGAAAATATGCATACACTCACTACTAATACGTTGCCACCGCTGATTTTTTACTATCTTGACAATCGAATTTTGGGTTTTCATTCAATGAGTACTTATTCAGTCTTATAACTTTTCCCATGGTTCGTTTATCAAGTAGTGAATTAGGTTATATAATGCTAATCTAGTGTATGCCAACGTATTTGAAAAATTGATTCCTTTTACCAATTTGACTTACCATAGCATTTTCCATAATATGTAATATCCTAATTCTCCAAACTAAGCCCTTAAAAATCTTGAAAGGACAAAACATTGTCTATAAAAATTCAAATAGGGAAAAGGAAGTAAGGAATGAAGAGAAGCTATGAAGAAACTAGCTGAAAAAGTAGAAATTATTGGCAAAGCCGGAGATAGTTCGCCTGGAAGAAAAACATGCACGATTTCCATTCGTATTATATTAATCAGCCGCCTTTTGTGATATTTATTTATTTATGATAATTGATTCAGATGTAATAGGGTGAATTGGCCGAGGACATATATTTTTTGAAATTACAATAACTGCTCAAGTTGTTCATGAATGGAAAATTTTATTTTGTTGCTTCTGTACGAGTCTAAATCGTCGTCATTCCGTAAAATAGTTTATGCAGTTCCCAGCTGACATGTTTGCCCTTAATGTCTTAACCTATATGTACTTCGTGTGTGCATGGAAGGAACGGCCACTTGTGATATTCTCTAGCACCTATATAAAATTACCCAAAACCAATTAAAAGAAGAGTATTTTCTTCTCCCTTAGCAGCTGATGGAATCTTGATTGCTCATTGTTGGTTTTCACGTGTGGACTGAATTTGCCGATATCAGAGAATTTCCGCATCAAAAATTTCTTCTTCTGATGAGATTGCAATCTACGGGCACATTACCATTTTCGCAAAGATCATACTAACATAAAATTACATTTTCTTCTATTTCTTAGGCATTTCTTATTATGATTATTTTTAACTTATTAGCGCGTACATGACCTTAACTATTCAACTGCTCATTCGAGTACGATTTTAATTAATATTTTAAGCTGCTTCCTTCCTCTTTCCCCTAATTTGCTGTTTTGTTTTCTCCTGAATCAATGGTAAGCGTAATTTGTATCTCGACAATCAAATAGACAAGAAAAATTGGGTCCGGTAATTCGGAATTCTACCTTTAATTACAATTTTTTAATTTGTTTATCTTTGGTTCCCTTGAATTACATTCTTCCAAATGTTTCCTTCTTATATTCCTCAATAGACCGCCTAGATACCAATTCAGACCAATCGCCTTTGGGTAGTTGATATCTGACGTCATAATCTGTAGGAATTCGTCGCCCTGGTCTTCGTCAAAATATTTTTGAAAATCGGTGGACATATTCGTTGGACAAAGCAGTGTATTATAGATTGGCCCTGTATTGCAAAAGAAACACTTGGTTTTCCCACATTTTATGTGGAAAAACCAAGTGTTTCTTTTGCAATATGTATCGTTTCCACAAAGTGACGCCTGAAGTTATCTCCTTTGGCCCTGTAGTTTGGTTGCTATCAAACCATTCGACCTCTTTTAATTGAATAGATTATTATAAGGAATTATTTTCCCAGTTACAGTTCTTTACCATACCAGTGGGAAAATGAAATAATGTCAGGTGATAATAATTAATTTTTTCTCTATATATTAATACCCCTAATACCCTGATACACGCCCTCGCGGTGGTTTTCAGGGCCACATGTAAATAGAAAGATTATTAATCGTGCTTTTACTAAAACTTGTGCGTATGAAATGACCATGGAAGAAGGGGTTGGCCTTAACTTACGCAATGCTATTGAGTGGAGGACAGTGGACCATATCCGTACATTTCATTGCAGGTGGTGTCGAATGGGAGTTCGGGAGAGATATTACAGAATTTTATTCGAGTATTATTTCAGCCATTGTTTATTAGGAAAGAATTTTAATTTTCCTTGTTCACCAAAGAGCACATTGCACACATGCTCAATAAAATTGGCACTTCAGAATTATTTAAACAATTATCAGCCTGTTAAAAGTGTTTCGAAATATTTGTTAACCTAATCCCTCGGTATGTGCGCTGATACCCGTAGAATTAAAATAAAACAGTCGTCATTAATGGCGTTGTACTTTTTTTAAGTACAAACAAGTTGATAATTGATGTGATTGGTAAATAATCGTCGTGGAAACTCATTTTGTCCAAGACTTAACGGCCCTTCTTTTTTGACGAAAATGTGCCCGTTTGGTATATAAATGACAGCGCTGATAATTACATATGGAAGAGATACGTGTCTTACTGATCCTTACAAATCGAGAATTGGCGTAAAAATAAGTCGAAAATTGTAATTTAAGGACGACTTCAAAGGTCGCGGCGGACCTTTGAAGGCGGACGAATCAGTCTGTTCCTTTCCGTTGACGTCACCACGAAGAGAGGAGTCCTCCAGTCAGGTGGCCTTGGCTCTAGCCTGCGAGCACAGTCGCATTAGGATGTACCGTCGATTGACGTCAATCCACGAATGGCGTCGCAACAGATCGTCTCTTTTTTTTGCTTTCTCCCGCACGGCTTCGCCTTTCTCTCGTTTAACTGTTCCCTTTCGCCGCCACCGCGTGACCTCTTAGTCCCTGCACGCATTTCCACCCCTCCCACACCCACCCAGAACCGTTCAAGCGGAGAAACCCTCGTAAGGGCCACCCGTCGATTGCCGCATATTCCTCTTCGTTAGGCAGGAGACCCCGCAAAACCGAGCGCCTACTTGGAGGAATGAATGGGGCTCATTTGGCCCTTTTAATGGAAAGCGATGGCTTGGCGTTCAACCCGCTTTGCCTCAAGTGGTGAGCGGGGCGGGAAGATGGAGAGGGGAAGGGGCGTGTGGGTGTTCGGAGATGAGGGGAGGGGAATCTGTATGGGGGGAATAATGATTATGAAACGGGGTGGGGGATGTGAAGAGAGATAATGGGGTGAAGTAAATCGAACATGACTGATCCCCTTTTTGTTTGAAATTAGAAGCAATCTAGCACTTGAGCAAATGCTGATCGATATTGCTTTCATGATTATCTTTCATGTCATACTATTTCTTTATTTTTCATAAATGTAGCGTTTTACGATTTTTAATAATATTATTTTTCAATCATTTTTACCTATAATATACAAATGATTCTCTTTATTTTGATGTGTTTTCCATCTGTTATACAAATAATTCACGTCCATACTCGTGCACGATACTTATTAGGTAAATGCCGTTTGTGCGTCTTTCAACGCCAATGAGACGATACGAAACATTAGATGTGATGATAATTAGTCACAATAATGTTTAATTTAAAATGTAGGATATTATATCTTATTCCACCTTGTAAAAAACTGCAATAGCCATTTAATCGAGTGAAACTACTTTATTACAAATTTGCTAGTGCAGTTTATATTCAACCGACCATAGTTTCGATAACTTACAGGTATTCCTTCTAAGAACTTGAAGGTTCTCATTCACTTTGAAAACGACAGAGTTGACAAAATTAGGGTCTGTTGAATTTAAAATACAATATTACCATTGTGGTCATATAAAACAGTGTGTCTCTTTCACTTAAGTTTTGTTAACTTTTTCACTTTTGGGAACGCACTTGAAAGTATATCTGTGACAACAAATTATTTTAAGTTACAATTATGTGAAACAAAAGCGTTTCCAAGTGTAGCAAGGAAAAGTGATATCCTCGTGGAAATAAGTATGAGGTGTAACTAAGGAGGCACTGAGAAGAACCGAGGGAGCGAATTAAATCAAAGAAAATTAATAGAATATGTCCAGGCTTGTTCATCATTGTTCCACGTAGACACCTGAGGGCCAAGAAGTATTGAATTGATAGATGTATCGAAATCTATCAATTCTTCATGTAGCGCACATCCGTAAAATCGATTTTTCACACGTTCGCATTGACATTGCACCCAATGATGAATCGGTACGCTCAAAGCTTAGTTATTGAAATATGTAACGTGGAAATTCCAAGAAACTGCGAGAGATATCGCAACTGTGACTTTTAACAGTCATCCACTAATATGCATTTCAATGCAACAATTTCAGAGTGTAAAAATCATTCGCCTTGACCGGAATTCAAACCCGAATTCCTCGATGTCCGGCCGAATGCTTTAGTCAGTAAAGCTATCGAGGCGTCCTCTTAAATTCTGAACTTGACCGGACATCGAGGAATCCGGGTTCAAATCCCGGTCAAGGTGAATTATTTTTACACTTAGAAATTGTTGTGTTGAGATGTAACATGGAGTTCAAGGATATTTTGTGTCGCGGTACGACTAAGAGTTACAGCAGTGTGTAGTTCCTGGGTCCATCGAAAATCCACATATTCTAATCTCATAGAATACTGCTGATAAAAATAATAAAATAATAGCAATTAATTAGGTTAAAAGCATGGAAAATATCCTCACCAACAGAAGGGGGCCGGAATTCATCGTCATCGGGAAAATCGCTGACAATCCTTCGTTTCTCTCCCTTCCATCACTCCCCCCCCCCCCACACCCCGTCGTCTTGGGTGCGGATAGCGGACGTGAGACGGGAGCAGGAGCGTGTTACCCCTTCCATTCCTCGCCCAAGCCCCCCTCCTCTCCTCTTCCCCGCTCTAACTCTCCTCCGCCCTGGGGCACCGTAACGTGGCGAAGCTGAGGAGGAACGAGACGGATAGTACGACCGCAAAGGGACGGTCCGAACGTCCGTTCCCTTACACGTCCGTTCGTCTCGCCATTCTCGTGTGCGTGGAAAGGTATGCTTCCGTGCGTGTTCGTTCGTTCCAAAGGAATGGATGGTGGGTGGGAGAGGAAATTCGGATGGGTTGGTAAGGCGAAGGGGCAGGCGAGGGTGAGAGCGCAAAGGGAGAAGAAGCGCAAAATCACCCCTTTTCTTCCCCGCGTCCATTAACCTTCTCGGCGTGGTGGCGCACTTCTCTCTTCTCGCCTTTCCGGTGGACCCCTCCTCAACCGCCACGCCCGACACTCCACCCGCCCGCAACATGGACTGGACTGAGGAGAGGCGCTGACGTGACCCGGAGCAATGAACTCCTCACACACACACTTACATATAATATATATATATATATATATATATATATATATATATATATATATATATATATATATATACATTATATATCAAAGATTCCCCTCTACAATTCACGTCCCTCTTCGTCTACCAAGGAGTCCTTGGGAAGAGAAAACCGTACCGCTTCGCGATTGGCGAAAGTTCGTTTCTAATAGCGAGGAAGAGGGAATGTACCAAGTGGCGCGTATTAGGAAACGAAGCTTTGCCGATCATATCGTGCAGTTTGGGGAATAAAATCGAAATTACAATTTATCCACAAAGCCCTTTTATGAGATTGGGGAAGGGAAAGAACAGACTTGTTTGCTGAAATGCGAAGAATACAGAGTGCGACAGCATAACTTGTTGATTTGAAGGGGATCTGAATTCAAATCAGCAAATTATTCTGTCTCACCCTGCATTTCGTCGTTAGAGGCGTTGAATATGCTGCCCAGTAGAACTTCACAATTGAATAGTCAATTGAAATTAAAGCAAGAAGATAAAATAAGAATATTTTAGGTATTCGAGGCCTGATGAAGGGAAAGAATAGAAAAGAGGATAGTAAGAACTAAAGACTGAATTATCGGAGAAAAATGTATCAAAAAATTGCCTTAATTATCCGTTGGAAAAAGAAAAAATAATTAAGGGAGCTTCCTAAACCCTCCTTACATTGATTGAATAAATATTTCGATATATAAATATAAAGGATGGCCCTGGAAATATAATAAGGTATTTGAAAGATTTTTTTTCTAATTAAATATTCCCTATCAATCGCTTACATAAAAAAGTATTTATAAACTTTTGAAATTATTTGGTGTACAAATTCATTGATGAACCTTTTAAAAGTTTCTATAATTTTTTCTTAGAACAGGAAGTTCGTCAGAATTCATTAGACAGGAAATGAGCTTTCCCTATTCCAATTAATTACTTAAAATTTATTATATGAAGTGTTTTATTCTATGGGAAAGCGAAAAAAGTATCTTCTTACTGGGTGAATTGTAAAGTCAACCTCGGAACGGGGAGGTACGTGAGCCATGGAAATAAAACTGAAACAGATTACAAAAGAATGTTAGTGTGTATACACATGTTTCAGATTAAGTAAAATCTTGATTTATTCATAGCATCTTTTATACCAAGAGTTCATGATGAAACATTTTCGCAGTAATGGGTTCGTAACTCCTTAATTCAAAAGATACTAGTAATGAAAAAAGCATAATTAAGTTTCAAGAATTACCCAATACGGAATAATTTTTAAAATATAATATTCCAATGCCATCTTGAATCCTACGATTAGTCTTCAAAAAGATTTTTTAATGTGTAGAAAAGCAGCTTCAGAAAAATTCTCAATTCTAAAATAAAATCATGTGTGCTTTTATTCTCCCTGAAATTGAGGAGAATATGTCAAACCATAATGCAATTTAAAACATTTTTATGCTATTTTTAATCGATACTTAAAAATTGAACAATATGTGTACCTAAATTTTACCCAACAAACGATTATCAAAATAAATATTTTAAGGCCTAAAAATTGTCAGAATTTATCAGTAAGATACGCTTAACTGACTACTAATAGCTGTGCTATATTTGTATTGAATAATTTTGGTTCTGGAAAAATAATTCTGAACCTTCTATCGTCTGTATTTTTTCGAGTGCCCTTTTCCAAACGGAACGGTATTTATATGATGACGTCAGAGCATCTGAAAATAACCAACTCAAGTTCTTAAATAAAACGATGGATTTATTTTGGTTTATCATCCCATGCCTATAAATGCAGTCATTATAACGGCGGAGTCTTAGGAAGGAGTGGTTTTATCTCTCATTGGATTTGCTTCACTGGTTTCTCTCTCTCCCTCAACGGAGTCATATTGCTTAATTATGAAAGAATTCATCTTAAGATTCCTAAAATGTATTGATATTTAATAGTTATCATGTTCCTATATATCAAAATATGAAACTCTTTTGTGGACAATTATTTTCTTTGTGCTTAAAATTATAATATTATATTCTGCATCATAAATTATTCCGTCCATGTGGAATACACCGAAATTTGATAATGTGGTCGCCAGAAAGAAATCCTCTTCATCGCCAAAAATGAACTGCTTTGCTTCAGTGCTCTCCTCCTCAATCTCCCTCTTGTTCACCCTCTTTCCATTGTCAATACGTATCCGCAGGATTCCCAGTCACGAAATGGTGACTAATTTTCCCTCTTCCCATTGGCTCTCCCATCGACACACGCTATTTAACTTCCTTTCTCCATCGGGTCTCTTACTGGCCTGCGGACGGGCCAGTATTCAAAGACAATTTTCTCAGGAGCATTAATTTTTTACCATCTCCTCTTTAAATTTGTATGATTCCCTTTTCTTATTTTGAGCAAAGCGCCACGGAAATATCTCACGAGTCCAAAAACTACCCGAAATGGTCTCTTTCCCAAGGATGAAGGCTGGTATATTTTTGTCGACGAGATCGTTCATTGTTATTTCCTTTGTTATTTTCGAATTTTTCGAGAGATATATTGCATAAAGAAAGGTATTTTTTTGTATTTCCAATATACTTGTAACAGTGGAATGGTATTAATATTTTTCTCCTTTTTCAATTCTTAAGAAAGAAATTTCATGGTGTGAAACACTTCGATATGCTAAAGCCATGAGGCAACCCACAGATACAGTAATAGAGCAGGCATATATTTCGACATCCAATCAGACGAATGAGGTAAGAAAAACAGTTTGTCATAAAATGGAAGACGTTCATAGCGTAAAATGCAATGGAATCTGATTGCCAAAGGAGAAAAACCAGAGATTTTTTTAGAAGAATGTGTCACTAAGGAATATTTCGGTCGTATGCGCTCTCTGTGAGCAACATATGCATAAAATTTAGCTGATATGGGAGACAGGTGTAAATATGAAATTGTATGCATTATCGTCAGACGGATGTACAAAATACAAATTTAACAATTTTTTAACAATCAAAACTGACGGTCTCAGCCTTGACATTGTGAAAGTTTTCCAACAAGTGCGAAAGTAAAAAAACTATAAATTCCACTAAAAAGATTTTGTTAGCTGTGTGATGGCACTGAAACTCTTAGCGGTATAAAATGATGGTCATGTAGAGTTGCCTGAAATGAAAAATAAATAAAGGTAAAATAATGAATTTAGGGGAACGCGTTTAATATGATGTACAAATAAATCAAAGAAATGGGCATCTATATCGTTGAATAAATGCCTGTGACATTGTACGTACGGCATTTCGTCACAACATCTTGTTCCTTTAAAAGCCCCAAAATTTCAGAATTTAAGAGGATGCCTCGATAGCTTAACTGGCTAAAGCACTCGACCGGGCATTGAGGGATCCGGGTTCAAATCCCGGTCAAGGCGAATGATTTTTACGCTCTGAAATTGTTGCATTGGATTCCCAGAGAGCTTCAAGAATGATTGCGACACCTTAAGACCGTAAGATTTTGAGAAAACTTAGACTAAACCTTTAGCATGGGGTCGTAGACATTCCAAATGCTAAGATAAATATGCTTCTCAAGAGTAGCAAAGGACATAGATGACGGCTTTCCCATATTTAGCATATATAGCAACGAGAGACATTCTCAGCTTAAAAATACTAGTTAAAAAATTGTATATCAACAGTTAAGTGATATTCTGGAACTTAGAGGATAAATTTGACCATAGCGTCAGGAAAATGATTGCTGGAACGACTTAAAAAGATTTACAAAGAAATAAAAATAGCATCTCTACTACGCAATAACCAAGTCTCCCCAATAATGAGTGAGGGAATAAAAACTAAGACTAAATCTAATCAATGATATAGACACGAGTACGTCACTCCTTAATGTATCTGCATTTGGGAGAGAACATAAAAGAAGCGTAAGGAATGAACATTAACTAAATGTTTCGTTTTGGGAGTAAATTTATACACTCTATTTCGAAGATATTTACGTGGCAATACAAGAGAATCCAGAAGATCTGCAAGTTTCCTGGAACAAAATGGATTAATCTCTCTGGTGAAAAACATGAAACTCAGCAGGAATACATTTAAAACCATAGTTAGTCGAAAATAAGGCTTAAAAGTAGAGAGAAGCATAAGACAGAAGCAGAAGTTTGGAAGCGAGGAAGGAAAGTAAACATTCGGATTTTCACCCAATTCGGAAAGAACATAAAATGCAATCGAAGGAACTTGGTGAATCTCAAACAAAGAAGAGTTAAACTTTAACTAAGAAGACATTTACTTAAGTTCAAATAAACTATTGGGATAAAACTAAGAAAGATAGAGAAGAACACGTAGGAAAGAAAAATATAATCCATAGTATCCTTAAAGGAGAGACAAAAACATATGGAATGTGCATAGCTTGAGAAGGAATGGATTTATTGCAAATTATAGAAGTGAACATAGAAGGAAAGGTTCCGCGAGAAAGACCAAGCGAGAAATAAACATGCTGAATAAAATTTTCGGTGAGACAAAAATGCAAGAATAAGGCCGTGGCTATACAATCTTTGAAAGTGCGTTCCCAAAATTGACCTCTTTTCAAAAAAATCCTGATGTTACCCTGGCGGTGTGTGACTGACTTCAATTCTCCTCCGTCGCATTGTTCCAACAGCAGTCGCTCTTCATCCTTCCTAAAACTCGAATGCTCCACTCCGATATCAACTTCTGCTTTCACTCTTCCCCAGTTCCCTTTACATTTGGAGAGCCTGCAATATTGATGGACGTCGTAAGGATTGAGTGCGTCTACGCTTCGGTAGAGGGGAAGAGGATAGTCTGAAAGGAAGGTATCAAGGGACTTTATGTGCGTAAAGTAGATAGAGTATTCATGCGTAACATATGTAAATAAAGCGTATTGTATAAGCATATATCTTAAAGTGCATAATGCATGCTTGGGACGCACAGACTCACTCGAAGTTGGCGAGTTAGTATGTGGACTGGGAGATGAAATGGCTCGAAGAGAACAGAAAACGATTGAGCCCTGACTGGCAGTGAAAATGCCCTTCTTTCACTATAGGTTCTCTTCACAAAAGAGAGATGAAAACTTGGGTGAAACGGATGAGATCGCAATAGTGTTTTAGGTGTATCACCTTCACTCATTGGTTATATATTGGCTTAAATATCGTCGTGACTCTTGAAAGAGTCGATCCAAAGATTAATTCAATAAACTTCACAGAAAAAGAAAATAGTAAAATTATGAAAAGATTTGTGTGTAAAAATTCTCTATTAGATTTAGAGAAGTTAAACTTTAGTGGAACGGCACTCTAAATAATCCTTAAATAACGGGTAGGAATGGCTTAGCACCCACATTTCAAAAGCCTCCAATCTACGCCTATTATCCTGCTTCAATGACCATGTTTCAGCACCGTACAAAACCACGTTCTATATAAGGGTTTTTATAAATCTTTTCTAAACATCCTTACTCAAAGGCTCTGTCATCAAATCCCTCCTTCATGTGAAAGCTTTTTTGCCTAAAGCTATCCCTCTCCTTACTTCTCTACTACTTTGACCGTGTTGGTCCAAAAAACTTCCGATATACGTAAACTGTTCTACCTGCTCTAGTTTTTGCCCTCCTATTTTAATGTTCATCTTAGCCTCTTTCTTTCTAGAAAATCGCATTACCTTTGTTTTATTAATATTGATTTTCATCCCATACCTGTCGCACTGAATTTCCAATTCACTTAGCAATGCTTGCAACCCCTTGGCTGACTGACAAACTAAAGCTTGGTCATCAGTGATCCTAACTGATTTTACGAATTCCCCACCTTCTTTCATTCCTACCTCCAGTTCTTCCCATGCCTCTATAATCATTTCCTCTACATTCAGGTTGAACAGCAACGGTGATAATGGGCAACCCTGCCTTACACCTCTTCCTAACACTGCCCGTACCCAACTCGCACCTGAGCAGTCTGAGACATATACAATTTGCGGATTTGCCTCCTTTCCCTCCAATCTATTCCTATTTTCTGCAATATACTCATTAGTTTTTCCCAATTCACTCTATCAAACGCTTTTTCGAAATCTACGAAACAGGCAAATACCTCCTGGTTGTATTCTATATTCCTCTCGATTAATAATCTCATTGCTGCAATGGCATCGCCCGTGCCTCTCCTCTTCCTAAACCCAAACTCATCATCTCCTAAATAATCATTTACCTTGATCTCCATCCTTTTGTTGATGATCCTGACAACCACTTTAGCTGCGTGCGAAATCAGACTTATCGTTCTGTAGTCCTCATGTATTAATGCGTTTCCCTTTTTTGGAATAGAGGAACTGTAAGAACTAACTGTAGGAACTAACACTGATCTGACGAACTATTCCGGCCAAATTCCTTCCTTATAAATTCTACAAATTATTCTATAAAAACTCCTCCGCTCACATTTTCCTAAACATTTAAGTAGTTCTTTGGGAATGTTGTCTACTCCCACGGCCTTATTTGATTTCAATTCCCTCAATGCAGTTATTATCTCGCTATCAAGTAATCCTACACCTAAGCTGTCTTCATCTAAGTCATATTTTCTTTCTACGAGATCTCGTATGTCTAATCTCACTGATCTAATATCTTTTTCATACAGGTCCTTCATATAATCCTTTCATTATTTTGTTAATATTTTCTGTATTTCCATATTTCAAAGTCGTAATTCCGTATTCTAATATTGAAATAAATATGAGAATACTTTTCGAAAACAACTATCAGCTTCCATTTACGAGGTTGTAATAAAAATTATGAAGTACCAAAGACATGACGTTCATATTTTAGTGCATCCTATACATTTTTACCTTTATTTAGTTGCCAACATTTTTGTGAAACATAAAAATATAGCTATAGGCAATTCTAGATTTTTCTTCTAGGATTATTTTTAATTCTCAGGACAGCTTTGACCAAATATTTTTAAAATTAATGGTATGAATTTAATTTGGAACAAATCTTTCCGAAGGTAGCTTGCAAAGAAAGCAAGAAAAGTGAAAAAGAGTGCCCCTTTTTTATGCACCTCCTTCTATCATCAGAGTTATGCAGCCAAGTCTAATCACACATGGCTGCTCCGAAAGCATTAGTGGCGAACAAAGGGCTACCAGCGGCAATTCATGAAGAATAGTTGAGAATTCGTTCTTAAGTCATGTATTGAAGGATAAAATACAACTATGAATATAAAAATTTACTAAATTATAATTCAAATGATAGAGGGGAAAAGGTTACTAAATAAATTGGTCAATGAAAATAATCCATGGTCAGTTAAGTTTTCCAGCATGCATGGAATAATATACTTGTATTTCTGGAATTATAAATTATATTTCATGTGTTATCACATGCTTAATATAATATATGTAAAGGTTTAAATTCGTAGAAGTAGTAGTATTTAGGGGAGGCGACCGACAGCTGAGGTCATTTGCGCCTTTTAATTCCTGTGATTCGTATTGGATACATTGACTGATTGAGATTGATATATATATATATATATATATATATATATATATATATATATATATATATATATATAGAGAGAGAGAGAGAGAGAGAGAGAGAGATTTCATAGGAATTCAATACGCTATGTTATTAATAAACTCAATTAATCTTATATCTTTCCATTCTCTCCTTGTAGCCTAAACATAGATGTGCGTATGTACCTAATATATATATATATATATATATATATATATATATATATATATTTATTTATTTATTTATTTATTTATTTATTTATTTATTTATTTATTCGGAGTTATGGACGGATGGAGGACGGAGTTCTGCCCCTCTATTCCTTGATAAAGGTGGTCACGACCAAGAGACTCAATTAATAGACGTAATGATCAAGAGACTTAATTATTTAGATTTGGAGAGATTTCAACGCCCGTGTAGTGTACCTAATACGCGCTGCGTGCGATACACAACAGCAATGACCCAAAAGTTTCTCAATTAGTTATTTTTTAGATTTAATATAGTGACCTAAAAAAACACTGGATTACAGAGTAAAAAATGTAATGAACGAAGAACTGTGTCGCTTTTATTCTCAGAGTTAAACAGTTTTTCCAGAAGAAAACTGTATTTTGAAGGCTGTGAGGTTAAAAAAAATTGAAAACTGTAAAACATGATGTAATAGTAATTATGAAGACCTCGGGAAGTTTGAAAAAATCCTTTGAAATCACTAGTGGGATGTGTTAGGAGAAAAACAATCAAAAAGTGTTCAATTGCCGTGGATATTTTACATTGCAACTATGAAAACCTTCGTAAAGGATGAAGGTCTGCCATCGGTGGCATGGCCACCCAGTTCCAGTGTTGGCACTGAAGTGAATAATTGACATTGAAGTCGGTATTGGCACTCCATTACTATACTACACGTACTTAGAGCACTGAAGTACTAAATTTCTCTCATGAACCCTCGCGAACTTGCTCAAATTTCGGAAAAACTTTTCAATTGGGTTACTGCTGACGCTAGGGAAATTTTTGCTTCGGGAACTGTACAAATGGATTGTGAGTTCCGTTCTTCGCCACTCAGGATGAAATGCGAGAGTTCTGCGCAACGAGTGTTTAATCTCTCTCATTGACAACGGCACTTCCCCGCTTGAAATGCTCTGAACTGTGCATTTGTTCATTTTCTATTGGTGAACGGACAGTATCCATATTGGAAATGACGGCCTATACCATTTAATTGTTAAGTGTACCAGTCAAAATATTCATTGAGTAACAAGTTAAGTTACAGCATATTCTGGAAGTTTGTTTCAGCATGAGATTAAGGATACGTACCTTGAACTTTATGGTGATACTCTCCAATAACTCTCTTTTCGTGGCGAAGATATAATTTCGTAGTTTAAATTTAACTTAGAATTGCTTGGATACATTCACTACTGTGTTTTAGAATTGTCACTTCATGCCTATTCGATTTCATTTTGCCATTCAAACGTTTTTTAATTATTTATCAAATGAAATAACTTGAATTCAAATAGAATTTTGGCAGAAATAGTCGCACTCAACTTGTAGAATTCATTTTATAGATGTAAATGTTAGCTTTGGGGAAACATTTTAAAAAAATTGAAATTAGGATAAATTTGTCATAAGATGTTGCTATTTATTGACACATTCAGGTATAATGGCCGTTAGCATATTATTAGTAATGTATTAACCTACCTAAAACAGGGTACGACTTTCCACGTCTTTGCATATATCCAAGGTCTCGAAAAAATGATGTAACAATATAAAATCAAAAGAAAATATTGGTTAGTAAATAGGAATCTCATTGGTAAAATAAGTCTGAAAGGAAGAAATTGATAATAAAGGTACATTAGGAAGTAAGCATTAATGAAATAAATAATAGCTGAATGAACTGTAATTCAAAAATCTGTGACGAATATGATATAGATAAAAAATACCAAAATACAAAAGAAGATTGACTTGATTATATTCTAGTACGCGTGCAAGAAACGAGTTAATTATTACTAAATTTTCTCAAGTTTTTATTTCGACAGTTACAATTAATTAATTCATAATTTCAGATACGCATTCCGAAATTCCGCAGTTGGGAGTTGTAGAGCATCTATTATTTCACTTCAAAAAAGGCCGTTTTAGTGACAAGAAAAGTAATTTAACCCACCCTTTGTATATTCAACAACCAACTTTCTAATACCTTATCTCCTCGTATTCAGTTGGAACTATGAAGTTTTTCATGTAATACATCTAAACTTATTGTGTGTAAAAATTCATAAAATATGTGATAAGTATAGCGACTCTTGTGTGAAGTGAGGATAAAATTTGTGTCTTCCATTGTACGTACCTATGTGCAGATAAGGGTAACAATAACGGTAGGTGCTTTCATAGCTTATCAAGTTTCTTGTCGTTCGGGAGCTTTTAGCTTACTTAATATTCATTCACGTAACAGAAATACGACGCAAAACTAAATAAAATTAACGAATTCGAAATAAATCGTAAGATAAATGCATTACAATAAAGTTTACATTTTTAAAACTAGTAAGCTCAATTAGAAGACTCTCTGCTTTAAGTAGACATTTATTTTTAGTCTGTTGTATGACGAACAGAAAATTTATAATTTATTGGTACAGTAGATAAGTATGAAACAAAAATCCTAACTTTTTTTAACTTTGGTATCCAAAAAATTAATTGTGCTGGTTCTCATTTACGATTTTCTGGTGATTATTCAATGAAAAGGCAAAAAAAAGAGCGTGAATATTTTTTCGTGTATTTTGTATGAAATAGTAACAAATTTTAATTGAAGGAACATCAAAACATGCAAATTCATTGTCTTCTTTAAAGCAATTCACTTTTCTGACTTCCTGATATCATTTGTGGCTTTAAATATACGGAAATGACAAAAATGCATTTCTTTAATAAGATATATATATGAACTACTGTGAAAAACATGTTTCAAATATAAACTGAATATATAATTCGCATGCCAAAATCACCATTCACGTTATAGAAATTATATTAAAATACTTAGCAAACGTTTTTCACAATTTATTATAAACAAGACGTGTTTAGATGACAAGAAACTGCGAGAGATATCGTGACAGTAACTTTAAACGGAGTCATCAGCAAAATACTATGTGCATTACAATGCAACAAATTTATAGTGTAAAAATCATTCAACCCGATCAAGGCGAGTGATTTTTACAATCTGATATTGTTGCATTGTAACGTGTTTAGATGTTTCAATGCTATTATCCAATTTCAACGAAACGTTAAAGCACATGTCGCGTTATTAAATTAATTGTAAAAATTTGTTACATAGTACCTTTCTTTTGATATTAACATGGAATTTCCCAATTTTAACCCTCTTGCGGTCAACTTTTCATTTTATTAAAGTGTTTTAAAACATTTTATGGAACAATAATTGCAAAACATAAGAAAAATTGGCGAAAGAAACCTCACTTACTGTGACAAAATTTGTTTGTTGCTTCACGTCATTAGTTGGGTGTGGGAAAGAAAAGGCTGAAAGGGGTTTGGGGGTCAGTTGAAGAAGGGGTAGGGTTTTAGTGGACGTGGGGGAAGGGGAGGGTCTTGTAGGGGCCTTTCGTGAGATGGGAACTGCGCGGAGGGTCAGGGGCCGGGTCTAGGGGAGGGGGTGGAAGTTGCAGGCAGGGGTGGGAGGAGACGGCATCCGTTATTCAGCAACGAGCCGCTGGATGTCGTAAATGAGCGAGGAAGCGAAGAAGGATAGGCTCGCTTGTTGCTCTGCCTCGTCATGCCAGCGGACAACTTTTCCTTGGGCCTCCCAAACCACTTCCCAGCGCACGAAACCCTCTCCCTCTTCTTCCCCCCTCCTGTCTATCTCGGCGTCCGAAATCTCTCTCTTTCTCGTGCAGGGAGTCCTGTTCCTCCTCCCATACCTTTCCCTCTCTCATACCCTTCCCCCCCCCACACTCATCTCCTCCTCTTTCCCCGCTCACTAACCCTTAACCTCCTTTCCTCTCCTCTCCATCCTCTCCTCCTCCCCCCAGCGGTGAATCCTTAATAACGTGTTCCGCCACTTCCCGTCCGGCGAAGCGGAGGCGCTGCGGTCTCTCCCTTCCCCACACCCCGTACTTCTCTCTCTTCCTCTCTCTCTCTTCTCCTCTCTTTGCGAAGACTTCTGTGTTTGTAGTTGCTTGGACTGCCGCTCGCGGTGCGGTTGTCGCTTGGTGTCGGTCTCCCTTCCTCCTCCACCTTGCCCATCTCCACGTCCTTCTCTCCTCTACCTGTGTGTTCCCTTCCGCCCAACCCCCCTCACATACATCTCTCTCTCTCTTTGCGGCTGGCTTCTCAACCCCCCAAACCCCGCTCTCTTGGTCCCCCTCCCCACACCCTGAAATTCCCTTTCCCGCGGTCTCGCGTCCACATTTGCATTTTCATCCGGACTTTGGCCCCGATTTCTAAAGGATCGATCTTTTCGTACCGTCCTATCTTCTGCGGTTTTATTAACACGAGTGATTAAGTGACCGTGTATGAGATTTATCTGCTTATCCACGTGCGGGCTGCTCGCGCCGCATTCCACCTCGTGGTTTTTTGGTTTCTGGGGTCAGGGACGGCAATACGTCCGTTGCACCGGGACAGAGGACCGATTCGTCGGGGACTCGATTCCTTGGAATCCAGCACTGCATACTATCGCACCACATGAGGTAAAATTTACCGTGAAATTTGTTTTATATAGTAATCTCAGCGGCCGATGTAAACAAAATTGAAAAGGATCAATTTGAACAAATGCATCATTTTTTAACGAACACTCCTACACTTAACTTGGAGAGGAACTTTGAAATATGAATGAAAAACAATCTTAATTTTGTAGTCATAGGAGTTATATGCCCGTTTAGGAGCTTCCAAAATGTTTCCATCAATTAAATGTAAATATTTTAGTCATATATTTACTTCTCAAGGTCGAACTGCAAGGTCTTCCAGATTCTATGTATCACTCAGTCTCAGTCAGTTCCAATCCATGTATTTTGCTCAGTATCCCGCAGAACCAAATCAAATATATCTGAAAAAAAGAGAATTCCGTATTCGTAGTGAAGGAGACAGCTCTTCAAAAAATGTCATCAAGCAAGAACATAGGATAGAAGTTGAAAAATATTTAGGTAGGTCTTGACCACAGTTTGATTTATCGCAATTCTCTCCTTTCTCATCGATTTTGCAGACATGATTATTGGCAGACATTACCAATAGCAACAATAACAAACATTTAGTGATTATTTTCTGGGTAATCCAATTCGAATTGAAAGAAAATATTCTGCACATTTATATAATAGCTTGATGCGATGAATAATTATTAAAAAAGATTATAATCATAAGATTTCTTATAGAGAAGGATAACCGGCCCAAGAAATTAAAATCCTACAGACGAATCTTTCACGTGGATATCGCGTGATCCAGTTAAAGTGGAATCTCGAGTTTTGATACAATAACGTGGCACAACATATTAACATTTTACAAAAAACTATTATAGGTTGTTTAAATTATACCGAAAAATCTCTACTCACATTTTAAATATCAAATTACATTATAGTTACCGTATTTTCTTTTTGGGCTAAATAACATTTTCATAAATTAACTATTTGTTGTAACTACAAGTCGGCAAAAGTACGCTCAGACCGCGTAAAAAGTAGTAACAGTATCTCTTGAGAATTACTTTACTTCGTTTTCGTAACATGTAGCCCGTCACCTTTTACAGGGCCACCAAGATAAACCACTCGGCTTAACGTAGCCGCAGTTGTCCGAACGACGCTCACTAACTTGCGCCTAAAAGGGGGCAAAGAAGGAGTTCTCTAGCCCTGAACGTAAAACTATCTCCATTTCCTTGACCTTCTCCCTTCCTCCCAATCCGCCACGCCCCCCATTCTTGATATCCCTCAAGTAGTATTTATCCCCACTTCCCCCCTCTTGTCTTCACCCTCTCACAGCCACTACATTCACCGCCCCCACCCCCCTCCGTCGATGCATTTATCTTTCATGCGGCTCCGTAATCGGCCGCTTGGGGGCGTGGGTGGTTGGGAGGGAGGAAGAGGTGGGTGGCAGCGGGGGCTCTCCCCCGGTGGGGCACGCGATCCTCCTCTCTGGGAGGAGAGTCGGGCGGCGTACGGCAGGGGGTCGCGAACGGGGAGACGATTCGCTCGAAATGGCCATCGCCTTTCCCATTTCCAGAGGTACTGCCCCCTGTGCCCTGTTCCCTTTATTGTGTTTTTCACCATCCTGCTCCCTTAAAAACTATCTATTCCTTCCCTTGCACAGAAGGACAACTGGCTGGGGTTGCTTCGTAGAGCCATACGGCCTCTTCTCCATCTCTTACAATGTCCTTCTTTTCCAATTTACTTTATGTTTCATTTTTTTGTTTTATTTGCTCGGGTTCATTAGATGCATCAGACAAGTTTTCGGAAAATTTCTCGTGTGAAACATGGGTTTTTCAATTTCCGTCCGAAATTACATCTGCAAAACATTAACCTTGTTAAAATTTATAAATTCAATTCCTTTGATCCTTACGCATCGATGGATAGTCCTTTGACTGCAATAATCGTCCTGAAAAATACCACATTTAGCGATTCAGAAGCTGCTGATTGCTTTATACGTTCAAGATTTTTGTTTCGTACGACCAATGGGTTTTCTTTTTGTGTGAGCATATTCAATCGGAATTAAGTGGCGCGTGTATCATGGGAGATGTTTGTAATAAAGAGGTAACTATTCTTGCTGAAAATACTGGCTTGATTCAAGAATTTTTTATCAAAGCGCTTACATGTATTATGACACTACATGTATCAGACTTTCGGAATATCATGCATAATAATTTGAAGCCTGTAGCTTGAGAGGCCCATGAAGGTGTGAGAAAATTTACCACTTAGGTCCAGCTCATAAAAATAACTAAAATATTGTAATAATAGGAGAATAATTAGATTTATATGATAAAAAAACGTATGGAAAACCTGAAAACCATATTTGTCAGTCGGTTGTTTTTTTCTATAAATGGGTTTTTGCAGAGCTTTCATCGAACTAAACCTTATAACGTGTGAATATAGATAGGTTTCTCACGTCTTTGGGTGGAGGTACAGTCCCTTATCCTGTCACCTATGGTTTCCCAGAAAGATCTGGTACCCTAAAAATCATACAGATCGGATGAGGTTGGGAATTCGAAATTATGCGCTAGTAAAATATCAGCTGGATGTCCAAAATCAGTGGGAATCGAATAAGGGCCCCACAGTCGGAAGCGGAACACTCTCTCCACTAGGATACCAAGCTCCACGACAAACAGGATACTTTTGATTACATTTCATGAAAAAATCATTTTCGGTAAGTTTGATCATTTGCATGATTGATAATAACCTCATACATTATAGATCTTTAAAGTATGACAGGCCATAAATGAGAGCTCAATGTGTAATGCGAAGAATGATTAATGCTCATAATTTATCGTTTATCCCATGTAAAGTGTTAATTTAGAAGATTTAGAGAACACTTCTCGCCAAAACTTGCTCTTAATTAACTCTAGCACAATCTATATGAGGTTACGTTACAGATCACCAGGTCATAAGAATTCAATGAAATACTTTTAAAAAAAAAAAGAGCTTATGTATTGAATCACATTGTGAGCAGCTGATCCTAACGTAAGTCTTGCACACGCTTAAATCTCATTCCTGACCCTCAATCAGAGCTACTTTTCGTTCTTCTGTAAGCCTTGCTTGGAAGAAAAATAATACCACTTACTTTTTCCTTCATGAATTTTCCAATTTGATTTTAAATGGAGCAGGACAAAAATCCATTGAAGTTTTGTCGATGGTGAAGGTGGCTCCACTGGCTCAAAATGTTTGTTAACTAAAACGGTCACTGATTTACAGAACATGGGTTTAGTTAACGAATGTCTAATCCGTTGTAGATATCACCAAATGTATTTCCATTTCCGTGAGGCCCTAAAAATTTATCTCCCACCTTTCACTTACTTTACACAGAATCAAATCGACCCCACTCTTGTACGAGTGAGGTTATCGGATGAAGAAGAGTTCACGTGGGCTGGAAAGTGAGGAGAAAGGTCGGGAGGAAGAGGTTGAGAAAGGGTGGACAAAAAGCCAGCTTGGTCTCTCTCTCTCTCTCTCTCTCTCTCTCTCTCTCTCTCTCTCTCTCTCTCTCTCTCTTTTTCCCCACCCCCACATTATCGTCACGGAAGACCCATTCCCTCGTCTGTCCCTCGTGCACGTAAATAATGCAGGCTCACCCGTCCCAAAAATGTCACGAGCTCCAGTTTCCGTCCGTTACCCGATCGCCGCAGCCCGGAGATTTTTCTCTCTTTTACCTTTTCTTTGAAACGGAGATCATGTCCACTCTGGCTAACGATTCGCTTTTCACTTAAGGGGTGGGGGGGTCCCGACACAAAGGAAAGCCCTGTCTTCAGCGTCGATCGTTCCTAAACGCCTTCGGGGACCCGAGATACAAGGCGCATTTTCGACCGAATGGTAAAGAGTACATCAAAGGTCATAGAATCAGTTACATGTGCTGGTCGTCAAAATGAATATCCCAGAAAAAATATGAAAAGTGATCACGCGAGTACCGATTCGACGATTTATCCAACGAGATTCGATTTATATGAAATTCGCAGACACGGTAGCGTCCCGTATAAGTCAGGAAACCGCATATTTTCAAGATCTCATGATAGCAATTAGCTGAAATGTACACATATGAAAGCAAGTAGAAATTGAGACAAAAAATGTAATTTAATAGAGGGTTCTTTTCCATTTTTCTTCCAATACGACTGTCAAACTGAGAAAATTTTATAAATTTTTAAGTCCAGACCTAAAGGGTGATAGGTGATGTCATAGTAGATTAAGTAGAGGCCAGAATAATTTAAAATTGTGTGTATCCGATCCTCTGTATCCTGCTTCCCAAGTTGCATTTAGTTTTCTCTTTTATTAAGGTTACCCATACAAAAATTTTTGATGATTTTAAATGTGTCCCATCAGTCATTATTTGATAGTACGTGATGCATAATGCCCTATTGAAAATATAAGACCATTTTTAATCGCATGTTAGCCGAGGAGGAATTAAAAATGGTGTCCTTGTTTCTGTCTTGAAATCCAAGGTAGTAACTACGTCAATGCGTGCATTACAAATATTATCCCATGAATGACACTGCCATCGTAATATTGGCATCACCCATTTGTAAAAGACCTCAATTTCTGAGCATCTCCCCTTTTCCTAACAAGGTGGGCTTCAAAAACACAAATATACATCAATGTATGCTATTTCATTACGTTAATATATAAAATACTATCTAATAATAATAACAATTTGGCTTTATCCGGGCGAGATCGAGACTGTGGCAGTCCCTTCTTCCATATAACACATCATCAAATACATTCAATGAAAATATAATTACATTTTACTGCTAAATAATATAAAAAAAGGACTAGATAATGAAAATTGATTTGCAATGAATATGCATAAATACAAAGAGTGTAGAAAGATATACAAATAATACAAATTTAAACCCAAAATAAGTAATATGAAGTTTAATACGGGATCATAAATTTTTTTTTCATGTAGAAGAAAACTTATCTTAAAATTTTAGAAATAAAATAACTTGCCGTGCGCTTTACATTAACCAGAATAATGAAACACACCTAAACATTCATAAACAAACTTATCAAATATAGATTGGATCAGAGTTTCCTACGGAAAACCTCATTCTTACTAAGTATCGTATTGTTAGCTCAGCCATTGTATCACCAATGCACCATATACACAGCGTAGAAGACGAGGCTGAAGCAATATTTTTAATATTTAATATTTGATAAGCATGACGCACACAATTTGTTTTATTCCTACAATTTGGGCCTATCATTTTCGTATATCATTTTATGTTACACAATGCATATGGGACTATTCATATATGCACAATACCGATAAACTTCGCGTACAAGGACAAATACACTGCAATAAATCAAATTGTCATGGATTCCCGAGGTAGTAGACACCGATCGCAGACCTAGGGAATTATATGAGAGCCACGAGAGTCACCGAATATAAACGGCATCAATGTCTTTTCATGTGAATGGCATCGTTTTAAATCTCTACAGATGTCGCCATCCAAAAAGAATGAAAAAAATCAACTTGGCAAAAAGAGAACACCTTGGAAAAAATCTCTCGTCCCTCGTGATAGTAAACGCGGTGTGGTATTTATTAGATGCATACTGACCGCTGAACTGAAATATTTAAAGGAGATGGAAGGCGGAAGATATATTTTTGGCGTGGCTCCAATATTCATTTCATTCACATCATCTATATATTCATGCTGCCGTCGTCTTTACCGTCAAATTGGAGTCTCTCAAACTTAGTTGAATTAGGGAGAAAGAGAGAGAGAGAAGATTCATGGAGCTTGTAGATGAAAATGTATAGTTTCAAAATACCAAACCAGAAGTGATGAGCAAGTGTTATGATGTGGATTTACGTACTTTCATTTAAAGTGTTACATTTCCTTGCGGTAGACCACTTGACGAATATTAACTAATTGTCGTCATATTCTTTAATGAATTCTGTTACTCATACAATGAGTGAGATGCATCTGCGGGAATCTCAGAACCCAGTTTGCCGTGGTTTAAAATATGTTGGTTAATGAAGAAGTGTTTACTTGCAGAAATTCTGCTTCCAATCGAACATCTATAGCAGTTTTGACGAACAGATGGGTTGCCGGTGGTTTCCTGAAAATCAAATAATAAAGATAAAATTGGTCGAGTAGCAGAGCAAAAATTGCGGAAATATGGTTTCCTATAAGGTTTTTAATTCTAATCGAAGTATTTGAAAATTTTATTTTAGTGCGTGATGAAAATAGCAAGAACTTTGTCTGACAAATTACGGTCAGTATAGGTCGTCGTAAAATTTTGCCATACGTTTCCTAATCTATTGATGTTGGATTGAACTCCATTGAAACTCATATTTTGTGGATGTTAGAGATGACGATTTTTGGGCACCTGGCACATTTAGGACTTTGAGGAAAAAATAGAAATAGAAGAATAAGCGTGTACTTTGGTTATTACCGTTATGCTACAGTAGTTGTTTTCCATCCCATTAGGGCGCGTTATCGTTCGGGAGTTTGATATTCTAAAATAACTGCCACAATTTCTTCATTACTATGTACGCAATATTTACTACTTTTGTCACAAATTTAAACTTTATTCAACGCTCGCTTGAATGCAAAACAGGATGTCAAATTTTAAACCTCTTATCCCGAAAAATACTTCGAAATTATTTGGAATCCTAGCGATAATCCACCGAGTCGGTAATGTTTGCCCTGGATGCGTGTATCGTCCGGTTTCCTGGTTTCCCAACTCGTCCCGGGCAGTTTTCTTGACTCGCTCCGTTCCAAATTAACCCCTCTACCGCCGAAGACCGTTAGGGGTAATGGTAGAGCAATGTCCAAGGACCAGTGACGGATGTATTGGAAGAGAAGGAGCTTTAAAAAAATTGTTATGGAGAGAAAGGGGCAGGCGAAGGTAGAGCGAGAGTTTCGGAGAGGGGAGGATGGAAGAGATGCGTGTGAGAAGACTGTGAAAGGACGGGCGTCAGGGAGTGGAAGAAGATGCGTTCTTTTTGGGGAACACCGATTCACTATTCATCGGATAAATTGCGGGGTATCCCTCCGCCCCCACATTTCGTCCCTTGCCCTCGGCCCTATCTCCATGCTCCCCCCTTCCCTTCCTCTTCCCGACTTTTTGTGGGTAATGCGATCGGAGACCAACGGGAAGGCCGTGGTTTTGAATCGCGGAGCGTCACGCTGAGCAAAATAGATTTGTTTTCGACATCGCCTTTCGTCTTCTCTCTCGGCGTAAAAATAGATTTTAAAAGGCAAGTCAAGAGAATTTGGAAGAACGTTAAGTACCTGTTCGGAGAACTGAAGGTTTTTCTAAACTTTGGGTGAAAATATGTTTGTTTAATCTTCGACTTTGTCATAACGCGAACAAACCACCAGGTGAGAATTTTCACGGTTTTTTTTTTAATTTTGAGTGGCAGATTTTGGCACCAATATCACCGTTAATGGTGAAGTTCATTGGAACCAAAATATTAATGATAAATATCAAATGGAAATAAGTATGTAATGGAAAATGTAATATAAATGGAAAATGTAATATGAATGGAAAATGTAATATGAATGGAAAATGTAATCAATATAAATTGAAAATTTTCGCTAAGGCTTTTTCTCGAGAATTTTTGTTTGCATCGATGAACGATCAACATGAAATTGACAAGCTCATTAGTCTAAAGTTGTTCGAAGGAATATATGATATGATGCTAATGAAGAAAGTTCATTCGTATACTGGTGTCTTGATCAATCGACCCTCTGCATTACTACCCTTGGGCCGTACATGACTAAGGTTATCTTCCCCGAGTTCACAAAACATCCATGCTCTCCATACATGGTCAAAACACCGAAATATATTACCCCAATATGACCGAAGAACCAATAAATGAGTTTCTTCATTAGAATAAAATTGGCTTAGAATATTCCTTCTAAGAAGAATCAATGATCACTGTATTTCCTTAATTATTTACCTTTACAGGTATTATACCTACGTATATATCACTGATGATTTTAAATTGGTACGATAAAAGAGGTTTGATAATGGCTACTCAGTATTTCTTTCATCTGAACGATTTACGATGACTCTGGTTTAGATATGCTTGACAGGATTATTCCGGTTGAAAATATTATTTACCCCGAATCGTATTTGTCAAAGTTAGCGTTAAATGAGTTTCCATAATCATAGATCATATTAAAAAAAACTGCAGGAGATTCCGCAATAGTAACTTTTAATGGATTCATCTGCTAATGCTCCTTTTCAACCATTTCAATTAGTAAAAATCATTCGCCTTGACCGGGATCATAACTCAGGTTTGATTCCCAGTTATGGCAACATCTTCAAATCACACCTTTCTCCCAGCGTGGATACCGTATGAATAAATTGATAATTTCACCTCAACAATCATTGGGCGATAATTGTGATCCCAATGGCGTCTTCCAATTAGTGTTACTGTCATTGAAACTTTCTCATCTATTCCATGGTATTTTAAGATGGATAAAAATTGATTCGCCGGTCGCGTACCTAACGGATGTGATTTAAAACAGTGATATTTTTCCTTGATTACGTCTTCGCACAAATCCAAAACGTCAATAGAACATGATTTCATAATTTTTAACGCCTTTGATCTTGTTTGGATAAGATTTATTGACAGGTGTTTTACCAAAATAAGAGAGCTTGGTAGTCAAGTTGGTAGAGCGCTGGGTTACTGATTGGAGGGCCCGGTTTTGAATACGGCTACTCACCTTCACCCAAGCTCCGTGATTATTCAGTTACTAGATATTTCTGGAAAACCACCGACGGCACAGGGAAAGTGGCTGCCCACTCTACCCTAATACGTGAATTTCATACGATGATGGGCTTGGCGTCAGGTGAGCCCTACTCTTCTCAGCTACCGAAACAACCCTAGGGTAGATTACAGTGTGGTGGTGCCAAAATAAGTCCCAAATCGATGATGTTTCAACGTTATTAATCACTTAACTTTATGTTTCGCATATTCCAATATTTAGAGAGATACTTTCATGTGTTCTTAGCACTTGAGATCAAATTTCATGTCCTTAGGTTGTCTTGCATATCACTTATTTTTTGCTTATTGCAGTAGTTACCTGATACACCCATAGTGCAACCATATTCTACAATAGCTCCAGTTAATGTGATATAAATACAATGGCGAAAGAAATTGTTCACAACAAGCATGTAAGATATTCCTTACGTTACGATTAAAACGCATACCTACGCATGCCGAACATGAGTCTGACTCGACTTGACAAAAATAAAATGTAATGAAAGTTTCAAGAAATATTCGGATAAGGATTCTTTTGAAAAGTTTTGAAGCGAATATTTAGTTTAAAAAAAAAGATAAGTCGCCCAGATATCGTTATATCCAACCGCAAAAAAGAGACAAACATAGCATATTATAAGTAGCAATAGATTAAAAATATTAAATTGAGGAAATGTACTAAATCGGTTGCTTTTAGACAGAAGGTTAATAAGATTAGTCACTTATTTCACGACGAGCAATACGAATTGACGATGGGCAAAAGCTGATGATGGAGATTACCGAAAATCATAAACTTTACGCAGACTCGGATAAATGTTCAACGGAGAAATATCACGCAAGGGAAAATTTTCGAGCTGCAATTTCCAACCGTGAAAAAAAACTTGGGTGCAGCGTCGCGGTGATAACCGCACGGGAGGCGGAAAAGGGTGCAGAGCGCGGAAAACATTTTGAACTCGTAATCACATTCCATCGGAGGCACCGTCCTCCCACCAACACTGCCGTCTCTCTCTCTCTCTCTCTTGCTCTTTTCCCCTTTCCGACTCCCCGCATCCACCAAGGGATCGCATGCGGGGCAAGTCGCGTGTCTCGCGCGCCTGCCTCCTACCTCCCTCCTCCTCTTCCCCGGTGGAGGAGGCGAGGTGGGAGGGGAGGAGAGTGAAATGGGGAGGGGGGTTGGCGGGGGTCAGACCACACCGGGGTCCTCCTCACTCATTCATGAATCCGCCGCAAGGGGGTGTGAGAGGGTTTGGAGGTGGGATCGGGGGAGGGTCGTCTTACCCCCTTCCCAGCGACCCTCCACCCGCCTTCCTCCTTCGGTGAGGAGGTAACGGCGGTGCGAAGGAGTTGGGGAGGAATGAAGTGAGGCAGCGTGGAGGGATGGAAGGGGTTGGGTGGGTGGATGGATTGGGTAGGTGGGTGGGTGGGCAGGCCGGTCGCCAGAGGCCACCACCACCGCAGCAACAGTCCCAAGGCTTCCGGCCCCCTTTCCCGTCGTGGGTGGGGAAGTGTGGGTGCGCGAGAGAGACAAGGTGCGGTCTTCGGGGTTTCGTGGAGAGTTGGATGTGGGGATATGGGGGCGTGGAGGAAATGGGGTGGGTGGAAAGGGTTCCTTCGGAAAGGGCTTCAACGGTGAAGGGAGAGGAAGGAGGGTGAGTTCTAACCCCTCGAGTTCTTCCCTAACCCCGGGAAAGTTAAGGGGAAGGAGACTGTTATAATCCCATATCTGGTGATGTAATAGTGAGCGTGTTGATCTTCGACGACAGCCACCGCAATCACCCGTGATGATAATATTGTAAAACTACGATCGTGAGATGGAAGGGAACCCGATTGTCTCCAATTTGAAGATGGCTATTTGAAAGTATGAGCTCCAATTTTTCACGTTCTATCAATCATACTCTTAATCAAATGTTATTGTAATCAGCTATCATTTCTTAGAATTTTTTAAGGCTTTCATTCTGTCCCATCATGTCTTTATAGCTGATTTTTGTAAAAATGCAAAAATAGTTTGTGATGAATGAACCACTACGAATGTCACTCTTCTTGTATGAATTAATGAAATATTGGAATATTGTTTCTTAGAATTAAGCATAAAATCTTCCTCTGAAAAACACGCACTATGAAAATTCAGAAAACGGTTATTCACCGGATTTTTTCAAACTTGCGCGGTTTAGCTGCATGAAATTATGCATACGAAATTGCCCCTGCTTTGATCTCTTACAGACCGTAATATATATATATATATATATATATATATATATATATATATATATATATATATATATATATATATATATATGCGTCCGAATTTATAAAATGACAAAACTCTTTTCCGCCAAAAGGCTCCTGGGCTTAGGGGCTTTCAGCAAAGGGACTCTAGTTTTAAGGTATGCTTCTCCGCTGACGAGAGAGATTTTTGAGAATGGGCCTCTTGCTACGCAGAAAACGAAATCGAAATATCCCGAGCTCCTGCGCCGCCCTCACTGTCAAATGACATCCACCCTCAAGTAGAACTCCCTGTTCTTTCTTTTTCAGAAGGAAAAAATATTAGAAGCTCTAAACTGACTCAATGATAAAATCTTAAATAATTAAAATCCAAAAATATAACTTTTAAATTACGCGATTTCACCGGAATTTATTGATTCCATTGTGACCCGTAACAAGGCCATTTCTTATTTTTCTTAAATAAATAACTGGAAACTATTGACAAGGACGTTTGCATATAAAATTAAAGAGCCATACATTAGCCCGACCACATCTAAGTAAAATCGATGAGATACACTATGTGAATCTGTCATGTCAAAATGTTAACAGTGGAAAGTGAAAATAACTTGGGTGGGAAACTTTCATGATTTTTGCTACCAAGTGATTCCATTTCGAAAATTCTTTGAAATCTGATAATAAAAACTTTTCCTTCAGATTGTTGTTAGAGGTATATTTTAAAATATAATTGCAGTTCTAATTCCAAACTTTTATTTTATAAATATTGTTAATGGTGATGATTAAAAATTGTTTGAAGACTGAAAACTTTATTAAATGCTGAGTACACACAGTAAGCCTATATTAAATGGCACTTTCATCATAAAAACGGCTACGGTGATACGAAGATAGGATGATACATGGATTCAGACACAAATTACGCTATAGGCTTGATACGTAAGACTGTCTTCGATGCGTCGAGTCTTTCTAAGGAAGAAATGGAAAAACAAGCGAGTGTATGTACAGGTATGTTTACTATGTACCTGTACATAGTATGTTTTCAGTTTTCGAGCATCGTTGTAAGTGAATTTTACTATCCCCTTTTACGACTAGATACCCCACAATTATTCCTATTTTTTTCGATTATGAATTACCTGATTTTTATATAATTTTTATTTCTCATCACTTTTATAATATCTGTTTTTTGCTGTGTTATTAGTACACCCACAATTTCATTCGTTTTTTACCATTCTCTTTTTCTTCTTACGGAAACGAACTCAGAAATATTCCATTCAAAACCAAGAGTTAAAGAACGCAAGAATAAATTCCACCTTCATAAACAACATATAGAAATGAGCATAATTTGATGTAATACATATATTCGAGAAAACTAGAAAATTAAGTCTCCTGTTCTTCCACGTAAGGCCATGGAGGTCTTAGAAGGACGACCTTTAAATATCACGAGAACTTTTCCTATGCAAAACAAAACATCACAGGTAATAAATGGTAATCGTGGTCATTCTTTGGCAACATCTTCATTGAAGAACCCTTAAATCAAAACGGGTGATCCCTTCCAAAGTTTTCGCTCAGAAGGTAGAGAGGCTTTAAATTTTTTACCCGTGCACATTGTCAAATTTAAATACTTTGCTCAACTGATTGCGGAAATAATAAAATTGAAATAGAAATCCCTAATTCAAATACAAATTCGAAATTCTTGTTTAAATACCAGGAAGGAAAATGAGTAGCAGTAACAGCTGATGTTTCTCCGTTGCGTTTTCTCCCAACAACATACATGTTAAGATCAGCGTAGACCCTCTGATGACAAAAAGTTTTATAGAATCGTAGTAAATACAAGCAGACCAATAACTATTCACTTTAAAAGCACTAAAGTTTGAAATCCATTGGTAGGTAGTTATTATTACTCCCTTGATTATTATGATCAATATTCGTGACGCGAAGACGGGCCGACGTGCACGCCAACTGCAGAACGCGTCACTCATTTGTCTTTGACAATTTTCTTAGACGAAGGTCAGGGTAGGGTTTCATCGGCTGCACAGTGTGAGTGTAGACTTCAATTGCGGGACCACTTAAAAAGCGACAATTCGATTTCGCCGGTCACGTGAGAAAGGGAGTCGACAGTGAAGGAGTGAGACGGTGGGGAGGGTTGAAAGCATGCAGGTGGAAAGGCCTCTTATTAACTCCCTCTCTCCACTCCGTCTCACCCCCTACTCTCCCCCCCGCACAACCTGCCATTTGCTCCACCCCACAAAAAAAACCCTACCCTCCCTTTATCCTCCCCGAGCGGCGTGCCGAACCACCACCAACCGCTTTCATTGGGATGGGGGGGAGGGGGTTTAAAAAACACACCATCTCCCTCCTCCCCCTCACTTCCTTCCCGAGGAAAAAATCCATACGCCACCACCACCGCTTCCTCCAAAGCCCTTTAATACACTTAGCCTTTTACGCGCATATCTTTCCTCTTGCCACCTAATTACACCCTTTGGGACAAGTGCTATCTTCCCCCTTCTTCCTTTAAAGCACGCCTACTCTCTTCCCTTCCTTCCTCCCTTCCTTCCTCCTTGGGTTCTCCATCTCTTTTCTTCCAACGGCAAAACACCCCCACGCTTCCGACAGAGGAAAGCAGGGGCCTCCTCCTTAACTCTCTTAGCCCTCCCACAATTCTCTCCAATCCATTATTATCCGCCCCTCCGCCCAATGGGCTCCCCTCCCCCCCTCTCCGCCGTCCGCACGCTCGACCCGACAAAAACACGTGCCGCCATTTTGTCCCGCACGCCACCCAGCGACCCAAAAGCCACTAACTCCCTTTTATTTCCTCTGTCTGTCCGCCTTTCTCACGCCCCCACCCCCTCAGCAACCCTCCCGCCTTCTCTTTGCCTGACTAAGGGTGCCAACAACATGTTTTCCGGGAGTGCTTGTTGCATTGAGTGCGCCGGATTAAATTAAGCAGAAACAAAATTTTTGTGGGGTGTGCACCTAAAATAAGTGTTTTGTACTCATCAGATGAGCGATTTTTTTTCATTATTCTAATGAGATAAAGGAGAGTAAAACCTCGTAATGTTTTCAGTATATTTTTTATTGCTCTTATAGCTCTGCTCGAGTATTTCCACTGCCGTGGCTAGTAGCTATTTGCTTGAAATAGAATTCCGTGGCATTGAGTTCGCGTTGAGAAATAACTCGCTATTTCTTGACTATCCTTCGTCGTCAAGTACTCCTATTTGTTCTGACGCAGAGTGAAACATTGCAAGTACTTGGTATTTTGCACCAAGCTTCAAAAATGGTGAATGACTTTATGAGGAATTGTGACGTAATATGTACTATTTATCATTATGCCTGTGAGCTCAAAATGGCAAAGTATGCATCGCTCTATGGTGGCATGAGTTTCGCAACTTTTAACATTTGAAGGTCTTCAACATTCTTAAAATTGACTGCATTAAAACTTGAAAGTAGTTTTGAACAATACGTCCAAGACAGTCATGTATTGACATATATGAAATTAAATTTTGCTGGTATATATTATTCATTTAATTTGATACAAGAAAATGTTTTGCCTTTCGGCACTCTCTAATATGTTGTAGGCTTACTTCTGTTGGAGTGTCAATCAACGAAACGCAAGCCTCGCTGTTAACAACGCAGGACCGTGATTGTTTGGCGCTGGTCGCCCGTTGATTGACGACCTAACTAGGGGATTGCTTGGAGGCGTTTGCCAACCCTTCTCCTGCAGAATCCGTTCCTTTGAGCCGATCACTCGTTGGTTTGCACGTTTATCGTCATCTCTTTGACGAGTTGTTAACTCCCAGCACATTTACTTTCTTTACAATTCCAAATCGGTTCGTCCCATCAAAATCGAAAGAGAGGATTTGTGGAAGTTGGCATTAATTGGTCGTCTTTCTTTCAACATCATCTCTAGTTTCCACAAACCTTTGTAAATACCTCCCACATATGTCACACAAAGATATAGTTTTGGTCTCAATTGAATCTCAATCAGTATCATTGAAATATCGCCACATCACCACCTTTCTTAGTTAATTGAACATTTAGATTGTCAAATTTTTCAGTATTTCTTTGTGAGTAATTGTCGTTCCAAAAACTATTTGAATTGCGTTTATATATTCTCGGAGTAGTTATCATGAAAATTAGGATTTAAAATAAAGCAAAAGAACTGTACAAACTAATGAGGCCTCGGCAATCACTGTTACCGCTTAGGTTGCTTGAGTACCTGTTAAGTCAAGGTACAGATTTAAAGAAATAGAATACCAACACATGGGTACTTAAAAATCCCCCAATATATAAATTAATACTTCCGGATTTAGGTCACATCACACCTATTTACTTACGAAGTGCACACAGTACCAAATTGCTGGGTATAGCACATTTTTTCATTAACATAATTGAAAAATTAAAAGAACCGAAGAAGTATTAATTATAATCGTGAATAATAATCTATAGAATGAAAAATCTAACGCCATGACGCGTGTTTCATTTTTGGATAGTGGGATTGTTGATTTGACGGACAGGAACGTTGGAAGACATTTTTCGTCGCATGAACTGCACGAAATTGCATACCTTGGGGACATCGTGATGACCTATTCTCCTCGTTCTGCTAAGTGTAAGCATATTCTTGAGGATGCTTACGGGTGCGTGTTTGGGCCCAACCTTAGGGGTTAAAGAAGAGTTACATTGATTGCTCGGCGATAATCTCTAGCCGATAATTCTAACAATCGTATTTGATATAAGTCATCATAAACGTTGTTTCAAAACGTATGCGCATGGAAAGAAAGTCAAAATTTCTATCTTGAAACTTTCCTAATCTTAAAAAACATGTCCGGGTGACACATACACTCTACGAGTACTCGGTTGAATTGCAAGTACCGCGCAATATAGATAAATTTCACGGATGGATGCATCTGTCACCAACGTTGGACTTGGAACTTACTTGAAGAGTATGGCATGCTTTATATATCTGGGTGATATAGCAGTGGCATATAGAATAACTTTGGTTATATCCGTGACTTTTATATAATGTCAACGAGTGGGTAAGCACACATAACGAACCCTTTCTTTAGTTCTCTGCTGTCCCATCCACTTTTTTTCCTCCGCCTCCTCTTCGACAGGGGGCGTGCGACCCCCCATCGCTCCCCCTGGGAACAGGATTGTTGTGCTGGCCACTGTCGTGGGGCGTGTGACAGGATGTTGTGGGCGGCAGTGGTGAGAGAGGAAACAAGTGCTCGTAAGTGTCCATGCTCCTCTTTCCCACATTTCCATTCACATTCTCAAATTTCCATGAAGCCTACTCTCCCACAATGGCTAATGTTCTCCATCCCCTTGACTTATCATTAATAAGCGTTCGCGTTGCCCTCTGATCTAATAGTGTTGGAAAAGTCTAATGACTATGCAAGAGCGCCCAACTATAAAAGTTTACGTACAATAAAAAGTTTCGTTACGTCACATTTCGATTAAGGTGAAAAAAACATATGTAGGTATACAATATCTATTCTTATATAATTCTCTTACTCATATCCTCGCCGTTTCACATTGCGAAATACCCGTAGTTATGAAGTAACAATTAATATTGCCGACATAAACACCCGACACTCACACTGTGTCCAGGACAAAAGAGACTACCTTGAGAACAAAACCGGTATTTCTTCTGAAAGGAAAACTCACTGTGCGAATTCTAGGCATGCATCATTACACCAAAACAAATCGCGCACAGTAAAATAATGGGCATATTCAGAGGGAGTGGGATTTTGAAGGATGTAATACTTAGAATGGAGAGGACTATATAAACGGTGAAGAGGAAGGCAAAGATATCTTTTGGATGACATCTACGGTGGTAGAAAGTATGAAAATAATTTAAGACAAACAATAGAAGTCAACCTATCATACAAAATGTCATAGTTAATAGAAACCATCCGAAACAAAATTCAATAGTTAGAATACTTCCGATGATGAATCAGATAAACTGACAGGGTGTCCACAAAAAAAATTGCCAGACTGTCGTGTGTAATCCACAGACATGCAAAGACCCACTCCGACAACCCGAGACCAGCGTAATAAATTCCAAAACACATATTCCCACAGTTAAATGCTACACGCCCGATTTCTACGATAGGTGTCATTCTATTGTACAAAATTTACTGTTACAGCAATATATTAATCCACGGTAATTATTCACTATGGAAATTATCCCGTATTGATAATGATTTCAGCCAATTATGACGAGGGGGAAGGGTAAGGCCGAGGAGAGAACGTCTCCGTCATTGGCCCTCTCCCAGTTAAGACTCCGAGGGTTCTTAAAGGTATACCGTTCCATTCGACGGACAGAGTGAACTGCAACCCAATTGGCTTCTAGTTAGGCATCGCAACACCGAGGAAAAAAGATATCCGGCACGCTTAGGACTTGAACCGGGAGCCTCGACTTAAGGCTCCATAGAGGGTCAATTTAACTTAGTAACTTCGGGGATAACAACAAAGAATGCTGCATCAGAGAGTGGATGGGAGAGGATGACAATGGGGAGAGGGGGTGTAGGGGTGGGTGGGAGAAGGCGAGGGTGGCGGGGCGGTCCTACAAGGGAGGGTGGGGGAGTGGGAGGGAGAGTCATTGTTAAAAGGAGACCCCGCGCTCGATTATTTCATCGCTAGACCATTCGGGAAAGAAGGGAATATTGCTGGAGAAGAAGGATGAGGAGGAGGTCTGTGGGAGGGAGGAGAGGTGGGAGGCAGGATTCCGACCGCCGGGGGGCGTGGGGTTAGAACGGGTAGAGGAAAGGGAGGGGGAGTAGGGGAGGGGGGAAGAACACCCTCCCACCTATTGTTCTCCCCGCTCTCGAAACAAAGTGGACACAAAGCGGTGCCGGTGGGAGAGGAAGGGGTGGCGGCGGAGCGGAGCACCGGGGGTAGGTGGGTGTGTGGGAGGGGGTAAGGGCCGGCCAAACAAGTCGCTCTGGCACATAGCCTTCAGGGCCTTCAAATTGAAGGCTTCGACTGGGGGAGTGGGAAGGGGAGGTGGTTACGTACGTGTGTGTGTGTGTATGTGTGTGTGCGCGCGCTCTCGGAGAGAGGAGTCGTGTGTATTGGGGAGAGGGGGAGGGCAGGGATGGAATTGTGTCTGCGTGTGGCGTATGGCAGCTACTGGAGGATTATCACGAGCGAAGGGGTCGGGCGGGAGAGTGGGCGGGGACAGGGGTTGCAAGGGTTTGTGGTGGTTTGAGGAAGGGGGGGAAGAGAGAGGAGTGCTCAGCTCTCGCCCATCGCTCTTCCGTTTTCTTTTTTTTATTTGCCGTCGTCGTGCAGCTCGCGTATTGATTCTCAGCTGTCTGTCAAGCTCTTGGGGGCCGCGTCACAGTTTGTTTTCAAAGGGCGGTCGACGCACCCTCCTCTCCCCCCCCCCTGCGCCCACCTCTCTCAGCTCCCCCGAAGTGCCCCTCACCCCCTCGCGCGGAGAGGGGGAGGTACTCGCGAGCGAAGGGGTCCGACGGCGTGGATGGAAGTATGGGGAGGGGAGAGGGGGAGGAGAACATAAGAAGGCATTTCAAAAGGGCGTTCGGCCACCCACACACAGTCTCCCTTCTCCTCCTCCCCCTCACCCCTTGCCAGCACCTCCTCCCTCCACCCACGCCACACGCAAAGGGTGCCGACGGACAGGTGTTTTGCGGTTCCGTGTGCGTTGCGAGGGTCGAGGAGACCGGTGGAGGCCTCTGTCGGCGGAAGCGTGCGACACCTGTCCGATTTGACGACCGCGAGGAGACTATTCGTATGGGGGGAAGTGGGGTGGGGTGGGGGGTCGACGCTCGCTCTAGGGTTGCTGGGATGTGTGCTGGAGGGCTTCGGGGGAGGGGAAAGAAATATTACCCGGACCGAACACGAGTCGGTGGGGCCCCTTCTTACGGCGCAATTCGGCATCATCATCTGGAGTTCAAAATTGATTCGTAACGGCAGGTGAAGCGTCGCGTAGGACGGATTTTGAATGATGCTCCCGGGAGGAGGGAGCTCCACGATAAGTGCTCCCAGCGCACGAAATGAAGATATTTCCGTCGGCAGATTTTTTTCGCTTTTATTTCTAATTCCAGTTAGGACCGACAAAATAAAAGGGCTCGACATAAGTTAAAGGTATAAGGAATCGTTGCCATCCAACGTCACAGTTCGTTGCAATTTTCAAAGGGTAGTGGGATAAATTGCTGTTTCAATTGGCTGCAAACCGGCAAGGGAAAGATATTTTAGCGTGTTCGGGTCGTCGGGGTTTCCTAGCCCTGACGAACGTTCTCGAGCGATATTGCGTCAACCGACGATATTTTGAGACGAAGAAGTACCAACTGTTATTGTTAAGTTGTGAACTCAATAACTATCGTTGCTTTGAACGCCTTTGGCGATCAGAGTGAATTTTTAATTGGTGACGATAATCACACCAAAAAACAAGGAAGCTTTACTACAATAATTCACCGAATGTCAATTTTATCACCTGCGGTTTTCATAATCTGACGAAAACGGTCTTTACCGTTCCGCGTACAAGCGTTCTTAGAACCAGGAAATGTACATCTGGTGTGCGGAGTCAAGAACGATGATTTACATCTAGGTATTTCTGGGGAATATGTTGCTGAAGATTCTAGAAATAGCTACTTCATTCGACTTTTGGTTGACATTTACTGTAGTTAAAGTACAACAGGGATTAATATTGACATTTGGTAAAAAAATATACCAACATATAACCATTTGAAGTATGCCTATTTATTGTAGATAGTCGATTAATGATGCTCTCCAATTCTATGTGCCATTATAGTTACGTCTCACGAATGAGTAAAGGCAGCCCAACGTCATTGAAATGTGCCTGGAAAATTGCTGAGAAATTTTTATGCTACCGTGTGATGTGTAGCTATAAGAGTATAATAAATCTTGAAACGCTTTGCTTAAAATTTTCCGTGGATTAAATTCATTTTTTTAATAATGGGTGAATCCGAGTGGTACATGGCCAAGGTCTAAAGTGAACTTGTTAGAAGTAATGTAATCAAGCAAATGCCAATAAGTGTAGTAAATAACCTTGCGATGGAACGTTGGGACTTCTTGGGGGAATTGGTGTCCAAATATCAATTTTTAGATGAATTCCTTCCTGATGACATCGGTACATGAAGTCCGATTAGGGAGAAATATCCCAATAATGAATCCTGCGTTCAACTCCCATCCTGGGAAAAGCATCTTCAGCGGTCAAATTAAAAGTGTTGCTTGGATTTATATGTGGATTAGGGGAACTAACCGTGAGGAGTGTGCAGGGACGAGAACCCCCAACATAAGATATTAATGGCCATGTGGCCCAGCAGTTTCACTGGTTGGTATCTCTACCGGTCCCTTGCTCTTACCTCCCCTGATACCCTACCTCCCACTCCTTCTATTCCCATTTTTCTGTAATCCTCCCTGGTACTACGCAGTGTCTTTTGGTTAAATTTATCTCCAAAATTAAAGGAATCTTCAGAGTATGATAGCATAGATCTCCATTGAACATGATCATTTAGAAACTTATCGAGTGGCTGAAATTACTTTGCACCGAAATTTACCGTTTATGCGTCACGAGGAATGAAAACTGAACATCATCACTGGAGTGGATTTACTATCACTTAAAGTATATTTCGGGATACATTACTCACTTTCTTGACATAGTTGGATGAATAACTCGCGAGAAATAATTAAATTATCGTGTTTATTTTATATTTTCGTAGATTTAAATGTTTCATTATATTTACCGCGAGTAAATACTGGCACTATAGTGGGGATGTTGGTTTTCTGCAGTTGCTCTAGTTTAGAAAATGTTAATTTCAGAACATTTTTAAGAACCAGAAAATGGCACTTAGTAAGATATTGAAGTTCTAAACACCCCTCATTAATACAGAATGAAAATAAACCCGTGCGTAACGGGGAAATTATTATGTCTTCTTGTATTTTTGATATTTTGGTAGGAAATGAAAGGGCCTTAAATCTTGCTATCTTATCTTCAGAGTAAAGATTCCTCATTCGGAGATCAGAATCTTTCGAGCAGAAGAAGGGGGGAAGGGGAGGTGGTAATGAGCTGAATGCTATAGTGTAGTCATGGACGCTATCATTCTTATTTACAGATATCTATAGTTTTCGTAAGTCTTTTTAGCTCAATTGACATCCTCAAAACACCTGTTATTGACAAAATTTCATGCTTCTCTGAAGAAAAATATCTTAAACGTGTCATAAATACACCACTCTTTCACAGGATACCTATTTTCATAATAAGAGTTTCCTCAAAGACTCTGATGTGCATTGTAAATCCGTTCTACTCGTAAAATCTTTTACTGCACATTGCATAGTTGCGGAAATATGCACGGTAAGATCTAAGTGCTGGCATTATACCTATCGTATATTTTTGAAATCATACTGCCGATGTCCGTGCGAAAACCCACCCGGCGTTCCAATGAAGAGGTATTTCCACCGGTGGTTGCGTCAGGCGGAGTGTATTTTGATTGATTTTCCACCGAGGAGAAAGCTTCGACTCCAGGTCGACAGTGGAAATGAATGCAAGCATATTTTTTCGGGACGCACAAGTTCCTTCAGCTCGTTTATCATCAGTTTCACTTCAAACGCGGTGCCTGCTCTGACATTGAATGCTGCTAGAAATCGCTGCGTAAATACTTCGAGGTCTCTCAATAAATTGCTGCTGTGGCATGAAAAGTGCTCCAATACTTCCAGCTACGAAGAACCCTAATGCCTTGAGATGAATCATTGCCTCCATTTTTCCATGTGGCAAATCATTCATCGAATTTCTCCTCGGAGGATACCATTTCTTTCCCTTCGTGTACCGCAGTGTATCCTTTAACTCAGACACTTGGTCGTTGAGGCTTGAAGGTAAACATATATTGGAGATTTAATGCAAAGGTGTGGTAAAATTTGGACTGGAACGAAAACAAATGTATAAACGCTAGAGGGAAGAGTATGCTAGGGGAAGAGATAGGGTTTTGGGAGATATTCAAAGATGACAGGAAAGTGATTTCAGGGGATTTCAGCCTGCTGAGAGGCAATGAAATGTTGAAGACAAGAGAGAATTGGGAATGTGAGCTAGAGGGAGGAAAAGAATAGACATTATGGAATGAGAGGAAGATAGGGAAGGAAGGATGGTAGAGAGGAACTGGTTTTAAAAATGCATATATTACGAGCACTGCATTATTAAAATGCATATATTATAGTATTTAGTGTCTTCCATTTTACGTGTAACAGTGCTTCACCCCTGGATCCACCACTGACTCATCTCTACCCTTAGATTACTGTTAATAACATCACTACACCCATTACATAAAGTAAGTTAAGTGTGCCGATATATGATTTCCCGACACAGGGCGGTGTGTACTGCACATATAATTCGTGCGAGGGACTCCGAAATACGAAGACGTCTCAAATCCCTAGTCCGGAAAATGAGATAATTGAAATTTCACAAAGTAATAGTATGAATTAGCCAAAACTCTTATGGTAATTATTGCAACAGGATATATTGTACGTAGAATAGTAATAAATTATTTTATCTCGAATATGAACACTTTTTAATGGAGTAAATAATCGGAATTCACCATTAGTATATCATATTATTGACTGCCAGGAATCGTACCTGCTGGTTTGTTCTTGGTAGTTTCATTAGTTAGCACAACTATTGAGATTTTCGGGTTACATTCCCAATCAAGTAAAATCATCTAATTTTTTTTTAATTTATCGTAGTGAATTTCAATGCATTAATTTGCACAAAGTACCACGCCATGTATTTTCGTCCACTTTATGGCAGATGAGCATTTGCCAAAGCAATCAAGTTAATGGAATATGATTTATCTTATCTCATGGTTTATTCCGTAATGGAAGGCCTCTTTTTCTCCACCTTTCCACCAACTAAAGAAAAGCCATTTCACGTGGCAATACAAATTCACAGTCGGTGGTGGGTCTCCCACTGCGAATTTGCACCGTCACAAAAAAGCACCCGGGGACTTCGACAGGCCGCAATTCGAGCGTTAAAATTATCACTAAATAAGATTGCCAATTTTTATTGTATCCTTAGCACTACAGTGATAAAAGATTACTTCGCAGATCCTGGAGTTAAATGCTAAGGGACGAGTTCTGATCCAAAAAACAGTAGCACTCGAACAATTCATCGTTTCATTATTTTGTGGTTTATTTTAAATTACAGTTTCTTTAATGTATTTTCTCCTATTATTTGTCACATTTTCCTCTCTCTCAAAGACAAACCATCGTATGAGGAATATCCATGGTTACAATCCTGAGTGGGCCTTGTCTCTCTATTATATACTTCACTCCTAAAATCTGATAGAAAACCTCAATGCTATAAATTAAGAAATATGATCCAAGTGTAGCGATTATTGAGTGTAAAAAACGTCTTAAAATTACATCTCATTTTACACAAAATGTGTCGCGTAATGCGCGTTTCACAAGCATCATCTTCCGGTGCAATATATTTTGCATCTGGAGATGATCAATGTCTATTGAAACGCGCAATAGGTAATAAATTCGGTGGGCAAATACTACTATCATATATGATTATGACATAGTTCCACAAAATGGAGTTGCCCTCAAGTACTTATACTCACGGTTACGCAGCGACATAAGATATTCAAATTCACGAAACTATAATATTTCTTATATTTTTCGGGATTCAGACCATTCAAAAATTATTTTCAACACTAACAGAGTTACCCTTGAAAATAATGCAAGAAATTAACTCTGCATTCGGTAATGTGGTATATTTCATACGTTTTGCTTGATTTAGGATGAAAATATTCCACCAAGTGGAGCTTGCAGTGTTTAATTGATAACAAGTTGGCGTCAGACTAATCCTAGATGCATTGAAATTGTTAATCATCAAGAGCTCCACGCCCCAAACATTAGAGATGATGATTTCATAATTCTTTCGGAGAAAATTAAGCCCTAGCGTTTCTCTGCCAATTAATCTCAAAGTTATCATCTCTAAATATATGTAGAAATACAAATTAGCAAAATAAATTATCGGTACTATTCCCGTATCCACCCTAAGTATCATCAAAATTCATAAATAATTCAAAATATCACGATTGAAATCTTCTTACAAAGAGCTCCTGTTCAACGTAGCCTTTCTGCTTCTACAATTTCTCTCTTTTCGCTATCTTGTTTCTTATTCCACTTAAGTACCGTTTCGCTACATTGAATAAGGTGAACATTTACTTTTGCAGTCATTTTTTTTCATTGATATCACGCATACAAGTCTGGGCCTCAAATGACCCCTGGATTTCCATTCCTATGGCTTGTGAGAGTGAATCTGTGGCGTGTGCCTACTTTTTAGACCTGCGGAAGAGGTAGAGATGTGTTTTGAGGTCTCCCTCTTTTCCAGATCATTACTGCAAATATATTTATTTTTGAGGAATTATTTGTTTATGGGGTTTGGAACGTACAGATCACTTTCAAAGAGCGTGTGTGAGCAAATATGTTAAGAGACCCTTCACTAGGTCATTGAGACTACATGTCATGAACGCCATATAGGAATTTGTGGTAGGACGCGTCTTCCGGAATGAAAATCTTCGTTCGAAAAGTAGTGAATATGGTAACCCTGGTTAACGATGCCGGCAGGGTATTATTAAAATTTTCTTATAGGCCGTAATGTTGCATCAAACCATTTGCATGTATGATGAAAAGCATGCTACATGGTGTAGCGCGCTGAAGGATTAATATCACAAATATTCTCATGTAGGACCTTTTTTTACATAAAAAATGAAAAACCTCCGTAAAAATTATTTATTAATACTACGTCATTGATGTACTCTGTTACTTTCGACACAAGTGATGTTAATTTCCTTGCATCCAGAAGCATTTTGTGTCCATGATATCGTTTCTAAATGGCAGAGAAGCTACAAATTATGCGTGCCACCTCCACATTTTGCAACTTACGTTGAGTGACAGACTATTTTAATTTTTTCGTAAAAAGCGCATCATTATCGCACTTAGATTTCTAACCACTTGTCGTCATTATTCATTATTTAAGTAAAAAATATTGAAAAATATTTGCAAAACTTTTGAGCATGCATAACGGTGTGAATATAGAGACGGAATAAATGCGGCCACTGCTTCGTTTTCACATTTATATCAAAGCCATCGTCAATGCACCTTTGACGTCAATCTGTGGTCTTGTTTCCAATGAATGAAGATTTTTTTCCAATTAAAATTGAGGCATTGAATCATTAATTGCCAAATCGCACCCATTTGATGCCTACTCTACCTCGAGGAAGGAACAGCCTCAACAGTTCGATCCGGAGTAGGGGATGGCTGAAAGCAGAAGTTGAGCCAATTTTATCTGCCGGTCAGGTGGTGCGGGGATCGGGTGCGTCGTTTGGGAGTCCTCCGGGCCGTAATGAAGCGGGTGCGGTTCCCTCGATATCCCCTCAATTAATTATGGGAATTAAAAGATGTCATTTAGGAGCCGTCGGTTCTGCTCAACCCCGTGCCTCCCCCCTCCCAAACGACCCCCAGGATGCCGAGGCATTTTCCCTCCTCTCTCGCCTGGGAAACCCTCCCTCCCCACCTCTCTCCCTATCACTTCCTCTCTCCCTCCCTCTCTCCACCACCCTACCTTCGAAAATTGGCCTTCCGAGCGTCGGCGCGCGTACTCATAAAAATAAGAGGCGGAACTCGATTTGAACGAACAAGTGAATGCCGTCGAGCGACGATTAGCGCTCGCTAGGGAGGGAGGGGGGGAGTCGAAGAGAGGGAGAGGAGGCTTTGTGGGTAGGGTGGGAGTGAGAGAGTAAGGAGTTGGATGGGGTGTCGGGAAGTAAAATTGAACCCGAGACCAGGGTTTTGTGCGGAAGGGGTAACCTGGGTATGGGTTGGAAATTGGGGGCGAGGGGGAAAGGTGTGAGGGGAACTGGCTGGTAACAAGACGGAAGGGAACCTCCGGGCGCTGTGTGCGTCTGTGTTGGCGCGCGAGAGCGTTTGGCCGTGTGTCGGAGGCACGGGAAAGCGGCGTGTAACTTTGCCCGGGGAGAAGAAAGAAGGCACGTGAGCGGAGGAGGTTCCGGGAGAGGAGGGGGGGGGGCGAGCGCGGAGCGGGAAACGTCGGGAAGGCGGTTGGGCTGTGGGTGAAGGTTCTAATTGTGTCCCGAGTGGGTTATCGATGAGACCCCATTGAATAGTTCACGAGACCCTATGAATAGTTGAGGGGGATCTCCCTCCTCTCTCTCACCCCCCCACATCCCCGAACCGCCCAGTCACCCACAACCAAACCCGTTCCACCCACCCTACAACGTCCCACGAACGCTTCCCTCTCTCCTCCCCCCCCCCATCAGTCCCCTCCCATCCCACATCCCTCCATCCCCCGGGCAACCAGTCAAAGATCTCGGACACTTTACGAATGCATGCCTTCGGTTCGGCGCAAGGAAGGCTGCACGTAGTGTGTGTGTGTGTGTGTGTGTGTTACTGTGCCTGTGTTTGGTGTGTGGAACTCGGGAGGTGGATGAATGGGGAGTTAGGTAAGGGGGTTTGATAGGGCGTCTATCTCTCTTTCCCTCACCCTCTCTTTTTCTCCCTCCCCGTAAGGGAATAGGGGTGGTGAGGTGAGGCAGAATCGGGTCCACCTTCCCCACCCACTCGATAAACGCCACAAAAGAGACGCTTGTTATGGGAGTGAGGATGGAAGTTGGGGACTGAGTCGAGGACTAAAGGACGAAGTCTCTTTTTTTTGTAATGCGAACCGGAAAAAAGGAAACAATCTTGGAAAAATCCACCCGGAGGTGGGTACCGTCTATTTTTTTTACCCAAAAAAAAGATTGGGAAAAGCAGAAGGAAAATATCTTGATGTAAACCGAGGGGCGTGTAACCCAGACGTTAGATTTGTCCAGATGATAGTTACGTAAAATATCGAGTAAGTTGATGCCGTCACGGTGTAATCCGTTTGGTAACAATGATTTTAACCTTCTAGCAGGCTCATTTGATCAAAAGGCATTAGACTGAAAATGTCCAGTAAGCAGGCTGAACACTTTCAATCGAGTGCCACAAGTTAATTCGTTCTATGTTTGGCACAGCTCCAAAAATCATGTGAAAGTTAGGAAAGTTAAACTTTACCCAAAAATGTGCGGATCGACAAAATATATATTCATGCAAGCACCCAGACTACTTCGATAGTTTATAAAATTAGATGAAATAGAATTAACTCTGTGAACAGCAAGTATAGCGGCTATTATAGTGGGTTGGACGTTCCACTGCTAGTCGCAGGGATTCGTGTTCAAAACCGAATGATTGCCCCCGCTGAAACCCGTTCTTTATGACTGTGAAATGGTTAGCGGCGAAAATACAGTAGTAACCTCGTACGCCACATGACACACGGTATTTAGCTCTGACCACCTTGGCGTTTACTCTAGATCGGCAGTGTATTAAAAACTAGGATTATTTTCAATTGGAATTATTGGCAACTACTCAAAACCAAAAGCCAGCTAATTTATTTTACGGTTATTAACATTATATTTTGGGTAATGGAGAAATTTTAACGGATTTAACTTGTATGGGCAAACCTAGCATAAAATCTATTTTAGAATTTTTTTATTCGTCCAGTATAGAATCCATTAATTCATTAAGAGAGGAATTCATTCATTGGGACTATACGAGTGTAAAAGTTGCAGATCGTGTTTATTACTTTAAAAGTAGGAAGTTTTGATTTATGTTCTGACTTTATAATTACTCTTAATTCTGATCCTTCGAAATGATGCATATCTTTTGCATGAAGGTCACGCTAATATCACTGCAAAAGCGTATACGTACCCAGAGTTGAGATTTTGGGAAATTTTACTCGGTCGCGAAAAATAATGTCTTTCAGTGAATACTGAATCTATTTTTTTCTGTCATATTTAACCGAAACGCCAAAATATGTTAGCCAACAATGCATACATAGATTAGATGCTTTGATACTGAATTTAAGGAAATGAAATACTATGTGAGTAGCCTTTAATCTTGATTTTGTAGCCCTCAGTGCCAATTGCTGAAAACAAAAGTCAAATTAGACAAATCTCTGAAATAAACACTGTAACTCTAGCATAGAGCATTTTTAAAACCGCTCAGAGAAATTTCAACGTTAAGAATGCTGTAAAAATATGTTTTTTAACCTTTACCTCGGGAAACTACAATGGTTTTCAAATTGGCTTTTACTCGTAAGGACAGTCACCTGTAGCCACGCATCCTTTTTTAAGATACGAGAAAAATATGATTATACTATCTAATTCTGCCACTTTTAGTTTCTTTTCCCATCCATAAAATAAGAATGAATGCCAGTTCGATTAAATCCACCCCCAAAAGCCACGTGACGATTTGCCAGTTTAATGGTGCGAGAGTATGTTTCAAGAAAAAAGGGGTCCCAGATGATGCTTATGTTCAGAAGCACTTTGCTATTGGCTTCAGATTGGGCGTTCCCTGGAGTTCATTGATTGAATCAGCCATCGACAGCTTTTTAAGTTTCATAACAGTTTCCTTAAAGTTGGAGAAAAACTCTTTCAAATGTTAATTTCGTATATTTTTGGGTGCCTCGCAAATTAAAGCTACAGTCGGTAGAATCACCTCTTTTTTGGAATCGGTGGACATTATTTAGAATATATTTCAAATTTTTAGTAGCCATTCGAATTTTAGAAAGTCTTTATATTGTTAACATTCACGTTCAACAGTAACGAAGCAATGGGTATGTATTGTTTTCAATAAGGTCTCTACCTTCTTATTTATTAGGTGTCTAACAGAACAAAACAATATACTTCATTCAATGGTGGGTTCACTTTCCAGGGAAAATTAAATGGATATTTTTATTACTAAGCGACTTTTAGATTAAGGTTTCTACTTTTCAGTCAAATTGAGAACCTCTTAGCATGTGGTCAAACTAGTTCTTAAAATATGTCCAAATTTCACACTGAGTGACAGTGTACTATTCCATAACTATTGCCTGTAATTACCAGATATCATCACTCAAATTCTTTGGCAGAACTAAAAGCCATTAAAGTGTTGAACACACTTTGTGGAGAACTTTTCGTTTCCTTTTAAAGCTATCTTCTCTGATTCTTATTCAAATCAAACTACTTACATGTCCACTTTAAATCAAAGCTGTTCATCTATCCTGCACAGAATATTGATAAATACCCGGAAGACACTCATAACTCAATTTAGTTGTAACTTAATTATTTGTAATTGTCAGAATTATCAATTAATGATTAACGTGCATAATTTTTTGTCTGCATTGAGTGAATCATATTTATCTTGGTTTTTGACCATTTATTTTCCTTTCTCTCTCATTTTTTCACAGAAATTGGCCATATTTCCGTTTTGAGTAGGTGAGTACCATTTTTTTCCCAAGTTTCAGATTTGTCTACGTTTTAGCAAAGGTACCATTTTTCCGGCATCTTATCAAACTGTAAAATATTTTCAAAGATTATTTAATGATAACCTAATATCAAATTCACATCATGAACGAAGGCACCACTCATTAGTGTAATCAGTTGTAGCGGTGTATCGATGAAGTTCTACAATTACAATTTCTTATTAATTGGAGGTCTTCCCTGTTCGGCACTGCATTAAGGTTCATCAGTCAATGGACTTTTGAGGATAGAGAGCAATAATGCCGCGTCATTTAATTTGCAGGAGAAAAAATACAGGCGTAATTTAATTTGCAGGAGAGCCGAAGTTGGCGTTTCTGTTGGGGGTCCGTTGTGTGGCCTTCGTTACTCTTCTTCCCGTGTTTTAATTTTAGCATTCATTTTCCCCGAGTTCATACACTTTTATTTTATAACTTCGAATGCAGAACCCCGATTTTAAAACTCGATGCACACTCAGCATTGATCTCCGAAAATGATTTATAAATCCCAGGCAAGTTGCGTAGCGATAAAATCATACGTATCGCTGTAAAGTCGTTGTTATCAGTTTTTTGTTGAAGTTAAATGGCCTTAAGTAAGTTACATGAAACGCAATCAGGCTAAGTAAACCGCTGAGTACGTTTCGTGCATTTAATGTAAGCAATTAGCATGCTTTAAAATAATTGGATTGCTATTTACGAAGCATTTGTCTCTATTTTATTAAGCATTTACGAGTAGTGCTCCATTTCCTCGAACTATTTTTATAATAATGCCATGAAATGTTTTAATTTAAAGTCATCTCTCAAATTAAAACTGAAATTAAAAGAATATAAACCATAACCAAAGCCTTGGTTGGGTTACCAGCGGAAGAGTAACTGGGTTCGCCCCTGAGAAATTACTAGCTTGCGAAACTTATCACAATCAGTCGCTTAATATCAAAGGATGACGTGTGTTGCAATGCTTTCGTTCGTGAGAAACACTTGAAAACTGACTGACAGAAAGTTAGTTTCAACAGATCACTTAACTATATCAACTGAATGAGGATTGAAAACACGTATACGAGGACTGAAAATTAAGTTATGAGACTGATTTTATTTTAATTTTTTTCAGTCGAATATAATTACAATTTATATTGTCACCCTCAAAATAACTTCCTTCTGAAGCCTTACAGTGCTGAAGACGGCTCTTCCACTCCTCATAGCAGTGCTGCATCTACTGGAGTAGCCTTCAACTGGTCGGTTACAGCCGTTTGAATGTTTTTGACTCCCAAAATGAGTTCCCTTGAGGTGATTTTTCAACTTCGGGAAGAGAAAAAAGTCACAAGGACTCAAGTCAAGCGAATAAGGAGGCCGAGAAGCCACAGAAATGTTTCACTGGCCAAAAACTACTGGTCCTTTTGTCTTGTGAAGGGTTTTTTGGGACCATTTTTCTGCAGTTCTCATCCCAATATTCTTTGGTCAAAATCTGATGAACGGTGGTGTGAGTCAAATTTAACTCTTTCCCGATCATTGTGAATGTCAACCGACGATCTGAACGCACAAGATCCCAGATTCTGTCGACATTTCCATCGTTTCAGGCTTTCCGCTTCGTGGTTTATTTTCACACGACTCTCTTCCTTCTAAAAATACCTTAAACCACCGAAAAACCTGAGCTCTTGACAAAACACTATTTCCGTAGGCCTGCTGAAGTTTAGCAAGAGTTTCCGTTGCACTGTGCCCAAGTCTGAAGCAAAATCTGATGGCACACCGTTGCTCGAAATTGATACCACTCATTTTTAAAACACAATAGAAAAAACTGTTTCACAAAAAAATCGCCGCGGACAACCAAATGACTCCAGCGAGTTAAAACCCGTACTAAAGGTGGATCACATGTTCCCCTGCCGCCCCTCCAAGCCCAGAGCCTCCAGTGTCGCCAGGTCGAACGCTACGTTGCCAGTCCAATTACTTAATTTACAGACCTCGTTTTTCTTTCGAGGCTATTTTCAAATGTAAGAAAGTTATATTATTGGACTCATTTACTGGTTACCATGAAGAGAGCCGAGTGTCCCCATGGCATTTGATGAATGCAGGAGAAACAGCGCCGGCAGGATAACCATTATTTTCTTGAGGGGAGGAAGGGGAGTTAAGTTTCGGAAAAAAGGACGAGAGCCAACTTGTAGTTTCTTGGAATGAGGAGGGTTGAAGTGTTGAGTCAAAAGCAGGCGGTGGGAGTAATTGGGGGGGAGGGCGGAACAGTCGGAGGAGCGGGAGAGGCTATTGAGTTCACAGGGCCGGCAGTTCCTGTTGCGAGTACGTTGGGTTGGCTTTGGCGGAGGAAGTTTTCTGGCAGACCTGAATGTTTGGCATCCTCCATAGCTGACGGTGTGGTTTTGCCTACGGTGGACCTGCATCCGGATGCTTGGTAAACGCAGACGAGGGGTTACTCTAACCGCATTTCACACAATTAAGTGTCAAAAAAGAGTACTTTTTAGTGCGTCCAAGCCTTAGGTACTTTAGGTGCATAATAGAGCTGGAGGAACATTTCCGAGGGGAAAACGTGACGCCGATACCCGTTAAGAATTAGAGGCCAATGACATATTCATCCGGTCAGGATCAAAATCGATGACAAAATGAAGGGTACGCTTAGAATAATTATGGACGGCAGTGACGTCGCCCTGCCGTTTTAAGCCTAAAGATTTCGTTGATTGGTTCCTAGTGACTGGTGATTCGGGGAAACTATGTGAAATGAGATTTCATTTGAGGTCGGAAAAAAATTGGATAAGATCCACAAGTTTGCTAAATTTTTGTTGCTGGATAGAGCAAATGTATCTCCTGGATGAATAAAATCTCTGGATGATGAATCTCCTGGATAAATCTGAAGCTTAAAGAAGAAAAACATCTTTGAATTGATGGAAAATGAAAAAGCCAGCGGCGTGAAAACGCGACAGGGAACTGATAATCCTGAGAAGAAGCCAGCATGACGCCACAGGGACTGAATGTTTTGGTGCACTAAGCTAAGCTTCTGCCACTTCCTCGGGGATAAAACACTCCCAAGGATTCCGGCACAAGGCTTAAAAGCGAAGTTACCCCAACAATATGTAACACAAGGTGCCTATGATGCTTTGAATTTCCGAAAGGATACTTCTAAATTACATAGGATACAATCAAAATGTATTAATCCGTTTCGTAAATTTCCAAAAGACTTTTAACAGAATGAATGGGTGGATTTAATTGATGTGTTGAAGGAAATATAAGTAGATTTGGAGGAATAGGAGACATCCATATGCTGTACCTGTCTCAGACTGCTCAGGTGCGAGTGGCGGATGGAAAATCCGAATGGGCAGCGTTAGGGAGAGGATTAAGGCAGGGTTTTCCATTATCGCCGATGCCATTCAATGTATGTGCGAAGGGAATGATTAAAAAGGCGTGGGCAGAACTGGAGATAGGAATGAAAGTTGTTGTACAATTCATAAAATCAGTTAGGTTTACGGATAGTCAGGCTTTACATTAGTTTGCTGGTCCACCAAGGGGTTACAAGTATTGCTGAGCGGATTTACAAGTCAGTGCGATATGTATGGAATAAAAATTAATGTAAACAAAACAATGGTATCACGGTTTTAGAGAAATAGAAACACTAGTATAATATTAAAAAAGGAGTTCATAAATGAGAGCAGGTGAAACAGTTCACCTATCTCGGAAATGTTTAGGATCAAAATACCAAAGTAGTTGGGATATACGTAAGGAGAAGAATTATGTTAGACAAAGAAGCTGTCACAAAGAGGAAGGAATTGATAACAGGGACGTTGACAAAGGTGTTAAGAAACGGCTCATCAAAACTTTGGCATGGAGCGTGGTTTTGTACGCCGCGAAACTATGCTCATATAAGCAAGACGTCAGGTGGAGGCTTTTGAAATGTGGGTGTAGAGGACGGAAAAGGGGAACTGGACTGAAAGGAAAATAAACGAGGAAGTGCTAGGTATGGTGAGGGAGGAGAGGGGATTATTGGGAGAAATTCAAAGGAGCTAGAGAAGATGGATACAGAGCATATTGATTGACAATGGGATGTTGAAGACTGTGATAGAGGGGAAATGTTAGACAAGCGAGGAAGGGGCAGGAATAGGATAGCATATTGGACGATATGAAAGAAGGAATTATTCTCTTTGTATGCGGAATTGAAAAGGATCTTACTTTAGTGTTGGTTGTCAGGTTCTTTTTTTTGTTAGGAAATTGAAGGGACTAATCGATGTACCGTTGTCTAGCATGTTTACATATCAAACCTTAACCAGTAGAATATCAAAATAACAAATTCGAAAATACGAACATAACTATTCTTCCTGAATGCTATTTCAAAGTTGCTTCTCCGATTTAAAATACATGCTTGTCATTGGAATCATTCCTCGCTTTTTCTCGCCAATTTATGTAAAAATAAGGGGTTCTATTAAATTTTTTAATTCAACCTTCATTAGAGAAAATTGCATGGATCTCCAACCTCTCGTGCCCTGAGTCTCTGTAATATATAAACCATCGACCGAGAAAGTTGTGACCGTAGATATTAGATGAAGCATTCACCGGTGGTAAAAGTAATATTTATCAAAAGTGCAGATACAAGGCATCCGTAGTGTCCTGAAATAAACAAAATTAGAAAGTTTAAAACTGTCCTTTCACAAACAAAGTTGAATGTCGCTGACGCTTGCAGCGTATGCATAACCCTACGCACGCACCCAGTGGCGGTCACACCATCCAAAGGACATTCGAGAACAAATGTCCATGTCTCCGCCAGGTAAACATGTAGGCATTTTATCTTGTGTAATTTCCCACCCCGTAAACACCAGGCCAATTCGCCCCTTTGCTCACGCGATCATTTTTGTTTGCAGAACTGGTAAATCTAATTTAGTACCTCCTTTTCGTTACCTTATTTTTACACCATGATATTTCTGTGCAAGAATATATGTATGTAATAAGAATGTTCGTATGGATGACTATTTGGGCCCCGATAAACTTATAAGTTGGGGAATTGGCAGTTATTAGCCATCATTTTTCTAACATGCGGTGACTATACATTCTTTCTCTTTAAATGTTAATGGTTATTGATTACCTTCACCTAAAGTTTATTTGTATTGGGTTTAATGTTCATGGAATTAAAAAATATATAACTTAAGCAAAGCTGATGAGTTGTGAGGGCGCGCGGATAAAAGGGCATTCTCCTCCTGCGAGCGAATGCCATTCCTGTTAACCACTAATGCGGATGAAAGTAACCAATACCCAAGTTCATGTAACCCTATAATCTTATCGGCTCTCTAATGTAGATTCCAAAGCATAAGGACGCGTGAAATAATGTCAGACCTAATGTTGTCCATTTCCCTTTCGCCCCGTATGGATCAGCTACTATTGACTCGCCGTTAGCTTTGGAAAGGCAATGGATTGTTCAAATCTTAGCGTGTTGTGAAGCTGAATGGATCAGAAACTTGGATTTTATGGATTGAAAACAAACAAAGTTTCAAGGCTTGTGCTATGAGAGTAAAACTATGCGTCGCAGAATAAATTTGGTAAGAGAAGACAAGTGAACCAAGTTCGGCAATATGGGTAAAAATAAAAAGATCGAGAAATTTAAATGAGAACTTAGAAAATAGACAAAAGAGATATAATGATGCTATAGAAAGGAGAATGTATTGTGATCAATATATAGGAGGGGAAAAAGATGTTTGAATAAGAAATGGCAGGCTAAAAAGCCCGCCGCTACATACTTTTAATTAAGCCCCCGACCGCTGCTATTAAACTGCTGTCTTTTTAATGTTGCGGCCCTTGAAATTTCACATTGTATTTATTTATTGCTCGATATATTTAATAACTCTTTTGTTAAATTTAATGTTTGATTTTTTCTTGTTTACTTTCCAAATGTTTTGTTTACAAATGTAGTAAATAATTCCAATTCGCGAAGTAACTTCTATCATTTTCCTAATTGGACCCGCAAACTCGAACTGCGATACGTGATCTGTATATCCTTCGTGCGGTTCATCAATGGCATAAGGTTGTGCATCGCTGGGATAGGTGAATACGAGGAGCTTCAGAAAGATCTGTGCACCTCAAGGTTGTCAACATTTTACTATATTATAATTTTTAAGTCATAAAGGATGCTCATTATCTTTCAGGTCCTGAAAAACTTGCCTCTACATTGTCGATAGCAAATAATAATTCCGTGATTTAATCAAGCCTTTTCAAATCGAGAAGTTTGTCGGCTATGGTCAAATAAATATAATAAAATCAAAAAGCGCAACAATGGCCTTGCCTGGCGGAAAACTACTGACTTCATTTAAAGCGCATTAATGTTTATTTTTTTACGAAGTTATAATAACTACATAACATGTTTACCTTCTAATGTGAATATGGTGAATATCTAATTGATTCAATAATTGCAATCAGGAACTTATATAAGACCTAAGACTAAAACGGCATTCGACTGTAGCGTTTACAAAGTAAGTGAACATGTTACAGGTTTACCTCTTTTTATTTTAGGCAAAAATAAAAAAGACTAGGATTTTAAATACCTTTTCACAAATTAACTAAAATTAATTGAGTTGAAGGCAAATGAAACAGAGAGCTAGGTTAACTTTGCTTGGCAACTGTTTCAATCAGCTCATCGAAAGTTTACCATATAACATTTGAAGACATTACGCAGCGGTTTTATTAATGCATGCATTTAGTAAATTCACCGGTGGTCTATTAACTTTCCCCATTTAAATTAATACGTCCGCAGGATCAGTTGATTTCAGCAACACTTTTGTATAATTTTGTTCTAAATAGAACATTAATTTTAAAATCCAAATCCACGAGCATGCCCATATAACTTCAGTGAACGCAATAGACACCTGTCTTTCATCGATGTAGGGTATGAAGAAAGCATTCCCAAAATATTTCCAGATCTAGGACCTTGGCAAACTACGTTCTTGGAGTCCATATTCCAAGGGTCGCCTGAAAGAGTTTTTGGGCCGAAGTACCAGAGCCCTTCTCCCCATTATTAGGAAGGAATCTTTTAAGCAGTAGAATACCGACTCGAAATACTAGCACCCTCCAACCTTTGGTTTTTTAGGCAAACACCTCAATATGACCTCATTACTGACGTCTTTATCCACTGTGAGTTGGTTTCCTGTGCGGCAGATCACTTCGCTTAAAAGGTGGAGATTAGAGTAAGTGGGGATAAAAGCTGCTGCGCCCTTATACCGCAGAACGTCCATATCGTGCTAATTCGGAAGGAAAAGGAAAACGCTAGTTTGGTGGCCTACTTCCTGGGGCTGACTGAATTATTTTGCCCCCAGTAATTTCCCGGTGAGTCATGGATTGATACTTATTTCAGTTATCGGTATAATTTGATTAGTATTGATGAGAAAATAAAAAATTCTGGATCGCCACATCATAAGTGCTTTTTTGTTTCTTTTCTTTTAATAAACAGTTAAAGCCTTCCCTTTTGATCTGCCTCTTGCTGAAATCTAGTTTCAAATTTTATGTGAGAAAGGACTCATGTGCATTATATTGAAGTACTAAATGCGATTATGTATTTAGATCTCAAATAATAATGTCTGGAATGAAAAAATACGAGTACTTATGTAGCATACACATGTTAACACTGTGAATAACTCTAAAGCATTTAATGAGCATATCAATTTTTCAAAATCATTGGTACTAAGAGACACTAATCCAGTTGGTAGAGTGCAGAGCTACTAAATAACTGGCTTAATTCTGGACAATGCCTCTAGGCACCCTCAGCTTCATCCAAGCTTAGTGATTTTTCGGTTGCTAGATCTTCCCAGGAAACCACAGGAAGCACATTGAAAGAAACTACCACCCCAACCATGATGAGTGTGTTTCACACACCATATAGAGCGTAAGTATTAGATATGCTCTATTCACACCTATTAAGTCATACTCCAAATTGATTACTGTGGTTGGTTCTTGGTAGTATTCCTTACTAAACACATCCTGCCCTTGTGCAATGCATTGGTTGGTTAATGTCAAGTAATAATTCTACTTTTCCACACAGCTAATACCCTTAATTTTTAAGATATAATTAAAAAAGCAAAACTAGAATGCCCTACTTGTCTTCTATCAACTTTACCTAAGATGCAAAGAACTTGCTGTGTTGTCCTTGAGCATTCAATGAAGTAACATGATATCAATGAAGTATACAAGTATATTTTCTTCATTTTTCAAAATTGTTTGGCTGAAATTAGGACTTTTACTAGTAATACAGTACATAGACACCATTTTAAACATTTTAATACATGCATTTCCTTTAAGCACCTTAATGCCTTGTTGCTTCAAACAAATACAGTCAACCTCTAATGCAGCATATAGGTACTTTTTTATGGGCCCATTTTGATGATTTCACACCTTTGAACAACATTTTGATTTATTTTCTGCGTACACATAAATATTGAAAAAAGTAGCAAAATTGTGTTTCATGGAACTTTAACTATTTTATTTAATTAATGTTTTAGACAAGTAAGGGACATTAATTTCAATATTTCTTCAATGTTCTTTTCCGTGGGCTGGTACCTATATTACCAGAAAGCAGGGCAAACCTCTGGGTATACAACTTCTTTTGCTAACTTCTGTATTTAGTCCCTCTGTGATGTTTTATTAGAGTACACATCTTTGTGTATGACCCATTTGGTGAGTGCTTAAACATATTCTAATATATATATATATGAGTCTGCAGTCACACTCATCTGAGTGTGACTGCAGTCATATTACCACAACTCAAGTCAATGTTCCAAAGAATTCAAAACTGTGAAAAAGGGTCTAACCTTAGTTGACATTTGTCACTGAATGGTTAAAATGTAAAACTCAGATCTTCAACTATAATATACGAGTCTGAGAATACTTGCATGAAATGACATGCAAAGCAATAGGGATTTATAAATAACAATACCTAAATATAGGACCAATCAAAATAACTACCACAGCCATCATAAGAAAATTTTTTAAAATGGCATTCAAAATTCAAGTTAGGTGCCACAACTTTTTTCAATTAACTGTAACCACTTTTTCTTAATGGTAGTATTGAAAAAAAATGAAAAATCTCACAAAAAGTTTTTTCCAGGGTCAAAAAATTTAAATTGGTTTGAAGGAAAAACAAAATCAAGAGTAGTCTAAATGGCTATGCCTGGATATTCTAGTGTTAAGCCAGTGGGGGATGTATGTTCTAGTTAAATATTCTTTATACCAAAAAAATACTCCTATGCCAAGGTCAACTATTCTAAAGTTTGGTGCTTCCTCCCAAAGTTTCATGTTACATGTTTATGTAGTGGTTTAGACGGCACTGATGGTATAAGTTGGCACCCTGGAAGATATTCTATGCATCTTAAAAAAGCAGCTATCTCAAAGATCTCATTTCTTTAAAAAATACTAACTATATGCAACAAGTGTAAAAATCATTTGCATTGACCGGGATTCAAACCTGTATCCCAGTCAAGGCGAATGAATATTACACCTTGAAATTATTGCATTGTAATGCAAATTAGCGAATGACAGTGTTTGAAGTAAGTTCCCTATATGTTTAAAATGGTACTGCTTATGTATCTATGGTTGCTATGGAATAGATTCATATGATATTGAAAGCAGAATAATTCAATAACAAATGACTACTATCTCAAAAAACATGCGTTTACAAACAAGAAAACAATACATGAAAAACTCATTGTGAATGTTGGCATTATCTAGAACAGAAATAAAGACAGTTATAGGTATGGGCTAAAGAGGAAATATAGATATAATATTTTGAATTTTGAGACTGGAGATGATTTCAATATGCAACAAAGTCTAATATGTTGTTCAATCTTTCAGATAAACCTGACATTATGGTTGCTGTGAATGATAATTTTTAATGAACTTAATTAAGCCTGATTGGTGTAACATACATATACCATAACACAAAGGTCATTTGTTCATTTCTTTAAGGATTATTTGAACCATCCTCATAATTTTCATGTGGCAATAGTCAATCCAATATTTTATTTCTTCACCTTATTCCTTACTCAATATTTCAGGTTAAATTACTGCCATATTTTCATCACTCTTCACAAAAATGGAATTATTCACAAAAGATGATTTGAATGCCATGATTTCAGCAGCAATGATGTCACCTAATTTCAAAGTAATAGAGTACAAATTTGATAGCGTTTATAACTTTGGAAACACAAAAATGGGAAGACACTGCCGATTAATGGTAATTGTTGAGTATCCTGATGATGTAAGGCGCACACACTCATTTTTTTCCAAATTTGTTCCTGAAATTGAAGAATATAAGAACTTTGTGAGAGTTAATGACTGCTTTGGGAAGGAAGCATACTTTTATTCACACATTGCCTCAATAATGAAGACATTGTTACCTTCTGAAATACCTCTCCCGATTCCAATGTGTTATTTTGCTCGAGGAGGAAGTAGAGAATCGGTGTCATTGCAGCCCTGCCCAAATTTTGAAGCAAGTGCCATCATTCTTCAGGATCTGCTCCCTTTAGGCTACCAACCGATGGACATGTGGACACTCTTAGATCTCTCACACTGCCGGATAGTCATGAGAGCACTTGCAATATTTCATGGTGGTTCAGTTCTCCTCCAGCAGTCTAAGTCAGAATCATTAGAATATGAGGGAGAAAATGAAGCCATCATTTTGGTGAATGAGAGTGTGTTTATCTCAGATGAAGAGTCACTATCAAACAAAATTCTTCATGCTTGTTCAGAAACCACTGCTTCTGTCATATGCCAAATTTGGCCAATTATGTACCCTAAAGAAAGGTCTTATAATAAGCTTTTACATGCCATATGGAATAGCTGGAAGAATGTGTTTAGTATGCTGCATACTGTGAATAGGCACAAAAGAGTTATTTGTCATGGTGAATTATGTGGTAATAATATACTCTTTGCTTATGAAAGGGAGCATCATGGAGGAAGAAAGCCAGTTGATGTTAAATTTGTTGACATGCAGTTGCTTAGATATGCTCCACCAATTACAGATATACTAATGTTTCTACATGTTTGCACAAGACGCATGTTTCGCCATGAGCATCTCTCCAATCTCCTATCTTATTATCACATTGAGTTTGTCAGAGCTGTATCTCCAAAAGTAGCTAATAAAACACTGCCACTTGAAGCACTTAAAACTAGTGTGGAAGACATGCGGGAGTTTGGATTAATGGCTGCCATTTACTTGCTTCCAAAATGTTTGGCATATCGCCCTGCTAGAAGATCTGCTGAATTTCATTTTAGTCCTGAAAGATTTGGTAATTTTAGTTCACCACGTGAAAGTCATTTTTCCAAAAGATATAGCTTAAATGATGCTGAACAATATTACCAGAATAATTCACAAGTGCTATTTGAAAACCAAGCCCCAAGAATTTTGGAGAGAATGGAAGAAAATCGCTCATTCAAAATTCGACTGATTGAGGCATATGAAGAATATTTAGAGTTTATTGGCTTGTGGAAAAATCCACTGTCAAGCCAATGACCTTCAAGTTGAATTCATAAAACCACTATCATTGCAATTGAAAAATATACATGTATATATTTTTTTTCTTTGTTGTTCATAAATAGCGTTGAAAATACAATTCCATGTGGAGACATTGATCATTTTTCAAGGCTTGCGTTCTCTATTTTTCAAATGTACTGGTAAAGCCCAAAGGCACCCTGAAGCAGGGAGGAATGATTACTTCAAGACGTTGAGTAGGGTGTCAGGAACTCCCAGTGGTGCAAAACTTTTCATCTATTTTACTACAGCAGTTACCTGTGCTAGAGTTACATCTTTTTAGCATTAAAAAATTCCCAAGTGATTTCATTTATTAAATATTTAGAACGCATTTTGTATATAACCACAATGCACTTAAAATTTCTTTGAAAAGAATTACAGCAGGTAATTTATTCAGCCAGTTTACGCTGGCATCTATATTTTTATATATTCCTAATGATACTTGCCTGAGTATTTACTTGTCATATTTGACAGAAAAAAATTTCAATTAATAATTCATGAAGACTAAACACATCATATAGCAGCATCATAAAATTCCATGAATGACTGAGATTGACTGCTGGTGAATTGAGGTAGGGTTGCCTGTCATTGCCAGGACTTTTTAACCTATATAAGGAGATTAATTATATGGTATTATGGGAAGATACTAAGCTGGGGATAAAAGTAGATAGAGAGCTGATTATGTCAACTAGGGTTGCAGATGAACAAGCAATAATTAGTTAGCCAAGGTATTGCAGTCACTATTGAGAGCTTTAAAGGAGCAATTCAATAAACATGGCACAAATATAAGCAAGAAAATTCAAGTGCTGAGGTTCTCAAGAAATAGGAAAGCTAAGTTAAACACTCTAATTCAGGTATTTTAACACCATTGAATAGGAAAATTGACATAGTAAAATGGAAGGCTTAGGAGATAAATTTGGAAGGTAAGAGAATAATTGCAAAGCTTAAAGCAGAATTTGCAAGAAGAGGGGAATCAATGATAGTTTGCCAAATATAAGTACAAAAATTTTAGTAACAACTAAAATATGGAACTCAACTCCACTCTAACCTTATATAGATCTAAAACTTGATCCTTGAGGTAAGATTATAGTATATATTAGCAGCTTTTGAGATGTTGGTATGAAGAAGAATATAGAAAATAAGTTGGACAGAGAGATAGATGCATGATGAAGCTTAAATGTGGTGAGAGATGAGAGGAAGTTAATATGTAAAATTCAAATAAGGGAGAAAAGTAGATGGGGAAATACTAAGATGTTAAATACTGTAAAAGAAACAAGAATTTTAGTTACACGTTAAAGAGCAAAGAAGAGGCTTTCTAGATTGCATGCTTAGGAAATATAAATAATGGAAGAAGGAAATAATATGGCTAAACTAAGAAAGTTCATACAAAAGGATAATTGTTAGGAACTATCTTTAATTAATATATTTTCAATAATCATATTGTGTCAGCTATCAGTAGGTAGTAATTAATATAGAAAATCCTCCTACATAAAACAGAACATTATTCTTCCCACTGTTTCCATTATCTCATTAAATCCTTTCTTTGGTTTATCATTCCCTCAACAACCATATAGTATATGCATATCCAATGTCCTTATTCCAACATTAGTATATATCTTCTAGATCTTCTCAGCTTCTGCAGGCACATCAATAGGTATTTTGAATTTGCCCTGAATTGATTTCAATCACCTCAATGCCTTTTAAGTCTCACGATCAAGTATGCCAAAGACTAAAGATATCCTCTTTTACATTATTTGTTTCTATTTAAGACTAAATTTTCTAGCCTAATATATTTACAACATAGATCCTCTATGTATTCTTTTCATTTCTTTTGAATCTTTCTGGGGTTGATCCATAATTTTCCTGCAGCATCTTTGATAGTGTCCATGGATTTCCTCTTCTTACTTAGTGCAATTTTACATTCCTATACAGCAAAACCATTCCACCCATCCTCTGTAAACTCTTCATACCCTCACCTAGCCTCAATTATGCTTCTTTTGACCCATTAGTTCCCTGTTTCTATTCATTATACAATTGTTTCTTCTTCCTAATTTTGTTTATATTGCTCTATTTCTTTCTCTTGTCCACACGTATGTATCTTCTTTTTATCTTTGCTGCAATCCTTGATTTCTTTGTCATTTTCTCACAAATTCTTCGCATAGTTTCTTTGGCAACTTTCAATATCTATTTATTGGTATATTCCCCTCTTTCTACAACTTAACCTTCATAAATACTAAATTTTACTTCATAAATGTTTCCACTGTCTGGAGGATAAATGGTACTCCTTCCTTTTCATCCCCATGAATGCTTTTACATTCCATTTCCTCATACTCTCATTTTTTCCTCTTGAATCTGCATTACAATTAATTAACACTCAAATATGATCTGAATTCACAGCAGCTCCGAGGAAACCACACCCATTAATTACCCTATTCCAAAATCTATGCCTAATCATAATATAGTCTAACTGATATATCTCTGAGTCCCTGGGCATTTTTATGTTTATGTACATCTGTTGTGGTTTCTAAACCACATGTACATCATGATTCAACAATTTCCTCTGCAGAGCTCTTTAATTTCTTCCCACGTCTGTTCCGTTTTCACTAACTGTACTCCCCTAACTCACTTCCGACCCATTTGCCTCCCATGCATTCGAATCCTCTCATCATATCAAATCTTTCCTTCAAGTGGCACATGCAATCATTTCCTCTAATTGAATGTATGTCGCCCACTGCAGTGGGCGATGGTTGCCATAATTCTTATTCTATTTGCATGTCTGTATTTACCATGAGAAGATTAGGTGTTGCCTGGTATTTTCCTCAGTTGTGTTTATAACATGACAGATGCTGCACAAATTACCTTTTGTCTGGCTTCTCCCCTATGACCTGACCCATGGGATGACTCCACCAGGAACAATTGTCCTTGCTCTTTCCTCTAGGGGTGATTAGTGTGCAAAAGACAATTCTAGCACTTTTATTGCAGACCGTGGGGAGTGGTGAATCATATCACTGGCATCATTCATTGATCAACTCAATTAAATCATATTTAATTTAAATAAGGTATTTTTTAAAAGCATTGATACAGTGACACCTTCGTTTGAAGCCTAGCTCAATAATTGCCATTGTATAAATGCTACATAGATTACTCATTTCTGGCACCTATATTCTATCTGCCTAGTATGGGCTTCATAGTTGTTAGCAATTCAATTTCAGGAACCATCAGAATGCATACGCCCTTCTATGTCATCGAAGTTCACTAATCCATGGGAGTATATAATATGTTCAATGTAAATAATAAAATATAGAACAAGAATAAGGCCAATTTTTTTCCTATCAGATAATGGGCATAATCGCAATTCATATTGTCACATATATAATTTAAGTCTCACTACCAACCAACATTAAATTTAGTGACCAAGACAGTCCTTAGGCAAAATTTGATTTTTATGTTATAATTATTTACATATGAGCACTATTTACAAGATGCTACTAATGGGTCAGATGCCAAAGATTTCCAAAGGGGATCAAGTCCCACAATCATGGTGGTATATGCACTTTCTTAACTTTCCATCGTTATTCAGCCTTAACGAAGGGTGGGCTATTTTATTGAAACATATCAAGCATGAATTTGGATGCAATTTCTCTTGGTTTTCTTCTCTACACAAAAGTGGAAACTTCGACTACCACCTCAATTTGTCATAGCTTCAATTAGCGATTTCATACCAGTTTGTAGGGGGTAGTACATTTCTAATTTAAATGTTTTTGACTTTAAGGGATGACCATAGTCGTCATTGCTTTTATTCTAAGAAAACTTCATTCTTTTTCTTCTGTACTCGATTGTACCTTTTTCACTCATGATTGGGTATCTAGCAATGAATGCAAGCCATACAAAGTATGCCATGTTAGAGGCACCACTTGTGTTTGGGTTGTTATCGCTTGTAAAATCAACTAGAAAATTGTTTCTACTCACAACTTGAAATTTTAGCATTCAGTGAAACATGGAATGAGAAGATTATTTCCACACTACTGATGAGCACTATACGTTAACCGATGAGCTTCCTTTTAACTTATAAAAACTTAGAACCATTTTTATCACTATTTTAAATTTTTTTTCTGGGAGAAACCAATTGTTGAGAAAAATTCGACTTTATTAGCAAAGTCAATCTTGAGACATTTGATTTCCTGGGCTAACTACTTGAATCTTGCATCCACAAGATAGGGGTGTAATGAAACAAATTTTTTCAGCTCAGGGTTGCTTAACCTGGGTGGAAAACAAGTAAAATTTTGGGGAAGCACATCATTGTTAAAAACTATTAGTTACATATTATAGCAGGGTGGCACTGCCTACACTTATTTTTTTTTTAACCCATTGGCTATGAAGTGCTGTTCAACTTTGCAATCGGCTGTGAAAGCAATACATTACCTAATCAATTTACAGGATGTTACCACAGCAACACTATTCCATTTACACAGATGATTCAAGATATACCATTAATATGATAGATACAATAAATAATAAGTCATGAAATAAAAAATGAACACATATTCTTTTGTAATTACTATACACAAGTGACCAAAACCTCAATGTTTCATTTCTAGAAGGAAATACAGTGAGCAATACAGATCTGACACAAAAAACTCAGTGACACGACCAACAATATACATTACAGGAAAAACATCATTATCAAAATCAGCAACTAGTTACATAAGGCACCAAAATGCTTTTTACAGAAATGTCAATCAGAATATTTCCTCACACCTAATAACAAGAAAATAAAATTGGAAGTAGTTTCATAGGCACCTATTAATAGTGTTAAGCAGAGGAATTGATTTAAATAGAGGTAGGTACTATGAATTTAGAAAATGAAGATCAAGTTTCATGATGGACCCATGGAAAACACAAAAGCAGCACAAGAAGCACGTTTGATCACTAGCTAATTTAGGAACTAGATACCTATGTGAACTTGAACATGGAGAAAAATAGTGACTTTTTTCACGAATACTTATCAATTTATCTTAATGCATTCAGTGATGTTGGGTGGCCTCCATATTAAAGGATCATAATATGAATGAAATATGGACAGAATGTTTACTCTTGTCACAGGCTCATTCAATATATGGGTTGCCATTCCTGACTTTTTTATTAACTCCTGGATGAATAAGCCATTCCTCATTTCTCGCCAAATTTTTTAAGACATTGATTGATTTCCTGATTTCCCTGACAGAGTTCTCATCCTAGTTAAGGTTTTATGATCTTCCTAATGAAAATTGACATCTAACCTGAAAAAAAACACCAGACAAAAACTTTTTAAAAATAAACATTCTTACGGGGAAATGATTAATACAATTTGAAACTTCCTCGAACAGTAGACATTGTAATGATATATCACAACAGTGGATCTGTGGCAAAGCCTCAAACTGCACCGGCAAGGATAGAAAATGCAGTCAAGATGAATAGTGCTAGGCAGGGGAGTAATACAAGGATATCCATCATCACATTTTTTATAATATAGATTCAGAGAAAATGATGTATGTGGCATACAAAGAGCTGAAGTGAAAGTAGGCGGGGAACTATTCACATCAGTTAAATTTGCAAATGATAAAGCATTAGTTAGCCAGTCAGCCAAATCATTACAACCTTTACTTAGCGCATTGCAGAATCAGCATGATAAGTACAAGACAATGATTAATAATAAGAAAATGAAGGTAATGAGATTCTCAAGAACATGATGTTAAGATAGTCATTAAAGCTTGGGGACATAAAATAGAACAATTGGAACAGTGCAGCTTTTTAGGAAGTGTTTAGGAGAAGGACGGGCAGATAGGAACAAAAAGAATTCCATTAGGTAATGAACTATTTCAAAGCAGTGGATGTTGATGACATTCGCGTTAACTAAAAATACAAAGAAAAGACTGGTTAAAACTTAAATGTGGAGCACAGTTTTTTTGCCTTAGAAACTTTATTGAGGCAAGAGGATGAGTGCATATCAGAGGTCTTGGAGATGTGGGTGTTGAGAAGAACAGAAAAAATAAAATAGAAAGAAAAAAACGGCCAATGTTGAAGTTGCACGCATGGGAGGAGAAATAGATGGCTGTTGGTAAAAATTTGAAGAAGGCAGGACAAATGGATAAGGGAGATAAAATGGGCAATGGGATAGAGAAAACAGTAATAGAGGTAAGAATGCTGGGAAAGGTAGGTAGAGATAGGAAAAAAAAGCCATTTCAGATAGAATTAAAGGTGATAGAAAGTATGCCAGCTAAAGAGCTGGTCATTGTAATATGTAGAATGGTTTTTAAGTAAATTTGTGTCATGTCAGTAAGGGATTAAGAGTACAGTATTGTACAGAGTCAGGGTTCACCAAAAACCTACCGTAAGTTTGAAGACTACTAGTAAAAATAATAATAATATATTGGGAAGTACATATTTATTATATTTCAGGTATATTTAAAATTCAAGCATAGTGTTTCAGCCACCTAAATATTTATTAAGGAAATGACATGTCATATAAAAATCACTTAAGCTATATGGCTTCTCATGCTGCTTTAGTCAAAGTGAAATTGAAACTCCCAAATGAAAATGAACTCTATTAGAAATCTCATTACAATGATAAGAGTTAATTACATTTGGAGATGCATAGTTTTTATAAGATAATAAGAAGCAATTTAGATTGTTTAAGAACCAATTTCACGGTACAAAAACTTTTCTGATAAAAATGCATCTGAAATTTTCTTCTGCTTAATGCTAGAACTAATTGATAGAAATCATCCCACCAAATATTCACATCAAAATTCTTCAAATAATGAGATAAGAATGTATCACAAGAAAGCACATGTTGTATACATGCTGTATATTAAACAGATTCAGGCGAGATGTAGTGGAAGTTGGTCATTATGAGAAAAAACAAAACATTTGCACTCTTCTACAGATTTATTTGTAACGTACAATGTGTTTCAGATCATTGAACCATCAATGAACTGAAATGCATTGTATGTTCCAAATAAAGCGGTGGAAAAGTGCTAATTTTTTTTCTCGCACGTCATATCACCAAGAATTGATAGGAATGCACTGAAGAGCTCTGTGAAAATAAATATACACAAGGCCTGATCATAGCCAATTCATTCATTGAACATTGTTATAATATTGTAAATGCAATATTATAATTCATATAGTTTGATCCAATAACTGCTTTATGACCATCAATGGATGTTAAATTACATTAGACACATGAAAACAACAGGGTATTTGAGACCTCATTAACAAAGACTTAATAAACCTATATTTTAATTGCGATTATTCAAAATCATGATTTGTCCTCTAATGTGAAATGAAAATTTTACTTCACCATGCTAAGGGGGGGTTTATTGCACCATTGTCCACAATAAGACAGAATCCACTAATTTCACATTTAAATATAATGAACCAAAATATTGGATTTATCATATTCATAGCTTTTATCGCTTTCCGCATACCCTTTATCCACCGAATACATATTTCATGATCACAACATTAGACAATAAATTAATTTTCTGGTCTCTCTCACATGAAATACTGCCGAGTTACATACCATGCAGTAAATAAAGTAACCCGTGAAGAGTTTCCTAGATTTCACTTTGCTTATTGTCCAGAGAATATGGAAAATTTTAAACCATGAATATTAAAAATTCCCTAAGGTACTGAATTGAGGCCGAAAGTATCCTATTAATTGACTTGACATTAAAATTACATTTTAGCTAAATACATTTTGCTCCTGATAATTAGTTAATAAGGAATTTTTGAAGTCCCAGGAGTCGAGTATGCAGATTCAGCAGGTCATGCTCTTAATTTATAAAAATATTTTTTCATCACTTGCCATACACTTGACCCTTTCACAAAAATAAAGATGGCAGAGGATGAAAATTTTTGCATAGGTTAAATAGGAATTTCTATTAATTTAAGGCATAATGTAAAAGTGGGATATTGACCTTTAGTTAAGAGGTTTTACGGCAAAGGCAATCTCAGGTTAATTGACTTAAGCACTGGTGATAATTCCAACCCTAAGGAGAATGTGTACAAGTGTAATGATGTGTGAAGTGAATCATTCAGGGAGCACCACTTTTCAGTAGCTATGTCTCTTGATGTGTGAAAGAATTCAATGGCTCCCATTTCCGTTCAAGTATGTTAAATAATTCATCTGAACTGCCTCCACTGCCGTCATCTTCTGTATCACTGAGGTCACCAAAAACTTGGGCAGCACTTTCTTCTTTTATATCTAATAATGGAATGTGTGAGTCACTGTTACTTCCTTTCCAACTTGCTCTTTTCCTCAATGGTGGAGATGATACACATATCTTCTCTTCTGTACAATCAGCAGAAACAGTCTGTGATGACATAGCTTTGAGAGCTACGTGATTGATAATACCTCCAAGGCACAGGAGGAAACCTATATAGTTGATTGAAGACAACTTGTCTCCATTGATTGCAACAGCCAACATCACAGTCACCAGTTCCTGCATTTGAGAGGAAAATGAAGCACTTGTAATTATGGCACACCATATGCTTATTGAACAGGAAAATAACCATTCATTAAGCACATAAAAATTTACTTCAAAAAGATAGCCCAGTATCTAGCCCATTAACCAGTACAAATTTAAAGAAATGGTGCACAAATTAAAAATTTTAAAAGAAAATTTTTAAGACTGACCCAATACCAGATATTCTAACACTGTTTAGATTTAGCCCAGTACTACCATTACAATTTAATAATAATCACTAAAGTTGCATTTTACATGAGCTTATAACTTTAGTTAAAATAATAATATTTACTTGCTTAAGAGACTTCATAGTGCCATTAATAAGAGAATTTGTTGTAAAATCAAGTATAACAAAGTAGTCAGTCTTTGTGGCATATGATTTAAGTACTCATTCGCACAAAAGCAAGAAATTAAAAGAAAATGAAAAGAAAATGAACAAGATAAAGCAAAATATGTATTAGAAAATAAATTTCTGATGAAATATATAATTATATAGTTCACATAAAAACTAATAAGGTACATGCTTTGGCACAGCTCAACACAACAACAAAGTAATCATCATCTTTCCCTGGAATTTATAGTCATTTTCAAAACATTTAACAGGTTTTAGGTATGGAGTTCCATACTTTACGTGATGAAATGACATTAAATGGGTATGGTCAGAGTGTGTCGAATATGTAAAGCTTCAATGTTTCATGCCATACATTGATCTGTTAATCTCTAGTTTCTGAATTGACATTAAAGGTCAATTGCCTACATAGATAAGTACAAACATATCTGAATTTTAAATGTACTCAATTAATACTGGTACAAATACTCAATTCATAATATATTATATTTGATCTAGCTTTGGTCATTAATGTAATTTATAAAATGAAGTGATGCACTCATTTTTTTGACACGAAAAAAATGTGGACTCGGACATTTTGCAGCTACTACCTTGAACAAAAAGTTCCCAGAATAACCACCGTGTGGCGCTCCCATCGTTCCGATTTGAGTTCTGTTTTTTTTGTTAAATTGGTACACCTGTTGTTGATATTCCCTTTAAATCTTAGTGTCATAACTTGACATTTGCAAAAGTTACGTAGCCAAGAGTACATCTATCTCTGTGTGTGTTGGCGATTTTTTACAATAGCAGAAATGGATTTAAATTTGCAACAACGAACTTGTATTAAATTTTGCGTAAAAAACGGATTTAGTGGCGCACGGACGTTGGAAATGTTGGAAAAGTGTTTCGGCAACGATTCTCTAAAAAAAACGGTCGTTTACCAGTGGCACGAGCGGTTCAGAAGTGGTCGTGAGTCAATCGAAGATGATGAACGCAGTGGCAGACCATCGACATCGAAAGTCGGTGAAAAAATTGATAAAGTAAAATAAATGTTGGTCAATAACCGCAAATTAACCATCAGAGAAATAGCGGAGGACTTGAACATTGCCTATGGATCCGCCCAAGACATTGTGGTTAATGATTTGGGTTTCCGTCGTGTAGCAGCAAAGTTGGTGCCAAAATACCTCAATTTCATGCAAAAAAGAGACCGTGTTGACGTCGCAAAAGACATGATTTGCGAGGCTGAATCCGATCCCACATTCATCAAAAGGATCATTACTGGAGACGAGACGTGGGTTTATGAGTACGACACGCAATCCAGACATCAGGCAAGTGAATGGCGTTCACCAAATGAGCCGAGACCAAAAAAACCACGTCGTTTTCAGTCAAAAAAGAAGGCAATGCTGACGGTTTTCATGGATTACAACGGTGTAGTGCATCATGAATTTTTGCCAGAAGGCCAGACAGTAAACAAAGAGTATTATTTGGGCGTTATGAGACGTTTGCGTGAAGCAATTCGCCGAAAGAGACCAGAAATGTGGGCAGAAAACTCGTGGATTTTGCACCATGATAACGCACCGTCGCACAGTGCTATCATTATTCGTAATTTTTTGACGAAAAATGCAACAAATACCATCCAACAGCCACCGAATTCACCTGATTTGGCTCCCTGTGACTTCTTTCTGTTCAATCGAGTTAAAAAACCATTACGGGGAACGCGTTTTAGCAGCCGAGAGGAAGTAATGGAAAAATCGCAGGAAGCACTGATGGACATACCGAAAACCGACCGTAACTTTTGCAAATGTCAAGTTATGGCACTAAGATTTAAAGGGAATATCAACAACAGATGTACCAATTTAACAAAAAAAACAGAACTCAAATCGGAACGATGGGAGCGCCACACGGTGGTTATTCCGGGAACTTTTTGATCAAGGTAGTATGTGAGTTTCTGGTTAACACTGCATGATACATCTGGAAACATAATTTAACAACCAATGAGCACAAACACTTGCATTTGTCACAGTGGAACAAAGATTACATTCCCAAAGTGACATAACCCAGGTTAATGTTCTGTTGACCATCACTCCAAGGCTATTAACAGAGTTTGAGTAGTTCATTTCCATCTATTGAACGATAAATTTTGGTATTTTCTAGACCATTAAGTATGAACCTACTTGGAATTACTAATTATAGTTGCCTTAGTTTTATCAGGATAGGGTTTGATTTAAATGATGGATATTCAATGATACATGGCTTTGATGTGGCCACTGACTAATTTGTTGTTTACTTCTGTGAGGGATCATGTAAGTCTGCAAGCCATCTGCATTAAAGTTACATTTATAGGACTGTGTACTAAGTTGGGAAAGTCTTTATTAGTACAGAGAATAACATCATCCCAGGATTAAGACTTAAGGAATGCCTCCAAACAGGAGGTAATTGATGCATGTTACTGCCAACATCCTTTACAGCTCATTAGCATTTAGACAGATAAGACTGGTCCCAGCATATGGTATTGAGGAAAAGTCTAAGCCCATTCAGTTATGGCAGGATTAAGTCATAATCAACGGAATTGAAGGCTTTATTGCAATCAAATTTTGAGGTTATGTAGAGATCACACCAAAGTTTTCAGATTACTCGAGCGCTACTCCATATAGTAAGATGGCAGTTTAGCTGGTGATGCTTACTGCAACTGTCATTCAGCCAGATGGAACAACATGGGAATAACCTAATAGCCCTGAAATCATACAATTTTACAGTTCTATGGAAATTCCATTAATTGGTAGTCTATCTTGTTCTATGGCAGAATTTCACAATTCATAAATACAAGCAAATGTTAAGTGCGTGAGAAACTGGGACTCAAAAATTCAATTTAAAACATGATGATAGTAATTAACCTGTAGGTTGGTTTCATTGGTAATAGTAACAGTTTTTAGGGGAGGCGGCTGACAGTCGAGGTCATTTTTGCCACTAGGGATGGATATGAAAGGATGAAGGGTAGAGAGAAACCCGGCATCGGCATTAGCCTGCTGTTAATTAAAGGCGCCAAGTGGTCCGCAATTTACCATCCTAACCGATGGATGGCATACTCACTCTAAGTGCTCTCCACAAAGCACCTCAAGTAGGGATTGGGATACCACTGAAAAATATCAGCCGCCTTTTCAGTGGTGAGGGTAGAACTGACCTAATACTTAACCCTACATATTGTGTGGAATTCACACACAAGCGTGCTGGGGTTCTTTTCCTTGTGCAGTCTGTGGTTTCCCCAGAAGATATTGTAAGTGAATAATCACACAGCTTAGATGAAAGCGAAGGTACTCTAGCAGCATCACCTACAATTGAACCTGGGTCATCCGGTCAGTAGCCCAGCACTCTACTCACTAGGACTATCACACCCTCCCAAAGCATGACTATGTTTGCAATACAGATTACATATCAAGACTTTTAAAATTATGGCTTTGTGCTATCTTGAGTATGCAATCAGGACTGAGTCATCCTTTGTGCAGGATGTGCACCACAAAAAGGTACATGACTAGATGGTAAAGCCCCTACCGATTCATATACCAAGCAGGTGGGGGATCACACAAATACATTCCTGGATTTTTTCAAAACATGAGATATTTGATGCTGAAAAATTGAATTGTTTTCCTATCATATGGGCATACTCTGCTTTCAAGGTAGATAGTGTAATTGCATACAAATTAATAATTTATAGTCATGATCATTAACTCTATTATCATTATTAAATCCTCTTTTGTTTCAAAATATTTCAGTTCCTTAGTTCTTCATATCATTATTAGAATGACAACCGTTTATTTATAACTTAATAATAGCCACAATATTAAAGTGTAAAATCAAATTATATATATGAAGTAGTTAATGAAGATCTGTACAGTGCATTCAACTGGACACCGTTCTTACCTTAAATATACCGGCTACAGAAAGACTCAGGCTAGATGTATAGGAAACTACCATATACTCAGCCACCTCCATTAAGAATGCCATAACTGAGCCAATTAAAACCATTCCGATAGTTTTAAATACAATTTCCCATGGAGTCAAATTGAAATCATTGTGATTAACAATGAAAGATTTGCCTGAAATCAGAAAGCATTATCAAATGATTAGCTAATAAAATTAGCCTATAAAATGTTACTCTGTGAAGTGCTTCTAAGAAACTGGTTGCCTCACTCAAGAGGTATTAAGGCACCTCACCTTCTACTGCAATAGCAATAGGAAGCAATGCCACAATCATCCATGGCTGTATATGGTACACCATGTCAATTGGGTTGTGAAGACCCAATTTTGACTTCTGCATTACCAGCTGGGCCAGAGTCCATCGAAGGCCACTGAATAACCAAGACCGAAAAGTAAAGCAAAAATTAAAATAAGCTAAGTAACACCTCAAAGGGCGATTGCAAAGATGAAATATTTGCTGTTATGATTACAATTGACATTATTCATGTTGATAATAAGAGGTGCATATAAATACAGGTAGTAAAGTAAATACTTGTAGGTTTCATAAATCTTAGGCTAGCTGCCTTTACAAAATATACATCCATGGCAATATATTACAGCATATGTTTCATCTTACGTCAATTATGAAAATCTGAAGGCAAACAGGACAATAATAAATACTAAATGGTAGGTCCAAACCAAAGCTCTATAAATTAAATATACTCCTGTGAATTTTCAACTCGAGATTCTAATTGCAATATTTAAAAGTACTGAAACAGTATTAGTCTTAAAACAAGGGTGGATTCAAATAATTACACAAAATGATTTTTTCCCAATTTGTTTAAAATGCTTTTATTAAAATAGTGACATAAAGTAAATAAACAAATATACATCAAGCATCTTACTTTATTTGAAAAAACTAAGCCAGTAGAATTGTTTTATAATAGAGATTTTAACTATGTTATTGGCCAACCCAAAACTATTGCAAATTGTCATAATTTTTTATATTGTCACTTATACACATTATGACTAGTTTATTGTATGGATTCCCGAAAAAGCCAGCCAGCTGCCTACTGTCAAGAGAGGTGACTAATGGAGTTGGCGGAAAATATTTTTCAACTTTGACTAAAAATGATAAACTATTTTTCTAGAAAAGCAGATAACACTGGAAGTGAAATATTGTACCATGTTTAACAATTCACCTTATCACTTCATGATTAGGCTGTTTTCTGAGCCCACTTGACACAGGAAAGATATACTTGGATGATCATTCCACCAACCAAAAGGATTAAAATGTTCCTTGAAAGACGATCAGTGATACAATGCCAGTGGCAGAGTGAAAGTGGCAATGAAGTCCCTCCAATATGAAATATAAAGATCCTCATGACCTTTTCCTTGGCTATCCCAATAATTCAACTATCCAGCATTGCTCACTCCCTAATCTCGACTATTGCTCAGTTGTCTACGCTGATGTGAATAAGGAGCTAAGTACCAAATTACTAAGGCTCCAAAATTCTTGTCTACGATTCATCTTTAATATGCATTTTATTGAACGTGTAACTCCTTACTATAAAATGTTGAATTGGTTAAAACTCGATCAGAGGAGAATGCTTCAAAAGGCCTCACAATTATTTATAGTTCTGAATTCAAAAACCCCTTCATATTTATATGAAAATTTTATATTCAATTCACTTACGACAAAGAGATCAACCCGCATTAGAAAAACATTCCATCTTCCCGAATACCGCACGGCTATATATGAAGTCATTCAGTATTTCATCCTGTAAATTATGGAACTCTTTGCCTAATAAAGTAAAATTATCCAGGAACACATCCCAATTCAACAGGAAAATGTTTGAATATCTGTCTACCACACTACCAAAATGACCTTATTACTGTTCTATCAGGCTAAATATTTAACTATTGTTCTTTGTATTTGTATGTATGTATTGTACTATATGTTTCGTTCAACTGATGTTAAATTATGTCTTGTGACTGGTTTAATTACCTTATTCTATGGATTATGTAAACCAGTTTCACTCCATAGGTTTCAAAACCTAATGTAACCTGTATTCTGCTCCAAGGGACTTTGCTCCCAGAGCAATAAAAATTGTTTATTATTATTATTAACCATGCCGGATTATTTGGAACATACAGTAAACATTAATCCCACAATTCACGAGTACTTCAAATGACAACATTCTTCTCAAGGACATTTAATCACTAATATGAACCATCATATGAGCTCAAACACTGTGAACCTCAAGGACCATAATAAAGAATCACACAAATTTAAATGGCCACAAGTTTTCCCTTTCCTCCTGCCTCAAGATGTAAGGAATACTTTCAACGGTCATTGGCATTACATAAAAAATACACTACACTGATTCTCATAATGGATGACACTTACCTAATTAAAGATGCAAGGAGTACTAAGAGAAATCCCAACACATCGAATTCTGTAGCCTTATAGGTGAACAACATCAGGCCAAGGGAAATGTTTAACACGATAAAAACTAGCTTCCATGACTGAAAAGATACCAATTTTATTAGTGCATTAATACCTCAGGTACAAAGAATGATATCAACATACCTCTATTGTTCAAGCTATGCAAGCACTTGGTTATGGCATTCAGCAAATTCTGGTTTGGATAAAAGCATAACGCAATCCCTATCAATGACATGAAAAGGATAAGATATATAACTCAAGTCACTGCTAAAATATTATTAGGATGAGAACCTAATTTACAGCACTATCATTTGTTTGGGATTCCATGTTAAGTAGAAATAATAGAACATCTTGTTGTAATTTTACACTATAATAAATTAAATGACTCTGGTCACTGTCCACAGTAAGTACATTTTTATGAAAAGGTATTGCTTGTTCGTATCTACCGGACATAAAAAGTCAGTAACCAAATTTTTCACTTATTTTTTGTGGAAACTTAATTTTCTGACGGAATTTCAATAATAGTATCTTCCACAAAGATTTATTTCAGAAGTGCCAACTAAATGGAATTTGAAATTTTTCTTGAAATCTCAGAATTCCCCAGCCAATAATGTCAATAGCCCACCAGCATTTTAGGTGAAACGTTGGGATTTTCTTGTTAATTGATGAGTAACAATTACATTACAAATATTGCTGGGTAAAATTTTTCACAGCTAGAAAATTCAAGGTTTATTGAAAAAATTAAAATTAATTCGAAAATGTTAACATAAAGTAACAGTTAAAGTAGCAAAATAACTATTCTGCCAGAAAACATTAATTGAATTCAATTGCATTCGTACATTCTAATTTATAACACACGGTTTTACATTACCAGTTTCAAAATCCATCTATTAATACTCATTCTTATCACACATGTATTGTTCTCTCTAATGGATAAAAGAAACTTAATGCAATTAAATAAAAAGCTAATTGCTTTGCAATGATTACCCATTAGTCAATTAGAGCATCACATAAGCTATCACAAGTTATTAGATGGTTTTAGTACAAAAATTGCTTTCATTATTCCACTCAGTATTGTTCAACTAAATAACAGACTCACAATGACTGAACAGTGTATGCTATGTATCTTGCTGTTTAATCAATTGTACATTTCCATATCGCTTTTTCAAATTCTCTGGCTCATCCTGTTCAACGAAGTTCTGTGACTTTTCGTTGATTCCCAGGATTGGTGACCAACATGAACTTCCAGCATTTATAAACTATTATTTAAGAACCATTAATCAGGGCCTATTCGTCCTCCTAAATAAAAATATCCACTAGGACAAGCACATAAAAATATTATTGTACAATTACAATACTTCTACTAAAAAAATTATTTATACAGAAACCCACAGTCATATAAAAGGGATCAGATATTAATAATAATAGCTTCTATTTCTGTTGGCAACAAAGTGGCATTGAAACTATCAGATAGCAGCATACAAATAAAGTAATTACCCACAAAGAATACCACAGAGTGCTAGCTTAATGCTCGACAGATTAATAAAATGTTTAATTTTCATTCAACAAAAACTTAATAAAAATCCAATAGAATTGGCAAGACAGAAAGGTTTTTAAGTTGCATTTAATAATTATTCTATCAGTATGTAAGGTGTCAATCCTATAGCCAATTATGAATACATTCATTGACATTGTCATTCAACCTTAAGACTTCAAAAACTCTATTTTGTAAATTGAAAATGTAGACTACTACAAAATAATTGTTTCCAATCTAATAACTGAAGAGCCTCGACTTGACTGCAACCTTTGCTTTGCTGTAAGACCATGGGAGCATATGTCAAAGAAAAGGGACTACGCAACATGATATAACCTTATCAGTATTCAGCCTTCGACAACTTTTTTGTTTAAAAATGTAGTTCTCAATTTAAATTGCCTAATCTTGAGAGATGATAAAAAAACAGGTTGATCATTTCATATTTTTTTATTTATACATAAATTAGGCTGAAAATGGTTAAGATCAAGTACCTTTTCTTCCAGCTTGAAGATTAATGCAAATCCCATGATAAAAATTATAGCAGTTGACTTTGTCATTGTGTAACTGAAATAATAAAAAATATACACTGACAAAAAGAGGCACTATAGCATTAAGAACCTTCGATATATAGGTATAATGTACTTCAAAGACTAACGAAAGAATCTAAGAAGTTCCTTCGCTGGAAAATTGTTAAGATCATACTCACAGGGAAACTGTAACAAGCTCTAAGCCCCAATTAGAAATCCCAATGTCAAGACCACTGGCGAGTCCTGTTGGGGCTACTTTCAATATGTAATTTTTCCATTCTACAGTGACTCTATCTTTTTGGTGGTAACACTCCCAAAGCATTCGGCAAATTCCTGCTAAAATAAACTTCACTGCCATGTGACATACTGCTACAGAAAGTGGGAATGGCAAGAACTGGAATATAAACAGTATTATAAAGTACTAATGCAAATTAAAATAACTACAAAATAAATGTATACGAAAGTTCCATTGCTCAGGTGAATTGTTATCAAATAAGAAGCATAAAATTGACACCTTCAGTAACCAATGTTGATAGAAGACGAGACCAATGGAGAAGATATAATATACACCAATTAAAGAAAGTGTACGAATGTAAACAGTAAGTAGTCCACGATGACATTTATTCACGTAGTCTTGTATCATACGAAAGAGTTTCATAATTATTTATCATAGCTCTAGGAATAGTCAAACATGAAATATGAGAGGGCTGATCACAATGTTTTGAACTTCATTTCTCAGGCGACGTTTCACATGGGATAACTTAGGTCGATTAACGAATATCGTACAGAAGTCGACCATGATTCGATTTCACTAAATCGACCAAAATGTATTTACCCTTAGTAATAGATAGCTGGTAAAAGTAGTACAAAATGCATGAACCTGCTTTGCGGAGAGCCTACTATTCTGGATGTGACATCGACCAGTAATTGTTACAATATTGTAAAAAAATCGCATGACTAAACCGCGATAAATATTTTTTTAGAAGAAAAGTAATCATCTCTTATTCTGATTAAGGAACGTCCATCGTTCATGAGTTTCACGACAAAGCTTTTCTAATTTTCAATTTAGTTTTCTAATTCCTCTGTAAAAATGAGCATATTTAGATAAACTTATTGGCGAAGTGTTTCTAAAAATGTATACCTCGTTAGCATTATGAATATTAATCGAGAGCTTTGCCCGTAGTGTAACCTTTTTAAAGGGGCAATAAGCCAAATCAGGATGACCCCTCGCCAACAGAGCAACAATGTAAGAATGTTCTGAAAGTTAATCGGATGACTTTTTTGCCTCTTTATGACTCTCCCCCACCAATTCATCTAGCAATGTAGTGTACTTTCTGAAGTGCCAACTTTACCCTGCCTATTATATTGGGCAGTGTACCATACCCCTTAACATTAGAATTAACAACCATCGAGCCTCATGCAAGAATTCTTCCCTAATTGATACGCTCCCTATCCCCAAACACGCCTCCGAACACAACACTCCCTTTGATAAATGCTAGAGTGTATCCTTCTTAGCATCCCTCCCACCCTCTGATCCTCCACTGAAACTCAAAACATTAGAGTAATCCTTCATCTAGCTCTTGGAGTCCTGCAATTGGCCAGGAATCAATATTAGGCATTAATTACCCTGCTCCAAACACATTTTCATCCCCCTCCACCCCCATCACCTTCTACACTTGCCCAACCCTTCTAACGCTGCCCCTCCAAACCCTTCCCTTCCGAAATCTCTCCCCACCTTCCCCTTCCATCCATCGCTCAAGCCCTGGTATTCCCTCCAGGTCTGTCCCTCTCTTCCTTGATAGAGGTGGCCAAGACCACCGAAAATTCGAAAAATAGTGAGTCTCTTTTTTAAGTGTTTCTGTGTGTTTTTGTTTGTGTCCACTAGTGCTAAGTGTTATACATTATTATTCACGTCCGTGAGACTTTCAAAAAGTGATATATATATATATATATATATATATATATATATATATATATATATATATATATATATATATATATATATATATATATATATAATTTATATAAATATATGTATATTTATTTATTAATATATACATATATATTTTTTTAAATATGTGTATATATATATAATTTATATATATATATATATATATATATATATATATATATATATATGTATGTATATATATATGTATATATATATATGTATGTATGTATATATATATATATGTATATATATATATATATGTATGTATATATATATATATATATATATATATATATATATGTATATATATATATGTATATATATATATATATATATATATATATATATATATATATAGTCCAATCCTAACATCGTTGTTACCTCCGCCGATAAAGGCTCCTCTGTTGTAATTCTAAACACCAATGATTATATTTCCAAAGCCCTCGCTCACCTGAACGATACATCCATCTATACCACTCTAACCAAAAACCCAACACAAACTTTCCAAACCGAAATTCGGTCTTTTCTCCTCCACTCCGGACCAGAAGAAGGCCTAACCTCCCAAGACATATCCCTACTTTCACCCCCAAACCCCAGAACACCCCAGTTTTATCTCCTCCCAAAAATACACAAACCCAACATCCCCTGTCGTCCTATAGTTTCCAGTTACAATTCTCCCACCGAAAGAATCTCCGCATTCCTTGACCACCACCTACAACCACTTGTACTCTCCTTGCCCTCCTTCACGAAAGACACGTACCACTTCCTCGACCGTCTAAATTCCGTCTCTATTCCCTCCACACCCAACCTACTTATGGTCACCATCGACGTTACCTCACTTTACACTTCTATTCCCCATGCAGAAGGTTTATCCTCCCTCCGGCATTATCTTTCTCTGCGCCCCCTACCCCAGCGCCCCTCAACGGAATTTCTCCTCAATCTTGCCACTTTCGTCCTAACAAAAAATGCATTCACTTTCCAAAATTGTTTTTACCTACAGACAAAAGGCACAGCGATGGGAACGAGGATGGCACCATCATACGCCAATCTCTTCATGGGCCATCTCGAAGAGACCTTCCTGTCACAGCAACCCCTTCAACCTCTTTTCTGGGTCCGCGACATAGACGATATTTTTATTCTCTGGACACATGGCTCTGACTCTCTCAACAACTTCTTATCCGCCTTAAATTCATCTTTCACGGTTAAATTCACCTCTTCCATTTCAGACTCCACCATCACCTTTCTTGACACAGACATCTCACTTCAAAACAACAAATTCACTACTTCAGTACACATCAAAGCCACTAACCATCAGCAATACCTACACCACACAAGCTGTCATCCTCAACACACGAAACGCTCGATTCCTAACTCTCTCTCTATCCGCGGACACCGAATTTGCAACACCACAGCCACTCTCAACAAATACCTTGCCAATCTACACCTTGCACTCCTCAAACGCGGTTACCCAGAAAAGTTGCTACGAAATAAAATCCACCGTTCCACCCGACCACACACACCACAAAATAACAAGCCCACATCTGACGCAGGACTCAACCTTTGCACCACCTATTACCCCGGATCACACAGACTGAAAACCCTCCTTAAAGAACTGTTTCCAATTTTACATGACAATGACGCGACCTCATCCTTACTACCCCAATGCCCATCTATCGCATACAGACGACCCGCCAATCTCAAAAACCTTCTGAGATCCACCAACCCTTTGGCGCCCCCCCGTGACAAATTTCCCAATATTTCCCCAACTTGCAACCGCCCCCGATGTAAAACCTGTCCTCTTATTATGCCTACTCCCCTCTCCCTACGTCCCCTCATAGCCCCCCCACCTCGTTCCCACGCTAATTGCCTCTCAAAAAATATTATTTATCTTTTATCATGCAAACACTGCACTTCCTTCTACATAGGTGAATGCATTACCCCCTTATCCATCCGAATGAATAATCACTGGTACTCCTGTAATTCTGCCTCACTCTCATCTCTTCCTATCCCTTCACACGCCAATTCCCACAACCTTTCATTCGACCAGTGTTTTTCCCTCAGCATCCTAGAATCCCTACCTGATTCAGCTACCAACATAGAGGTGAGAACTCGTGAATCCGCCTACATTCTATCCTTCCGTTCCTTTAAAATTCCCACCCTTAACCGCCATATATAATTTTCCTCCCAGCATTCCCTCCACACCTCCCCTCCACACCTCCCCTCCACGCCCATAACTCTTTCCCCTCTCCTGATCCATAGCATATTTTCAGTCTCTCTTGAAGAAGGCCCCTGAGAGGGCCGAAAGCTCGAACAATTTACCGTGTAAGTGTTCTTTTATATGTGTCTATTCTTTTCTATTTGTGTTATGTTGTGTCAGCCCATTATATATATATATATATATATATATATATATATATATATATATATATATATATATATATATATATATATGCATAGATGCAAAAGACAAACACAGGAACACACATCTTTGATTAAAGAATAAACTAACGTCTTTTCCGATGCCTTATGCACAAGGTCCACCATAAAAGAAATGCGCATTCTCTGGTCAAAATAGTTTTATTGATCCTCCTTGCACAAATGCTTAAAATTCTTCAAAATACTCACCCCCTGCATTAATACACTAGCGGAGACGTGTCTGCCACGCCTGGAAAGCACCCTGAAACTCCTCGACGGGAATGTCTCTCAGGAACGTTGTAACATGCTTTTGGATGGTTTCTGGCTCACTTTGGTTGAAGTTCATTGCATGAAGAACACAATGTATTTTTCCACTGTTCTTTATTTTGGTACTCTACTTTCACTTTGGTAGGAGTACCAAAGTGCTTTTGAATGTTTTCCACAGTCTCCAGATGCTTTACTTTCAGCTCTCTCCTCAGTCAGAGGGAAAAGACTCACGGAGTCTGGTCAGGACTGTAAAGAGGCTGGGGGACCACCGGGATGGTGCTCCAGGCCAAGGATTGGTAACGATGAAGGACGTGTGGCTGGGTCATTTTCATGGTGCAGCTTGACCGTGTCATTTATGTCAGCCCTCACGCTCGCGACCCGGCGTTTCAATCTCTTGAGTGCCTCCACGTCAAAGGCCGAGTTGACAGTTTCTCCCTGCTGTATAAACTCAAAATGGACGATTCCTTGGACGTCAAAGAAGACAATGAGCCTCATTTTGATGCGAGACTTGCTCATTCGCGCTTTCTTGGGGCTGAGGGATGATGTTGTGTGCCACTCGCTGCTCTGCCTTTTCGTCTCTGGGTCGTACTCGAACATCCAGGATTCGCCTCCGATTACGACAAAGTTTAGGAAGTCCGGCTCATTTTGAATGAAACCCAACAATTCTTGACAGCGCGAGGCTTTAAGTTCTTTCTGGTCTTCCTTCAACACTTTCGGTACAATCTTTGCGCAGACCTGGCGTATTTCCAGATCCTCGGTCATCATCTCATGTACCGCAAATGTGGACATGTGAAGGGTGTAAGTAATTCGCTAGATGCTCAATCAATGGTCGGAACACAAAACTTTGCTCACACGATTCACGTTTTCGTCGGTTCTGGTCGTTGTTGGGAGTCCAGAACGAGGTTCGTCGGCGACCTCATCCCGGCTCTCCTCGAACGCCATGTGCCACCTCCCGGAATGTGACCTTGAAATATAGTCGTCCTTGAAGCATCTGGAATGTTTCGTTGCATTCTTTCCGAGCTTCACGCAAAACTTGATGGCGTATCGCTGTTCAAGCGAACGATCCATCTCGCTGTGTTACAAAGACGAAAAACAAATTTCGCGCGGCACATCTTTCCGCTCAGACTGCTCGGAGGAAACTGGCTAGCGGCTGCGTTGTAAGGGCAGACCCCCCACCACATTTCCCAACCGGTTTTACCGCGCTGCCATGGATATTCGCCGCACAACAAATTCATGCGCATTACTTTCATGATGGACCCTGTAGATATGCTGGGAAATCGCCGGCGACAACTGGCCTCATCTTCTACAGTCCAAGACTCGTTGATCACGCGCTTAATACTGAGCTGCCGCTGATGGCCAACCGCTCCTCTTCTTCGTCCCCCACCTTACTTCCTAATTCTCACCCCCTACCTTCCCCATTCCTCTCCGTTTCGGCAGGATGCGTCCCGTGGTCTCTAGGAAGAACTCTTAGGCTAAAGCCGTTCTTCCCGCGGGAGTGTGCGAAAAAAACCGAACGTAGTCGATGGCTGGAAGTATCTTGGTTCTAGCGGGGTCAAGTGGACGAGACATAAGAATAATGATAATAAATTTACAGTTCTATTGGTCAAGTTCATGACATAGAACAGGTAAGGAAAAGAAATAAAATAGTAATAATACACAAAACATTACGCCGTCCGTTACCCTTTATGAGTTTTAATACACGAAGTCTATAAGTGCCCCTGACAAAGCACCTCAAGTAGGGATCGGGACATCACTGAAAAATATGTGTCGCCGCCAGGACTCGAGCCCTCTGGGTGGGAAGCCAGTGCACAATCCCAATCCCTCCTAGTTTAATCACCGCGAAGATGTCATTATATGGGGTTTTGATACCCCGGAGAAGATAGTCCGGGAGGGCCATTGATTGCAGGATGGATAGCAAGGTTTGCTAGTCTATAGACATTGTTTTGCATTTAGATTTCCGAACTATATTATAAACAAAATAGCTGGGGAAATTTCAACCCTGAAAAACTATTTAATTGATTATTCTGTTGGTTGTTAAAACCAATCACGTACCATTTTAATTTTAAGTCCTTAGGTAAGTTCAGTGAAATATAGAAGCACATTTCTACTACAGACAGTATTATATATTTTTATTCTGCAGAATTAGTACGAATAAATGAAAGTTTGTTCAATGTCAATTAACGTCTTTTGCGAAATGAAAAAAAGTACTGCCAACAGCATCCGGTGTTCCCGGTGATCGGATGAGAACTGGTGTTTTCACCAGTTTTCAACAATTTATCATTAACGGAGGGACACCCTTTGAAAAGATGTGCAAAAAATACTCAACACGCACCATAGCAAAAATAATCATGCAAATCACGTACGCAAGCGTCTAAAGAAAAATTCTGTGCCATGATCCTAAGGTTTTTTGGTTATATATAAGGGAATTGTATGCGAAACGTCCAAGCATATAGTCCCTTAAGGACGACTTAGGTTATGTACTGTATTTACAGACACTACCTTAAAAGGGCATTTGTTATTTTTTCTTTCTAAGCGTCTTTTTAAAGTGGCTATGGCTATTGCCAAGCATTTGAGATGGTCCAAATATTTCTCTAAGAAGCGGGATACATTAAGTGAGGACAAAATCTGTCCACATAAACGGGAAGGAATATGAGTGCCGTTCGAGAAATAGATATGACTGTAACTATGGGGTGCACACGTGTTTTTCCATACATCAGCGAGTGAAAATATGGGAACTGACGAAGATATTGATACAAACTAGTTCCGGGACGTAATAAAAACAATATTTTAGAGTGCATCACCAGTGTAAACGAAGCATTCCCTTAGTGCAACCGGTTGAAATTCGTAGGAGGCTCTTTAATAGGAGCACGACATGGATCGCGTGCGACGTATGCTCCCGATGGTATCCACTTTCATAGCTAAAACTACTGCCGCTTCCGATTATGAAACAATGGTTTGGTTGTGTATGCTATGCACTAGATGGGTACAATTTAATCAACAATTAGACGAAACGGAAGAGGACTGATTAATTAATTTTATGATTATCCCCTCCCTTTGAAAGTGTTGTCTTTTAACGCATATTCTTATGGGGTGTCACCAAAGGTTTTGATTTGAATTTCCTCAAGTACTGACTTACATACACTAACATATCTTGAGGGAGACCTGGGCCAAGCATAGTTATAAAATTCAAAGGTAATAATTTTGTTAGTTAAAAAATCTTTCCAATAGATCTTCCAGGTTGGACTTGGGTGGGCAATATAACTTAATGCTGTAATATTTTTATCCATACATGAGCGATGTAGTTTAGGAAGGAACCACTAGTTAAATAATAAAATATCTCCGAGTTATGTAGAATTTATTTTCAACTCGCCGCCATTTCTCTTGGTGGTTTCATAGACCGGGTGTACGTCAGCTGTTTTTGCTTGAGTATTGCTCATCATTTGTTGCATGTTGTTAAGTAATGTTGCTTTGGTTACTGTTTTTCTAAGAATCCCTGCTGAGGAGGACCGCATGGATTCCAGAAAGTGACATATCATAGTGCTTAATGAAATGTTATATTTGGTTGCGCTTTATTGATGATTTTTCCTCACGACTGTATTTCGAGAAAAATTGCCAATGGCGAAGTCTAATGTTTATGGGGTGCCTTTGGAAATGAAGAAGCCCTTGAAATGGGTAGAAATACCTCTCTACAAATTTAACGAAGTCGCTATTCCCCACCACGTTGAATTGTTACATCGTCATCGAGAGAGTATCGAAAAGGTAAAGTTTCAATTACTTCATGGGAGCGTGAGATAATTCAGAGCAGCGATATCGTCGATTTTTTCTTCATTTTCAGTTTCAACTCAAAGGAGAATGGGAAAAGGCACATCGTGAGCAAGTGAATGCTACGAGGGTTGTTAAGCAATTGAAAGATCTACTTGTCGAGATTGACTCCCTTCGGATTCAAGTTGTGGATTCCGATTTAGAACAATTTGATAAACATACTGAAAAATCGCGACAGGTCGCGTTAAATGCAATTAAGACTTATCTAGGCAAGCAATTTGAGAATTTTATTACAGACTTAAGTCGCATTTGTATTTTTTGTGTTACACCTTCGCTTACAAAAAGGCTACTCTTTTTACAGTCATAACACCTGGTCAGGCCAATGCATGGTTGCGTTCCAGTCCGGATGAAGGCGAGAGCTCCAAGTCTGTTGAGGATGTTAAGTCAGAGCAAGTACAGCTAACCGATTTAAAACTTGAAGTAAAAAATGAGGAGGATGATCTTGCTAGAAAGGAGGCATGCCTTCATTCCTGGCAGCAGTTATGCTCAGATGCTGATGAACTCCGGCAATTGTTTGCGGATTTCACCAATATTGTCAAGGTTTATAATTTAATGAACTATCTGGTTTTCAAATTTAGTTCTCTGCAATATTTTAAGTTTTTGATCAATGAACAATTGTTGAACTTAATCTCTTCTTAAATGAAGAGATTAAGTTACTAATGTACGACCAACATTGTTGGTTCATTTATAGGAACAACAAGAAAGTATTACCAAAATTGAGGATCATATTGAAGCTTCGTCAGAGAATGTTACTGTTGGGCAGACTGATGTAGCAAATGCTGTTAAAATGAAATCTGCCGTGTATCCATTGGCTGGTGCAGTGCTTGGTGGGTGTATCGGTGGTCCCATTGGTCTCTTAGCTGGCGTGAAAATCGGTGGTCTAGCGGCTGTTGGATGTGCTCTTGTTGGTAAGTTATGTAAAATTTCCCAATTTGGGTAGATTCAAGTACTCATTGATTTGCTACCCAAAAAAAATTGTATTCAGTTCGAAAAGCTTTTAACGTTTATATAATGTATTCCGAATTGTAATTGCGCATTTAAATGAGAAATCAACGAGGTCATGCATTAAAAAGTATCAGATTACGTTGCCAAGTAAATAAATAAATTCTGCGTTGTTAGTTATGATTCATAATTTATGTCATGCTCTTGAGAAAAGGGCTTTCTTCTTCAATAGTGTACCGTGCTGTAAGGAATGGATGAGTTTGGCTCTCTGTGGTGCCTAAGTAGGGTTGACTAAGTTAAGGATCATGCAATAAACTTAAATTTATGTTGAATGTGCCATTAAGTAATGAACAAAAAATCATGTAGCCAGATCCTGGAATGATGCTTCACCATTTGATTTACCATTTTCCTCTCAAAATATTACTTTTTTTGTATTGAGTTTAGTCATTTCCTCGTGAGTTGGTGGTATAAAACTTAAATTCTTTGCCAATCATGATTCTTACTGGAAGAATCAAATGTATTTCAACTGCAATGCCAAGTATCTACAAAATTGTTATGAGGATGGGTGGGCCATTGGAATGTCATCTTAATAAGGCCTAAAACACTGTGGTGTTATTAATGGATGACACTCTAGGACTTATGAGGTTGCATCACTTCTTTTGTTTTTTTGAATAAGTACTCATTTTTCCTGTATATGAAATCTGATTGAAAATCATCAAGGTAGTATTAATGATTAACTACGAATTGTACTTAACATGGTGTAATCCTACATTGAATGATCTAGTATTTAAGATTTTCAGTTTACATTCTATTTCTTCTAAAATAAGAAAATCTTCGACTTTGCACAATTATAATTTTTCCTTCTCGAGGAAAAAGCAAAAAAAAAAGCCTCATCAATTTAAAATCATATTGGGGTCATAACTTCTGGATTCTTTTCAGTATTAAAAAAATAAGTCATTAAGAGCATAGATGTTCATAATGTACTGTTATTACTCAAGGGGATGGTGATGGAACTGTGAATTCCATTTTAATCCTCTGCTTGATCTTTCAGTTGTCCTTGATTGATGTTGAACTGATAACAGCTTCCAGTCGGAGGTTTGGCATCTCCTTTTTCTGGGCCATTTTTACAAGAATTGTTTCATTCAGTTTTCCCTTATTCTATGTGTAGGCTTTAACTTCTATTTGGTATAGTAGTTAGGTCCTATCTCTTGGTGCTACATATTAAGTTAAAATTTTCAGAGCCAAAATTTAATTTGGATGTTGTTGCTCTGGGTTATTCTTATTCTGGTGTATCATATATGCTTCTGCTGAGTAAAATTAACCATCTTCATTTGAATCTTTAATTTAATCTCCTCTGTTTGTCAGTGTGTATTCTAGGCCATTTACCACAGACTGTTGATTACATTTTTTCAGTCCCCCATTTTTCTTCTTACTTGGCTTAATTGGTGTTTCAATCGCATGTCTGACTAAGGTAGTTAGGGACGTAGGTATGGGACTAATGTATGTGTGTTTATTTCACACGCAACTGAGACATCAAGTAGGATCATCAACAAAAGGATGGGAGAAGATGGCAAAAGATTACTTCGGGAAATATTATTTTGAGTTTCAGAAGGGGATGGATATGTATATTGCCATAGAAGAAATGAGAAAACTAATAGAGAAGCAAATGGAATCAGGATGCATTTGTTTTTTTGGTGAATTTCAATAAGACACCTGAGAGATTAATTTGAATAGAATTTATAAATGCATTTAAGAATACTTGAAGTAGATTGGAGAAATACATATTTTATCCAAAATGTCTCATACCTGTGTGTATCTGTAATGTCTCCACCTGCAGAGGCACACGTGGCAGATTGAAAGTCAGGATGATATTTTCAGAGAGGGAAGTAAGACATAGCTGTCAACTATCAATGGTGTCTTTTAGCGTATACATGGAGGAAATGCTGAAGGGGGCATGGAAAGAGGTTGAGTTAGGGATGAAATTAGGTGAAAAATCATAAAAAGCTTTTAGATTAATGGATGGTCAAGCATTTGATAGCCAGTCAGCCAAAATGTTGCAATCATTGCTGAGCACATTAGAAAAACAATGTCATGTCTAGGGGATGAGGATATCTTAAGAATATAAAGGTAATGGGGTTCTGAAGAAATATGGCTAATGTAAACATTAAGTTGAGGGGCATAAACTAGAGTGGGTGGAAGGGCTCCTTGTCTATTTATGAAGTGTTTTAGATGAATATAGGTGGAGTAGAAAGTGCATAACAAGAAGAATTGCATTAGATAAAGAAGATTTTTCAAAGAAGGGAGATAAGGCTGAGTAAGATGTGAAGAAAATATAAGCTAGAATTTGAAAATAGGTGAAAATCTATTTATAAAGTGTTTTAGATGAATATAGGGGGAGTAGAAAGTACATAAAAAGAAGAATTGCCGTAGATAAAGAAGATTTTACAAATAAGGGAGATAAGGCTGAGTAAGATGTGAAGAAAAGATAAGCTGGAATTTGAAAATGGAAAATAGTATTGGATGGCTTGGAAACTCAGTTGTTTGAGGGAAGAGGAGAATCATTAATTTGAGTCTTTTGAAATGAGGGTGTGATGAAGGATAGAAAAAGTGGAATGGACAAAGAGAAAAACAAAGATCCTAGTCATGCTAGGGGAAGACAGATGATTGAAGTACATTCAAAGAAGGCAGGAAAAAGTATGTAGTTCATATTGATTGGTATTTAAATGTTGACCTCTGTGGTAGAGGGAGAATGTTGGGTAAAATAGGCGGAAATATGAAGAGAATTAGCATGTTAGATGGAATGAAGGGGTGCTTGTAGGATGTGGAATTGAAGAGTAATTTATAGCAATCCAAATTTTAAGAGTATTTATTCAGTGTCCTGTTAGGTGGGGTTTAGAAATGCAGTAGTACTTGGGTAGTGGATGCATAAGAAAAATTTCTTCATCAATATTCTCCATAATAACAAGTAAGCATGTAGAGAAAATAAAAAAATATTTCAGTCTGTGTGGTAGTACGTGGTAAAAGAAAAACATTATATTAACGCTTCGAATGGCAATGTTTACCCCACAATATTTTATGCTGATCTGAAAAAAATTTTTTTAGGCTGCCATACAGCATTTTCATTTCAATCCTTATATTCAGCTTCAGCAGAATACCATCTGGAAAACAGTTTATATAACAGCCTGAGAATAGTACTGGAAGGCAATTTTCACATTTTAAAAAATTGCCACCTTTTAGTTTCTCTCGCATAATTTATTCAAGGTGTTCTTCCTTATAAAGGTAGGTTTTGGACAGTCCCTAAAAACCATTTACTTCTTCACCGTATCCCAAGAACTTCCACTTGTTTACCCTATGTTATATCTTTCCATATATATGTATATATATCTTTCTTAATTTATTTGTAACTTCTCAACAAATTCCTCTTTTCCTGCATTCTATTTACAACTTCAAAACTTGTCTTCCTTTCTGTCCAACTAATTTTCTTCGTTCTTTGCCATACCCACATCTCAAAAGCCTCCCATCTACGTTCATCCTCTAGCTTCAAATATCAGGTTTCGAATCTATAAAATGCTATACTCCATGCTTAAGTGTATACTAATCTTTTCTTCACCTCATTACAAGTAATGACTGTCATCAGTCCTCTTATTCTTCTTCTTGTAAACCTTTATTTTGCTAATGTAATTCTTCTCATTTTGAGATTCTCATTAGTGTATTCTTTTGTGGTTTTATCTTCATCCCTTGGGTATCTGAGTAACTATTGCTTGGCTTGGTATTCTCATATTCTTTCCTTTAACTATCATTTCATTAGCTGCTCTTTTAATCTCTTTCCTAAGATCTACCCACCTTTCCTCAGCCATTTACATTCCTCTGTCCTTGTTAATGTTCTTATCATTTTTCTTAGATCTCCTTCCCTGTTACTCTTGTTAAACCTTCAAGGTTCCACTTTGGCTCTCTCTTGCCCCTCCTAACCTTATTGATTTTTAAAATGCATTTCTTGGTAGCTAAATTACGATCTAAATCTGCATAGTAATTCTGTGGGAGGGAGGCACCCAGGAAGGTGTGTGAATTGATGATGCTGTTTCTTAATCTATGTCTAACATTATATAATTTAAGCTAGTGCACCTATTTCTCCTGGAATTCCTTTTGTGTATGTGTTGATATTTGAATCAGGTGTTATTATAAAACCCTTTCTCCTGCAGTACTTAAATGCTTTCTCTCCATGATTATTTCTGGTTTTTAGTCTGTACCCTCCTCTCTCCAATCCCTCCAATATATTTTAATTCCCCATAACGATTAGGTGTTTTCCTTCTGGCACATTTCCATAATTTCATCTAATTGTCCGTACAAGCTTTTCTACTTTTTCCTCCTGGTGACCATGTACCCGTCAGCATGTAAACCTGGATTACAGCTGCAATAGTTGGGTTTACTGTTATCACTTCCAATAGAAATTTAGCACTCACCTGCTCTATGTTCATTATCTTCCTCCCCAGTTTCTTTTTCAGTACCATGGCCCCTCCACATTTAATCTCCTCTCGTTATCATAAAGTACTCTGTAACTATTCCTGCAGCAATCCCCAATCATCTCACCTCACACAGTCCTATCTAAACCTACCTCCCTCCTTTCTCCATTTCCCTCTTGATGTTTTCCAGCTTTCCAGTTATCATCATCCTAACATTCCAGGTATATATCCTGACAGTTTGTGTCCATTTCTATCTTCTTTTCTAATACTTTCAGCTCAGTTGTGCAAGGATTTCGTGTGATTATCACCACATAGGCCATGTCTCCCTCGCTGTTGGGTATAACACCCAGACCAACGGGCAATCTTATAGTTGCTAGAATACATTTTATCTTTGTGTCTATCTGTATTTATCATGGAGACATAATTGAGGTGGTTTACCAGTGCCTTCCTCAATAGTGTACTTATTGTCACATCATCACTTAAATGGCCACCCGTTAGGGCCTTTGCAGCTACTTCACTGAGGAAAGGATGTTGCACAGATTACCTTTTGTTTGGCTCTTACCCTTTGACCTAACTGGCATTAGTGACCCTACCAGGGGCAATCACATTGCACCTGCTGGTACTGCTCCAGGGTTCAACTGAATATACAAGCCCTTTCTCCTTGTCAAGGTTGTAGTGTGTAAGAGGGGTCTAGCATCATAAGTATCAAGAAAATACATGTGACATCAGCTTCAAATATGGTACAGTGTGGCCCCTTCCAAGGGATGAACCTGGCCCAAAGATTACTGATCACTCTGAAATGTGGCAGTTAGTTCTCCATAACTCTCAAGTACAAAAATATCCTCTTCTGGAGATAAATGACCAACAATTTACTTGATAATAATGTTTCAATGTTGCCAAAAGTGTCTACCCTCTGTCACAGTGCAAAAATGCAAGTAATAACAAAAGATAGCTCAAATTTAACATTCTTCAGAATGAGTCCTTAGGTTGCTGGTTCAGTTTCAAATCAAAACTAATTTTTTTAGCTTTTTTATGTGTTAATATCCAGTGATTTTATGGTGACATTTTATTTTTTTTGTTGTAGCATACTTGTAATTTAGCTTTTGGCCTCGTATCATTATTTTTAGATTTTTGTTGGATGCATTTTCAAATCATTTCTTTAGTTTCTACATATTATTGAATTTTATTTTTATCCTAGCATTTCTTAGACGGGACTTGATTATTAGCAGAAATAAATGTTAATAGAGTGAGAAAGATAAGCTAAGGTGACAGTGAACCCACAACTTTTGAAATGCCAAGGACTTTACAACAGTATCAAAGACTGAATTCTCTTCAACAGTATAAAATGACTATTCAGCCAACTGCACACTTTTATGATGTATTTTAATGTGATTATCTCATGAACTACTACTTGGCGATATACTCACAAGAGAGGGTATTTTTTGTGATCAGGGAATTTAGAAGAAGAGAGAAATTACTGCCAAATTTTAAGGGAATCAGTTGTCTGTGCACCTTGTCTTCATGCCAATCAGAAATATCAGGAAAAAGAAAGAAAAATATGGGGTTTTTACTGAATATCTTCAACATTTGAAAAATTGGATGAGCCTGACATTTTTATCAAAAGCCAGGGATTTGATACGGAAATCAGGAATGTGGTATGAAAATCAGGAGATCTCAATGACAATGACTTGCCTTTTAGTTAAGAGATCAATATTTGTTTATTTGCTGTGCACCATGCATTTGCAGTTCCTGACAAAACTAAAACTGTAGTTCAAATAATTTCAGTTGTACCTGTAGCTAACAAAGTGATGGGGGGATACCCTATAAAATAATACTATATCATTTTCATAACATTTGTGTGAAAAGTTGATAGTAAAGATGGCAAATTTTTCCAGAAGCTCTGTAAAAAAATCTGGTATAAGAGTACATGATATGAGTGTCCACTTAATTTTCATAATTTTTCCATAGTTTCATGACTGGCTCCAGTGGGCTTGCAATTGGTTGGGATCAAAGTGATATTAGACATTTTGTTGAACAAGTGAATAATGTATTTGTTGATTAACAGTATTCCCCGAATTACTGGAGTGAAGTTCGGGGCATCTCTGCAAGAACAGAAGGTGAAGTTGATAGCATGATGACTTCAGGTGAATCTAGAACATATCCTGGATACTTATTAAATTTCAACTGCAGTAATGATGGCCAAAAACAGGCTATTTGATCTCAGACTCCTGAAATGCAACTCCTGCATTAAGTTCACAAAATTTGCCATCATGTAGGAAACTCCAAACTGATGTTTTTGACCTGCTGCCCAAGTTCAAAGAAACAATGAGACGGGAAAGTGAAAGGTTACCTATTCAAGGCATAGTTTTCCTTGCCAGCCTATTCTGGGCATCTCCTATAAAGCAATGCAAAAGTGTTCTGTGAAAAGAAAGAGGAAATGTCCAGGCCTCTTCCATTACATGATAATAATTTCAAATTATCATTGCTTCCAAAATGTTGTTGTTATTGGCCACATCCTATGGCCATAGAAATTTAACTCTATGTCTAGGTTTTTGATGGAATGGGGTAGTCCAGTGAGTAGTGTATTGGACTACTGACTGGAGGGCTTTGGTTCAATTTCCGGGGATACATCTGAGCACCCTCAACTTCACTTAAGCTCTGTGCTTTTTGATGTACCAGACCCTACGGGGAAACTATGGGTGTCACAGGGAAAGGAACTTGCCCTGATGCGTGAATTTCACAATGCTGAGCTTAGTACTACTCGACCCTCACCTTTCAAACTGACCTTAGGGTTGATATCTGTGATTTGGGGTAGATTTTGAAGTCATTGGACATGTACTATATCTTGATGTCCAGATGATTGGTGGAAGTATGAAAATTCTGTGTAAAGTCAGGGTGATGGTATCACTTTTGCATATCTAAATTATTTTTAGTTAGTAGCTATTCTTGAAGGAGCATATCAAGGTTTTGCCAGATCTGTCTATTACTGATGTATTTAGCATTTGTTTGAATTGAGCAAGTCAAGTGATTTTCAACAAAATGGATGGAAGAAAGTTTTGTGTGTTCACCAAACATAATTTTATGAAATGTACCTTAGGATTCTAAAGAGAAACCTGATAAACATATTGAATCTGTATCTTTCATTACCAATATTTCAAAGTGGTTACAAAATTTTTTGAGTGGTTTTATGAGCACAAGTGATGCTGAATGCTTTGGATGCCCTGTTGAGGTTACTGGTCCAGAAATTATTGATAAATCATGATTTGGTGCTGTATGATAGACAAGTGAAATTACATTAACTTACTAATGTAGCTTCTGTGCCAAGGAAGGCCTAGACCATTCTTCCAGCCGTAATGGTCAGGATGACTATTTATCGTGTTTTCTTAGGAATACTCTTCATTAAATAATTGGGAAAAGGCCGAACTATTATAGGTACCCACTATGTATCATGGTGAGACCATTTGAAAACCGAGCTGCCAGAAATATCTCCATGATGGGTCCACAAAAAATTCCCTTTCCATCATGCCAACCCATCAGCTCATTCTCGGCAGTTGTGACTGCAAAATTTGTGGATTTAATATTTCAACCGGTACCTCAACTCTCCTTAATCATCAGATTTGGCCCAGTCAGTCAGTCATGGCCAGCTTCCTGTTGTCTAAAATAACGAAATTGCTAGTGGGAAGGAAATTTTGTATGGAACTAAATGCCTTTTTTGCAGCGTTGGAAGAATCAAAAAACTGAAAGATCAATAAACTCAAGGAAACTAGCTACGTTACATGAAATGAATAAGCCTAAAAGTTGAAGGCTATGTTGAATCATAAAAATTGTTTTTCCCAAAAAAATTAGTAGATTTCAGTTTAGCGCTGAATTTTCCAAGCACCCACAAAAGAGTATAATACTTTGTATAAAAGTATGTGACAAAAAGAGAATATTTTGAGGAATATCTACATTTTCTTCTTGTCACATGATGAAGAAGTTCTTCCAATGGATTGTATATGAGCATATACTTTTGTATAGTGAGTGTGCTTTGAAGTTATTAGTTAGTTGTCAGAATGAAATCTTGTACTGAAGCAATTCTGCTCATTTATTTCCCTCCTATTTCCATAACTGTTGAAAATCTTATTGCATAAGTGTCAAAATTTGTCCACTTGTTATAGTAGGTTGTTTTCTAGTTTTATTTAAAATTTCCTTGCCCACTGTCTAATTTCTTCATTTTACATTTGATTATTTTGTGGTTTTCCTTTTTATCCCCATTTTCATGTAGGCTTTGTCCTCATCAGGTCTTCTTTCAACTCTGTGAGTATTGCAATGCCATCAACAATCCACATGTTGTTTGACTATTCTCTGTGAATCCATACACCATATTTTATAATTTCTCTCTCCTCATTAATTGTCTTCGTAATACTTTTATAAGTATTATAATATATAATATTTTTTTATTTATTTTAAAGTTCAAAGGTAGTAATGAGCATCCCTACCTTACTCCTTTATTTTAGATTCTTCTCTACTTTCACTGCATTTGATCCATACCCTTTGATCTCTATATAGGGTGTGTATCTATCTTCTGTGTTAGTAGTTCATTCCAATTTCCTTCAGGATATGAAGAAGTTCCAGTCTACATTGTCAAAGCTTTCTCCAGATCCACAATGGCAATGAAGGTCAGTTGGTCTTTGTAATCTCTCCTCTGCGATAAGCTTGAGAGAAAGAAAAGCTTGTCTCATTTCTCTGCTTCTTCTAAATCCAAATTAATATTCACTTAAATGCTCTTTCACTTTTCTCTCCATTCTTCAGTGAATTATTCTTATTGTACTCTTCAATGCATGGTTCATCAGGCTAACTATTTGTAAGTTTTCTCATTTGAATGGCCTCTTTTTTGGCATGGGGACTGTTGTATTCATCTGGAAGTCCATCAGTATTTCTTCTTATGAATGGATATCACCAATTAGTTTATAGAGCTGCGTCAAAGTCTTTTTTGCTGACAGTTTTATCAATTCCCATGAATAAAATCATTTTCTTGGTGCCTTTTTAGCCATTAAATGCTCGTCAGTGCCTTATTCAGCCCTGAGTTTGAAGCTTACTTTGGCATCATCATTCTTGCCATCATTGCTTTTGATTCATTTACATAACTCTGTATTTGATTTTAAAAATTGTGAATAATGTCTTTGGAAGTACCTATTCTAAGCTTATCATGTCAAAATCTGGAATATTTGTCTTAAATCTGAAATTTAGTCTAGAATTCTCCAGATAGAATGTGATTAATAGTAGCCCATTTGTATATTGTATCCCCTACTTAATTTGGACCTTATAATTCTTGTCATTTCCGTCAATCTGCTCACATCACTATTCTTTTAGTTCACTCAAATAAGTATATGCATCTTCAGGATGTTTTTCTTCTTTCATATTTACTCATATTTGCTGAGTAATTGCTTGTAACCTTATCATCATTAAGCATTGGTTTTCGAACAGGTTGCATTATGCTTTCCACCTTCTTTTTGGTTTTCCATCATTTCTCCTAAATATTGACAATCTCATTCAGCATGCATGCCATGCACCATCAATTTTATTCTGCAATTGCTGCCAATGTATCAACCAATGAGGTTTTGTGAAATTTTCATCTACATTTGATTTTTTTCTTTGAGCTACAAGAAATTATATAGTACAAATTTTACATCCTCTCTCACATTTGCCAATCTTCTCTGACTATTTCTGATGGCAAAATTCAAATAAGATATGTAGCGTAAAATGGCAGCCAAATTTAATGTAAGTAATGTAAGCATCCATAATAGCCTTAAGTGACATTTTACACTATCTTTAGTATGATAAGGAACCCTTTATAAAAGAAACTAGACATAGCTCTAGATAGGTATCTTAATTTTACTGAGTAAACTACCAGAATCCATTGCCTACTAACATTTCCACTCATTTTCAAGAGAGCATGTCAATCTTGATTCTTAACCAACACCAAAATAAACTTCTGACTAAATAAGAATATGCACAATCTTGGGTGGCTCAAGCATGCACGTTAGAGGGGAATTGTGGTTCCTCCTGAACCACATTCCAGTAGCCTTGGCCAGAAATTAGCTACATCTATTAGCAAATTGTATGATCACAGCTCAAAGCCCCAGCTTCTCTCACAGCTAACACCTTCCATTATGTTACATTTTCCAATGAAGAGCTAAAGAGCTTTTATATTAATAACAGCCAAGTGCACATTTTTATTCTCAATTGCATTTTTCTTTGCTCTCTGATTTATATGCCAAATATCCTATGCCCAAATATAATTTGCAATGATTGTTCAAAGATGGCTACACAATTATCACAGAACTACACGAAATAACACTGAAGCATATGCCTGTTGAACAAGATATCAGATAATTTATCTGAAGGTCATTATAATGAATGGCATGAGCTTGTTTGGTTTCAAACAAGCTGGGAAAATGTTCTTTACAATGAATTTTGAAGTGATTTAGTGAAAATAATAATGAATTAAATCATGCTGAATAATATTTGTTTCCAGAACTGGTTGTTTACTTGCAAACTTTGTGGAATGCTGAATTCTTACATCAGGGACAATTAGTAATTGTGTTCGTGTATATGTAATATCGAGCAGAGGAGAGAGTAACCCATGGTTAAAAATGTTTCATAAAAGACTAGAATAATTGTTTGGGGGATCAGTTCAAAAGAATTCACTGTGATAAGTGATAAACTATGAATAATAAAATATAGTCACAGCACAGGCACTTCAGAGCACACTCTTAAGACCAATGGTTTGCTGGTTAGTTCAGAAAAAATAATGAATTTTATTTCAAAGGTTGTTTCCTCACATCTAACTGAGATGAAGGAGGAGATATAGGAACATTATACTGACACTGCATGCTTATGCTGCACTTGAAGAAGCTTTCCAGTGGCTGTATTGTTATTTTGATGATTTTTCATCTGTAAATCTTGTACTGAATAAACTATTTAGCAATGAATATGAAGTAGAAATATATGCTATGCGTGATATTCAATTTATCAAGTAAGCAATGTAAAAAAGGTTGCTTACTCTTAATGAAGACCTTTGGTTAAACAAGGAATGACAAATACAGTTGATCGAAACTCATTCTCAGCAGTTTTTGCATGAATGGTCGTGAAAATGGATTTCATTCATGGGAATCAAAGTGATTGACACCTTGATGGCTCTCTTTCATGCCTTCCTCAAAATGTCAAAAATAGTCCCTGGGAATTGTGTGTTAGAAAGCTATTACTCCTGATATACCATGGAAAAGTAGAAATTGTTGGCTAAAATTGGTATTTTTACCCCACAGTTATGGAGAATATTGGCTTAGTTTAAAAGTGGCTATTTCTTAAAAATCCCCAGCTGCCAAATGGTTGGTTATCATAGTGAGCCATCCTGGATTGATTACGCGTACCTGACGCTTGATACTACAAAAACTTAAGACCCAATAGTTTCTTATATCATTGGCCCTGTTAGATCTCTGTATATTCCATGGAACTTCAGATAATTATTCATTAAATATAAAGTGCATATTAATAATTGTCATGAATTCCATATGCATATGTTGTTTTGTTTTAATGTATAATATTTGTGATATGGTTGCTAAAAGGTTAAATTGTAGTCCAATTGGTAGAGTTTTAGGCTACTGACCAAAAGGCCCGGGTTTCGTTTCCAGGGCTGTCTTAGTTTCACCCAAGCTATGTGATTTTTGGGGAACCAAATCTTCCTGGGAAACAATAGGTGTCACCAAGAATGTAACTGGCCCCCCTACCCTGATGTGTAAGTTTTACATGCCATTCTGCTAAGTACTAGGTGAGCTCTACCCTCACTTATCAAATCAATCATTGGGTTGATAACTGTGGTAAGATAGTTAAATAATGATCTTCAGTTGGACCTCTACTATCTGAAAAAAATGTTGTGTATGTGTTGGAGTTCAAAGGAAATTTTTATGGATAAAGTGTATTCACACTTCCCAATTAGTCTAGTAAAGTTCAATGGTCTGGTAATTTTTTGTAGGTTTTTAACCCTACATACTGCTGCACTTTGCATTCACCTATGATAGCTATTATTCTGGACTTATTAAGTTCTGCTATCTTTGGACAAGTGTAAATGTCACACTTTTCATGCATAGGTTATGTGTTGATATTTTTGTTTTGATAATAATTAGTTCCACAAGCGATGCCTGAGACATGTATTTTTTTTGCTTTTTGGATGTCTCTGGTGGTCCTTGTCCCTCTATGCATTTGGCTTTTCAATTGGTTTCCCAGGGAAGAACCACCTGAGTTGCTGCAATAGCCATGCCTAATGCAGGACTTGAAGCCACAATATTTGGGTTAGCAGACAAGCATGTTACCCACCTGACTAACCCAGCCTGATCTTTATGGAACTACTTAATTTATCTCTCTAATCAGCTAAAATACATTCCTCTACTTGATCAAATAAATTTCTATTGGTAATTTTCTAATTTTTTGTTCCAATTTTTCCAGATACAACCAACACTAGAATTGTTTTTTAACCCTTGATACTCTATTTAATCAGATGCTGGAATATTTTTGAATTTCTCTAGACATTTAGACTGTGGTCATGCTAGCATTTCATCTTAGTGGTTATTAATTAGTAGTTGTTATTATTTTGATTTATGATTATATACAAATCTGCCTATCAGAATAATTAACATACAGTAAATTGCAAGAGTAAATTAAATAGGTGTTGAATTTTAGAGAACTGTGAAATTGCAATGAATAAATGTACAATATCCATCCATGAGAAAATACCTTCATTTAATTGAATATATATATTTTTTGTTTTTGAAAATAAATGAAGTGGCATTGTTTTAACTTGTATGATTAGACCATTTCCAACTCCAGCTACTTTTGCCATAAATGTGTTCCCTTTCTATAATATCATGCATTTAAATGTGGTCAAATTAGTCAAGTTCAGATGAATTTTAATGGAAAAAATGAGCTGTCGATTAATTGAAATTTGTTACTCCAGAATCATTTGATTTTTGATCCAAGTCACAAAAAAACCCTATTCACTTAGCCCTAGTATCAGTAAATTATTGTTTTCTAAACTTCAAATGTGATGTTATGCATATTACTTAAGCAAGCTTTGCACATTGAGCATTCATCTGTTCTTACCATTCAGAATTCTATGGCACTCATCAAAATTTTAAATAGCTGACACAACATATTTTTTGTCATGCATGGCATTGGTCTTAATTTTGAGCAGTTATAATAGCATGCTGCTAGAACTCAGTATTATGTTTTATGACCCACTTACAAGTGTGTAGGTGAGGGATCCTCAAATTTTTTTAATATTTCAGGAGGTCAGTGTGCTTTTCAAATCTCAATGAGTCACTCTTGGCTTGTTCTTGAGTTTCACTTGAGCTGAACCACTAAATTTATACTGTGCCAAATTCTATGCAGCCCATGAATCTGCAACCATATGGTAGTTCGGTTGATCAAAATCTGTAATAAGATGATGATATATTTAAATACTATCCTTTCAGATCTAAGTTGGATATCATTAGCAAAATGTTTGTATCCGATGGAAATCTTGTACTTTTAATTTAGGTTTTTGTGATCTATTTTTAGCTTAAGAGCTAAATTTTGCTCTGCTCTTCTACAATTGGACATTGGGCTTTTAATTGTCTGTACAACAGTGATATTTTTAAATTAAAAAATATTTTTCAGTTTGTGTTTATTCGTAAAAAATGGCACAACCATAATGTTTCTTTTCCATATGTATGGAACTTTATAGACATAATGTAAGTTTTTAGGTAATTTTGCTATTTTAGCGATTTATCTGATAACTTGTGGTTAGTAGGTGCTATCAATTTCATAGCTTTGACGTCTTCATGATAATAGAGAGGTCTTGTTTTAACAAGTGTTCAGTTAATTCAGAATGATCCAAATTTTCAATGACATGCTCCTTTAGTTAACAGGATTTGGCTTTCTTTGTATAGCCCACGTATGTTTTCCGCAGCAACAAAAAATTTCATAAAGTATATTAGAGAGGTAATGAATTATTAGCTTCTGAGAGATGAACTTGAATTTTGGAGACAGCAGGTAGGAATTCTGGACGAAGGGAGGCAGTGTGTATGCAGAATGGAAGGAGGGTGTATTGTAGTGTAAGATGTCACATTATGTTGTGCTAGGTGAGGCTTCGAAATTTTAGTGGTGCTTTGTCTGTGTCCATCCAAAATATACGTAATGGTAGATTCCCATTGCTAGTAATAATCCATTTTCCCTTCATGTCTTCCAGGGTTGTTTTATTTCTAGGAAATTGAAGATAGTATGGAACCTTTATGTACCCAATCAAATAGGATAACTGAGGCTTCTGATGTGGACAGTGGTGTGATTCAATAATTGGGAGAATTTGAAAAAAAGTATTAGATGACTTTAATCAGCATCCATCAGTTAAGCTTAAATATTTTGATGATGATTTAATAGTTTAACCACAAGAAAATGATGTACTTGTTGCCTTTTCAAACTAAAAGACGTTGACTAAATAATCAACATCCTTTGATTCAATTCATGGTAGAGATTGAGAAAGATAAGGCTTACGATTTCTGGCTGTTTTGATAGGATTGGAGATGGTACACCATACTACAAAACATATAGAAAAAAGATCTAGACCAAAGGTTATCTGTTTAGTATAAATTTTAAAAGATCATTGTTGTGTAAAAGCCTGGTGCCCAATTGCAGAAGTGTTGCTTCAAAGTAAAAAAATGTAAATCAGGAACCAAAATAAATGTGTTTACAGTATAATGAACTGTATATCTACTTGATAGACCAATTGAAAATATGAAAAAAATAGCGCTGTTGACTTCACTCCTTAAGTTCATTAATCTTTTGTAACCAAATATATGAATTCATGCTGCTTCCGGGAATTATTGTTGCACAGGTGAGTTAATGGACAACTGCTTCACCCCCAGTCCTGGAGGCATCTTCAGGTCAAAGTGATTAACGTTGTTTCAGTTTTAAAGGTTTTTATTTCCGTAAAGTAATAGCGATACAAGAGATGTGTATAAAATATATTAGAAACATAATAAAACAATACGGAAACCCCATTTTAGGTTTAACTCCTCTTTGGGGTGGATAAAAAACAATGTAGGAAAGGCTATGAATGAGTGTAGCAGTTGCGGAAAGATGTCGCGGTCCTCAGGGTTGAAATTGTTTGGATTCTCCAATATTTCAACTGCTTCTCTTATCAGTCTCGGGAAATAATGCCCTTCTCTTGCCAGCACTCTTACTTGATCGTGTGCCTGGGTTCTGACCATGCATGTTCGGCAATTGCCGAGAGTCGGAACTTTTTTTGTCTGTGGCCCTTCGGTGCTCTTTGGTCCTGCATCTGATGGACCGTCTGGTTTGGTCGACTTCCCACGGGTGCACTTAATCTCATATACACCTTTATGCATGAGATTGGGGATGCATTCCTTGGTCTTAGGTGTTATGTCACTGATTTTTCTTGCCGTGGAGAACCTAGTTGTTATATTATGCTTTCGTAGTAGATAACTTATCTTTTCGGCCGTTCCAGCGACTTACGGGATGGTAGCATATGTCGTTGGTTTGTCTTTTTTGGGCCTCTTCTTGCTCTGTTTCTAAAACAGTTCCGACTCTCGACAATTGCCGAACATGCAAGGTTGGAACCCGGGCACATGATCAAGTTCAATCAAGCAAGACTGCTGGCAAGAGAAGGGCATTATTTCCCAAGACTGATAAGAGAAGCAGTTGAAATAATGAAGAATCCAAACAATTTCAACCGTGAGGACGGCTATACCCTGGCTCCGGCATGGAAAAGGTTGATTCCCATTGGCCGCCAAGAAAGAGCCAATCAGAGAGCTCGTGGCCAGCCAGCATCTCCTATGGATAGCGGCCAAATTGCAATGCAAATCACTTTGACCTGAAGATGCCTCCAGGATTGGGGGCGAAACAGTTGTCCATCAACTCATCTATGCGACGATAATTCCCGGAAGCAGCATGAATTCATCAAATAGACACCGCGAAAGCCTAAGGGTTAACCAAATATATGTTTAATAATTTGACCATGAGTATAAAATTTGAGAGCTGCCAGAACCAATGCATGTCTCAATGTAACCCAAGTCTCTTTTCCATGAAAAATGTGCAAATGATAGCAACAACTAAAATCCCACCAACAATCCAATACCCAAAATACCTTTCCCATTCTCCACCCCTTTTTCATAGAAATTTTCATCCTCTGTGCTACACCAATGGTTGGCTTTCCAGTTAAAAATGTAGATCCAGGCCATGAGGCTAGCAGCCAATAGAAAAGAACGGCTTTTGGATTTTAATAGATATTCATTACTAGTAAATCTACATATATGTATGTGTACAGAGTGTTAAAGAAATGATGGTTAATGTGTGGAGTGGTAGAATTTGTAATGTCAATCACTTTTTTGTGTCATGGTTATGTGTCCAAAACTCCTTTGTTATGGCAGTGCAAAATTTGAATTAAAAACATTTTCTAGTAACCAAGAAAGGTTTTTCATAGACGTAACAACTAAAGGTTTAAATCTTTTTATGCCCTTAAATTAAATTCATATCTTTCTATAAAATGTTGCTGGTTATTACCTAGATGTTTTAAGATGGAACAAGAAATTCTTAAAAATTTCTTTGATTGAAAGTACTTTTCATCCATCTTTCCATCATGTCTTTATAAATTTATAGGGTGTAAATGAACTTAATGTGAATTTAAAAGAACTTCTTTGAAATTGGCATAAAATTAAATTTCCTCTCAATTTATAACAATTTTGTTGCTATTACATAAATAGTGTGTGAGAAAAAGACATTTCTGACTAATATAGATTTCCACCATATCTAGTTAAGAATAGCACACAGTAGTAAACATGTTCATGTAAACATTGAAGCATTTTTAGTGTTGCTAGAATGTTTTTTATTAAGGTTTTGTGTTGCCAATACTCTGTGACTAAGGAGTTGTGGGCATTTTACCAAGAGAGAAAGAGTGCTTAAATCTACAAATCGGTATGCCATCATTTTTTTAAAACCCTGTATACTATCTAGAACTTTTTCATTAAGATTCATGATATTTCTCTTAGCAGGATTCATGGTGTAATTGTCTATTCCTTATTTTTACAAAATGTATGATTATGAGCAATGAGGGCTTGTCAGTGTCATATAAGTTTGACAAACACTTCCAGGTAACCCCATGCAATGTTCACATAACTTTGCCATCTTTGGATACGTTGACCTATATAACTGAGGTTGAAGTGATACATATAGAAGACAATATCACCTGGAAACTTTTCGTTGGCGGAGATTCAATTTTAATTATTCTTCTTTCCATATTTTCCTCATTGCTAAACATGAAAATTGAAATAAAGAGGAGTCAGGTTTGAAGGGATATATTAGAATATTAATCTAAGCATTTAACGCTTTCACTAAATATTTTCTGATCATGTAAAATAACCCCTAATATAATTCATGAGCTCAAATCCAAATCTTGCCTAATCTGGGCCTGAAGCATTGTAATTCATTTGATATCTCTTTCCACACAATTCATTGGCTTTAAAGTTTACTGATTACTGAAGCCAATTTTTTTCTCATATATACTTTTTAAACCTTGGAGGATCACTTCCTTGGAGGACCTTGGAGCGTTGGAGGTCATGCTACTTCAAAATTACATTTGTATGCTCAGTACAGCAGCAATTAATGCTTGCCATCTGTATTGTTGATCCAGACGATGGGCTAACTGAGTTGCTTCTTGAATGAGCCAAAATCCATAATATCAGGCTAATTTTATCTGAATTTCTCTGTTAACTTACAGGTTTTACAGGTGGAACAATTCTAAAGAAGAAAGAGGAGAACTCATTACATTTGGCCAAATTAGAATCTCTATATTCCCCTGTAAGACACAGGACCTTATCAACTCGGAGAAGTCCAGATCCTGAGCCTAGAAAAAATGTGTGATCATTAGTAGGTTAAGCAGGGAGTATTGAGAAGTAATGGCTGTGAGTAAATTAGGTACTAAACATTTAGTATCTAAGTTTTTAATATATTTTGTTGATGCTGTTGTTCAGGACAGACTGCCCAATGTTTAGAATATTCACAAGTGTGCTTAGAATTAAGTGTGATGCTACCCTGGTAAAACCTATTACCCCTCTTGCATAATGATATTTTTACAGAGCTCTGTATTTTGTCTTTGGTGAATTTTGAAGAGGTTTTTGGTGTTTATAACAATGGTTTACATGGGGTTTTTATGAACATAAAGAAAGGCATTATTTGCTGCATTCAATGGCTGAGCGGACATTTTACCTGCTCCTTTTGTTAATAATATTTTGTACAAGATGCCCTTTGTTTAAAATTAATTTATTTCAGTAAATGAGTATTACTGGTATTCAAGTTAGAATCTCATATTTTTTATGAAGCAAGTCCTCAATTCAAATGTGATGAACTCTCAAAGTATATTGCATATTTTGGAAAAATGTGCCCTGAAACTGAAGTTTTTTTCCAATTAATTACATCCATAAAAATTTGCTACATTTTCTCTTAAGCTTTTTAGTTTAGACTCAAGGAAATATCACTAAATCTCTCTCAGACCATTCTCGTGAAATATATTTGGTAGGAAGTTACATGAAAAGCTGTAGAAATGTCTAACATTTTAGGAAGCCCTTTGATATTTAGTCATTTAATGTTTGCGAGCTAGTTGTCCATGACATTTACATAACCATCTGAAGATATTTGTATTTCTAAAAATCTTTATGTAGAACACAGAATTGTTTATTGGTAGAAGCAATCAATGTTGCATTAATTGATTCTTTCCAAAGGTTATCTCTTAATTTGTAGGTCTTATAAATAAAAGGGAGCAAATTATGTCAGAACCAAAGTTGGGTCCAATTGAGGCCTCTTATGCAGAACTTACTATGTTCATGCCATTAAATATGTTAAAATTGAGGTAAAGCATCAGGATGCCAATCAATGTCTGTTGAAATTATATAAACAGATATATGAGTAACTATGTAACCATTTGAGCTATAGCGCATAGGTTTGAAGGTGGCAAATGAATTCTTTCGTAATCCAGTGACTACTTTGGTGATGGGATTTCATTTTCTAGTATAAAAGTTATCTTGTATCCTCAAAAGGTTTCTATATTGTAAAAATCCACCATAATAGTCTGTGTTTGGTATTTTGGCTATGAAAGACTAAAACCAACTATTCTCCCAATAATTCCATGTAACCGTATGCTCAGATGTATTACTTGTTTGATTATTGAGGTTTGTGTTCATAAAAAATCTTCTAGACTCTTAAGAAGTATTTGATAAATGCCTCCTCTTCACCTCTTTGCAGTTTGCTTCTAATTTGATTATTATGTCACAGTAGTAAATGAATCCTTTAGTTGTCTCATCATATAATTACAACCTATTTAAGTGACAATAAAATATTAAGTTAAAGAAGTGGTAAATATTGCGACTAACATATAATTTCATTTATGTAGACTAAAACTACCAAAGGTATAAAAATATTAAATTGTGAAGTTAAATGCTTATCTGCTGGGAACTATGTACTTAAATGAAAAAAGAAACCTGGCAGAAACTAATACATATTTAATTTACCTTGGTACTATGTAATTGTTGCCTAGTACTTATACTGGTACCAATTTTGAAGTTCTCTTTGCAATTTTTACGTTTATGCTGGAAATAGTGTGTGCATTCATTTTCATTCTATATTAAGATTTCTCACAAAATAGCAATGCTTTCTGGGATTAATGAGACCATTCAGCAGTTATTGATATTGAATCAAGTAGGGCGCATTGAATTGAGGACTAACTGTGTTATTCAAAATGGTGCTTTTAATGCCAATTAAATTGAATTTGATCTAATAATTTCATATCAAATTGTATGGATACTTATTTACTATATATGTACATCATTTTGCATGATTATCTCCTTTTGAATTGCAGTTGATTGTGTGTTATTCCTAAGTGATAAATATTGTATTCATTGTTGCATTCATTCAACATTGCGTCAAAGAATTGCAAATCCAATTTTTTCTTTGACGTTTCTTCATTTTAAACAATATATTGCCAACGAATGCTGTTTTTTATTCACCGAGTACAAATGGATTTTTGCCAATTTTTTGGAATTTTCTCTTGATAATTTAATGATCGAGTCATTGGTCTCTGTCTTGATGGAAATGCCTGCTACAGAAGACATTGTTTTTATAATGAGATCTCATGCTATCGTCAGAATTTTCTTACAGTCACCACTTTAAACTCTCTCCTTGATTTGTATGCGATTTACAGGGTCAGTAAATAATCAGTTTGGAGTAAAACATATTCCACATATTGTGGTGATAGATATCTAATGAAATGTTACTTTAAAACCATTAAATAACAGCAATTTTAGTAACAATTCTCTGTTTATGGTTGTGGTTATGATGCAGACTTTGATAAAAGTCTTGTACATTGTTAATATTGTGCTAAACAGTGCATGAATGACTGTTTGTTAATGGAGTTTGTTATAAAAGCAATCTTCTTCTTGCATTCATTATCTTCAAAATGTTGTAACTCCAAGTTACAGTGGCTTTTTTGTGGTTATTCAAACAATACGTAAATGTTTTATATCACTAACATATTTTGAGTACTTCATTCTCAATGTAACTGTCCGTACATGGTGTTTGCTGTAAATGTTCAATGCAAAAATCGACAGTTGGTGCCTCTATGGTTGTTTTCATGTGAGGATAATTCAGTGCTTAATCTTTATTGTATGTGTTCATAAATGAAGGAAATAGATGCTCAGTATTTTGGTAAAATATGTGAAGGAAATATTTATTTATATTTTTACCTTGAAGTGAAGGTTGTGACTTTCACTCGGTTATTAAAAAATAAACCTGCCATGCCTTTTGTATCCTGTATTATTCTATTATTGCAGTGGAACCATGCCAGAAAGTTCTCCAAACAAATGTATTAAATTCCTTCCTTCCATGTTTGAATTTGATGAGTCTTCAAATATTCATACATGGAATATAATTACTCCGTGTGGAAGCTTTATGAGGTTATGCCACTATCTGGATCTGTAAAAGACTTTTATGCATAGTTCCACTGTTCTATTTGAAATATGTATTTGAATTTATGATGCTATGGACAGGTTTGGATTTGAAATAGTTTTTCTATGATGGTCTCATTATAAAATCCACATTAAATTTGTCCTTACTCAGTAAATATGAGTATTTATGCAACATATTGCAGTTCGACGATTTAAATACTATGTGATAAATTTTCCAATGAAAAGTTTTATTAACATTTAACACCATTTCTTGACACCCAGTGTACTACTGATATTATGTATATATGGTTATATATTTTTCCTGATCTGTGGACAATGCCTACATAATCCTATCTTATCTTTAATGAGGTTGAGCTACTTTAAATATCAAAATTATAATAACATAGCCTTGAAACTATTAATAGTTTACACTAAGATTGAAACATAAGGAGTTGAAGTGCTAGGAGCCAATAGTCCCATTGGCTCCTTGAACTTCAATTATTTATTTGTTGATTGAGAGTTGTCTTTTAAGTTAAATTCCATGAATGATGATGACATTGAAGAAAAGTGATCATGTTCTTTTTCTGTGGATTAATATTATTTGATTATTTTGTCTTGAATTTTGGATGTAAGCTGTTGAAATGGAGAAACTTTTCATATGAGTATGATTTGGAAGTCATCATAGATTGGAAATATTATTTGTAAGAATTACTGCCATGCAAAGTGGTTGTTATTTGTTGACATTGTGTGCTATTCAACTGATGATGTACTGGTGGACACATTTATTTTGTTTAATTTGTATTTTCCTATACTGCATTATATCTTGACTAACTGAAGAAGTTACTATGAGACAGGGTAACAGAGGGGAAGCTACTCATTGGCTTTAGACTTTTCACTCATTAGATTCAGCAATTGGTTTTTATAGTAAGCACTTTTGTTTCTGTGACTGCTTAGAAATTCATCTACCGTTATATAGGTTAATTTGTAATGTTATTATTTGTATAGTTACACAAAATGAATGTTGAAATCACTTGCCAATATAGTCATTGCACTGTCTTCTAAGAAGATAATGCTTACGTTTGCATATATAACTGAGCTGTTATTGTTGAATGCACATGCATATAACTGTTGCACTAATCCACAATCGAGGTATGTATGTAGTTCGTTATAGATAATGTTTGCACAGTTCCCACTTTTATCTATTGGTAATCCTAAAATGGACTTACTAACTTGATTGACTGTGAAGTTTGAGCTAGACCTGTTTTGATTCTCGACATTGTGAAAAGTAATGGACTTGCTTCAACTGCCATTTGAAAGCTGAGAAGAATTGAGTGGTGATGGATGAAACCTAATGCCATTGACCACAATCTGTGAGTATGGTGTCAGGATGGTTGTTAATTATTTATAATAGAATCAGTCAATAGTTGTGCGATTTTGTTACTAGTCTAAAGACAAATATCACAAAATAGTTGCATCTGATTAAATAATTGTAGTTAAGGTCTAGATCACACTAAAATCAACATTGCATTCAGTGCCATATATGGCCTTATGGCTATTATTATTAATATCATGAAACTGTTAAATTTAATAAGTGTGCAGGTTATAAAGTGATGTTAATCACTATGATATGACGGTGTCATAATTTCAACTCTAAACAAGGAAAATCAGCAACAAAAATTTTGCACAGGGAGACAGACTATGGCATTACCCACTAGGTTCACCATATTTGGTAATTTAGTGCTAAAGCAATGGGGAAGGTGATTGCCATGTGCACTCATATCTTCCTGCATTTTTCCATTTATTGGGATGAGGAAATATGCTTAAACTAGTTGACGAGGTTAATACGTAGTGGCTCCTTTTGAATTTTGATATTATGAAAGTAATCATTTTGTGATGACTGCAGTGGTTTTCCTAAAACCTAATTTTGGTTCATACTTGCTCAGTTTTGCATTATTTCTAATGAAAAGGCTTTGGCATGGGAGCTTAGTTAATCCTAGAAGCTGAAGTAAAATTATATAGGTGATATTATAAGTGGAGTGATATGGTCTTGCTCATGGCCGTCTTCCAGTTGTAGGCTACCACCTCTACCTCCAATTCCTTGTAGGTTTTCAGTGTTTTATTGTGACGTTTGCTGACCTGCATAACTGTTCTTATTTACTGGTTTAGTGGCTTCAGAGTATGCTGTCCATGAGAATTGGCCGAAGGCACTTCTCAATATTTCCTCATGTTTCAAGATAATAAATTTATTTGCTTAGACTCTCTACTGTCCATATCCCAATGCTCATCAGGTTCTATGTATACATATATAGCTTCCATTCTAATGAAAATAATACTCTATAGTTAGTGATGTGATCAATTTGCTCAGATTACAAAAAATATGAAATATTTTCTGTTGCTATAGGAGTTTGCTAATTCATCATTATAATAAAATAACTGGAATGATATTTTGAGCAATGCATGCACAATTTAAATGCTGAAAGTTTATGTATTGTTGAAAGAAGTTCACTTGTTTATTTTTACTTAGTTTTTGACAATGATAGATGGTCTCTGAAAGAACATGAGATGCTCAATGTGGGAGAAACCCATTGCTTCAGAGTATATTTAAAAATTTAGAGATGCTAAGGCAGTGTTATTTTTATTTTCTCACACAAGTTTCTGCTTTTGCATTTTTTTTGTGCTTAACCTACTTGAAAACATGAACTGTCATATCTGATTTTAATTTAGCTAGATTCTTCTTATATAATCAATAGGAGAAGAATACTAAATCATAAATTTTGTTAAAATATGCACTATTGCTATCTGCACTCAAATAGTGTGATTATAAATTATTTAGCAATTTTTTTTAATGGCTGGTAAATGTTTTAGTTGGGTGGCTGAAGATAGATTTCATCATTGAAAGTTCGGCGCCTATCATGTTATGCAAGGAATCTATTCAAGCGAAAGAAAAGTTGAAGGAATACGATGTGTATAAAAATTCCTCATTCAGGTAATTTACAGGATGTATTTACAAACTTCAGTAGAGCAATAAGTAAAAGTCAGGGAAAATCCATGACTAGGATTTTAGTATCCATTAGTATACTTAGGTTTTGTGCCTTCTGCTTGGTTGACAAGTTACACCCTGAATAGGTTGTGGGTTAGCATAATTTAAGTATAGTGATTCATTATAGTTAATGTTCACACTATGTCTGCATTTCAAAATTTGATGTATTTTCAGTTTGTTTGGCCCATTTTTGTTGCACCAGAGAAAAGTATGTCCACTTAGATGTGAGAAAATGTTTGGAAGTGATTTTTCATTCTTTTGTAATGTGAGATATTTTGCCAGCCAAGATATGAAAGGTTCAGAAATATATTTAAACTAATTGATGAGTCCATGTTCCATAGTGATAATGTCTGTTGGTCCATAACAGATATAGGAAGCCTTTGTGAATTAGGTTATATGAAAGAAAAAGTAATACAAGCTATGAAGGTAATAGTTCCCTATGTGAAAATGTAGTAAATGTATAGGCTCTTTGTGTAACAATGTGTTCGGAATATTTGTACTGATAATGCCTTACCTGACTTAGAGAAGGTTTTAAAGCTTACAATTTAAAATGCAAGGGTTGTAACATAAATGATCCATTGGCATTTCACAGGTATAGCATTGCATGTTGTGAGGTTTAGTGTATTATGACATATGGTGGTCATTGGCCTCTGCCATAACCTCTAATATGGTGAACTTTTTTTGTCACTAAAGCATGTGTATGAATCCATATGGATCAATAAACCAATGCCCTTGATACTTATTTTCAATAATTATATTTTTGAAGTCATTTTTATATTCTGAAGTTTTTATACACAACATTTCTGGACTTATAAGTTTTCTACTAAATTTCATATGACATGCAAATTGATTTCTAACTTTATTCATAATTAATTGTGTTTTCTGTTCTTTTGTCTGCAACTCAGATGTAGTTTATTTACTCATTGGCTTTCCTAGATGTTGGTGCTGGTCTGTAGATACATGTCTATGAAACCGTGCAAAGCTTCTCTGGCTGTACTGTATGAGTATTACTGGAAAATAAATTATATTATTTTTAAAGAGTACCCTTATACTTATCCTATGAAATATGTACATGTACATTTTTCTAGCAGAAAAACATTAAATTACTTTAATGCAGTAGTTGGGGTCTAGAAGATCAATTGAAATAATAATGTCCTCTAACATTAGAGTATTGAATTATTAGATTTTTATATGAAAGTATTCCTTCCACCGTGGGTGGAAATTAAGGAGAAATATATTCAATGTCCTCACAGACAGTGGTGATCATTGCATTCTCATGATGAACATGGTACCGAAGTGGCAAAAGATGCCTTGTAGAGCTGGTATCTGAATCTGCTAAAGTAAAACTGTGGAGGTTTAATATGTTGGTGTCTATCTTTGAAGAAATAAACGATATTTTAGGACTGTGGGAGGCAAGATGGAAGTATAGTGGGGAATACTGGAGTGATAGTAATAGCTTAATACACTGTGAAGGAGATGAGAACATCTTCAACCTCTATTTTTACATTCTCATATTTCCTTCTCTTGACTATCTTCAACCATCTCATGTATAATCCATGGTTTTCTTCTCCCTTCTGTGATTCATTTGTCCAGTTTCATTTGCAGCTTTCAACATCCGTATTTTGATAAATTTTTAAGAGTAATAAGACTAAATTAAGAATACAGTTGTGTGCATACTACCCTTGAAAAGGACAGAATGGGGCCAATATACAGGGTGCGTCTTAAAAGTAATGCCATTAAATTTTTTGCGCCGCTCCCATTGGTTGGAGTGGGATCGAACCATTTGGAGTAGGTGGGGGGGAGATAATGCCAAGCTTTGCCGCAAAACCAGTCTCAGTGCTCTCCAAGCTGTGGAACTGGCAGGACATCATTTATTGTAAACCTACGTGTGCAGACTGTGTCATGAAAGACCAACCGAGCAGAAATTTCAAGTGAACTTTTGCAACGTATTGAAAATGAACGTGATTATTTGGATGATGTCATCACTGATGATGAAACCTGGGTTTATTAATATGACCCAGAAACAAAAGGCCAAAGCTCTGAGTGGAACATCAACCAGTCCTCCAAGCCCAAAAAGGCAAGAATGAGTAAATCAAAAGTGAACACGATGCTCATTGTCTTTTTCAACAGTAAAGAAGTGACAAGGGTAAAAAAGAAACTTTACTTTTTCACAATAAAGATTTAATATTTCACGACCATGGTTTCGAGGGTCGTGAAATATTAAATCTTGATTATGGTAGTGTAAAGTTTCTTTTTAACCCTCATCATGAAGGAATTCTACAAAGTTAAATCTGAAACTGTTATGTTTAGTAAAGGAGTGGTCCATAAGGAGTTCGTTCCTCAAGGACAGACAGTTAATGCTGCCAACTATGCGGATGTGTTGGGAAGACTCCAAAAAAGGGTCATCAGGAAGAGAAAAGACATTACCGCTACCTGGCAACTCTTATCATGACAACGCGCCTTGCCACAATGCACTACTAGCCAATGCTGCCCTACCCCCCTATAGTTGTGACGTCACCCCAGCAGACCTCTTTTTTTCCCCTTGGATCAAGGCAGCCGTGAAAGGAACCCATTATTTGTCCATGGAAGAGATCCAATGAGCTGTTGACGAAGACCTTGCGAGAGATTCCCAAAGATGCTTTTCAGGGTGCGTACTGGTCATGGTAGAGTCTGAAAAAAATGTGTCGAGGCCCAAGGACAGTACTCAAAAGTGTTTGCGCAAATCTGTTATGTTAATTACTTTTGGAACCCACCCTGTATGCTGAAGAGAAATGTGAATGGTGGTTTGGAAGGAAGTTACATAACATGAAAAATGCATGATAAGAGAAGTGTTGGTTTTGTTAAAGGAAGTGAATGCTAAATCAGATGAAAAAGTTAAATTCTTTTAATGAAAAGGAAGTGACAAGCATGGGAAAGTTGGGAGCTTAAGTTTAGAAAGGATAGATGATGGTAAGTTAGGGATCCAAAGAGAAAAAGAGTTAAGCAAAACATTGAAGGGATAAATGACAGAAGCAAAACAAATTCTGAAAAATATCATAAGATAAATGCACCTTTAGAAATATATAAAGGGGCAAGGCAGGAATAGGAGGATGTTAAGTGAGTAATGTAACACGTTCTTATTTCACCAATCGTCTGCATTATAAAAAAAGCTGTTGAGCAGTTCCTCCTACCAGGAAATTCATAAGGGCAACTGAAATCACCATATTTAAAGACAACATTTATAAAATTTCAGTTTATTACTTAATTTCATAGTTTATACATTGTTGTTTTAGTAAGGCTTGGGAATAGCTTGAATTATTTGGACATCATCAACTGGTCGGTCTCCTGTGTCTGTTTCAACTAATCCAATTCTCTTGATGGTATTCATTCCAGAATGTACCCTTCCTGGATGATAAAGAAAAATAGTCTTTCAACATAAACAGATTTTCATGCACTGATTGCAAATAATTTTACTTCTAAGATGTAAAACTAAGTGTCTTTCAAGCTTTAATAATATACATATATATAATATACTCGTGTACTATCTATGTCAATAGTCCAAGTATATACTGGAAAATACCATGGAGTAATGTATTGTAGATAGTACGCATCCTTTATACAAATATTTTTAAGGAGACAAGTGCATTTTTTGAGAACCAGGGGATTAGAATAAGGACTTCGGTAGATTGTCATTGCATATCTAAGAGCTGCCCATAACTTGGACATGGCAGGGAATATTTGTTATTATGCAACTAACAGGATAGGCAAACAATTTTTTGTTAGGACAAGTATTTGTTAAAGATTTCTAATGATTTGTCACTTTTACATTTCCTGTAATAAACATTGCATCTATCCTATTTTCACCCTTACATACGAAGAACCAATAATGTTTTTAAATATGAAACAAGTTACCTTTATAAAAGCGTAGAGTATGAAATAACTGAATACAAGAATGCTTGCAGCTGATTGTTAAAGGTAATTTATGCACCCATTCTAGATGGAATTGTGGGGTATAAAAGACAGATAAAAACTGCAGTTGTTAAATTAGATTTTTCGCTTTGGCTGTTTGACTGTGTACATAAGTGGATGTGAATGAAATACATTCAAGCATAAGTAAGGAAAACAACATTGATCATTATTTTCAATTAACACACCAATTTTTTTGTTCATAAAATAATGGTATCCATTATTGGGTAACTGCTTTGTAAATTATTTTATACAATGTTAACAATCAAATTTAATGTATGGGGAAATTTCTATCAAGGAAACTTATAAATCAGGATTTTATTCAAAGAAGTGCATCATCTCAACAAACACACACGACCTAGAGTAACACTCCACTCAATAAAATCAAAGGCTACCAAACATTTCCGGAAGGATGAAAATAAAAGCCACAATAGGTCAGCATGCCCTGAAATGTTTTTCCATGAAACATCAATGCAGTCCACTCTGAAAACATGAATTCATATGTACTTTCATCATGACTCAGATTACCTTACCATGCCCTACAATCGAGGGAGATTCTTCTTCATATGGCATAGTTTTAAGTGCCATGGCTGACTTCCATATTTAATCCATCTCATTTCAAGACATAATCACAGGTTGCCATTATGATGTGTAAACATTGTAAATTACCAACTGTGAGATATAAGCATTTATATAACATTAATCTTTGAAATATCAGCAATTTGTTGTATCACTCTATTACCAAGTATAACCATTCCACCTTAAGAAAAACAGGCAACTTCAAAATACCTATTTGCTCTTATACTTATACATGGGTGGTCTGAAAAGTTTCCAGCCTAACAAAGATACAAGTCATTTTTTTCTGAAATTTTTGAGGCCGTAAACTTTTTAGACTACCCTCGTATATATTTATGCGCAAAATACCTATTGAGAAGTGCCTTGTGGAGTAATGTCTATTAACCCTGCCCTAACCATTTCCTCATTCAAACATCACCAATTGCTATGGTAGCAAGTCCTTGTTTGTCCTTTTCTTCATAGAAATTATTTACTTTTCCGATAAAGTCCCTTGAAATTTAATAATTCATTCTCATTCACAGATTTGGCTATATATATATTATGAATAATTCAACGCTCATATTTCCAGGCCCTCCAATAAGTTTTGGTAGCGCTTTCTTTACTCTTCAATGAAAAATTATTTTTTCAAAAGAATTCCTGTTTGTTGCTTGATTATTGCTAATTCTCGTACAACATTGCTCAAAATTTTACTGAACAAATGCACATACACGTCAATGCAATAATTTCAGCGTGCAAAAATCATTCGCCTTGACCGAGATTCGAACTTGGATCTTTCAATGTCCGGTCAAGTGCTTTAGCCAGTTAAGCTATCGAGGCGTTCTCTTAAACTCTCCCTGGTCAAGGGGAATGATTTTTACACTCTGAAATTGTTGCATTGAAATGCATATTAGCGGATGACTCCGTTCTCCTGCAGTTTATTTGGAATTTGTTCATACACATTTTTAAAACATCAGGATTGACTCAGGATAAAGCCAAAGATGTGATCCTTAGGAGGTTAGGTTATTGAGAAGGCATTCATAGTTTGATATCATTCTTATAAAAACCTAATTAGTAATACTATTATTTATTTTCACCAGGAACATATTTTTAATTTTGTGAATGTAAAGGAAAGCAAATTTATTAAGGTACTTACACCTGCTCTTTAAACTTAACTTTTCATGAATATTAGCACAGCAATTGGTAGCAGACAGACAGTAAAAAGCAAATACATTTTTAACTCTAGAATAATTGAAGGTTGAAGAATTGATACCACAGCATGTCATTGGGGAAGGAGCACTCGCTGGCAGACATTCATCTGGCTCTTGCCAATGAGCCATCATGGTTGTGTATTATTACCTAAACAATATATTTCCACCAGCATATGCCTACCATCCATCTGCATGAGGAATCCCTTTCACCATATCAAGTCTTAGTTCATAGAGAAGAAAGAATGAATAACTTACCAAAAATAGAGTGCTTTCCATCCAGCCACTGAGTGGGGGCCAAAGTAATAAAAAACTGAGATCCATTGGTGTTGGGTCCTGAATTGGCCATTGATAATATACCAGCCCCTAAAGATTAAGCTTTGATAAGATAAATTTCAAATTCATTAATATGCATCCATGAACATAAATGAAATTTGAACATAAAGGGATACGCACCGATGGGCGCATATTAGTATGAAACTTCTTAACATGTATTAACAAATAAAAATTGTTGATGGAACTGGGCTTTAAAACAAGGAAAATTAGTTCTATATCAAATCAAAGGTAAAACGCCATTAACTGAAGTGTGTGAATAACTACTTCGTCTTTCATAAATGTAACATTACAAATGAATAATTACAAATATAAGGGTTTCCATTTTCTTTTCACTGGGGTGTGAGGAAAACCTTACCCACATTCAGAAATGTATGATTTCATGTAGAAGGATAATATTACAAAGCAAAACTGTACTTACCTGTGTGTTTTAATTCATCATGTATTTCGTCAACGAAGCTTCTTCCATATATTGAATCACCACCCCGTCCTGTGGCCGAAGGATCTCCTCCTGAAATGTATATCGTTTATGTATCATAGAACAAAGATTAAGGGCTTAAGAAGTTGATTCCAATCTCTGCCATCGTTCTCATATCAATGCTTCATTACAAAGTGATATATTTCAGAGTGCCATTTTCCATGGATGATGGAACTTAATGCCAAGGGATTGCGATAGGTGAGGTATGGTATTTTAAGTTCTCTACCGTAAATTGCCTGTAACCGATACCTTGGTTAAGTAAGTCTTCGTGATTACAATGCCGTTATGAGGATTTATTTTAGTATATTTAGTATTACGAATATATATAATACTCGATATAATATAATTTCGACACTCAATGAGAATATTTCATATTTTTATTGATAAAATCGGGTCGGTTTGGCTTGTGAAAACTAGAATTTCAGGCAGCACTCTAAACGAGTGTCAAGGAGGCTAACTCCATTGAAATTATAATATATTGCGAATAGATCGAAACGAAAGTACGAACAATTACAAATGTTTCTTTACTTACCTTGGATCATAAAATCCCTAATTATTCTATGAAATTTGGTTCCATTATAATAACCTCTTCTGGATAATTCGGCAAAATTCTTACAGGCTAATGGAGCGTGGTTCCAATATAATTCCAGGACGAAATCTCCCATTCTAAAATAAATTGTTATCAATCCTAAGCAAGAACTAACGCACAATTAACTAGCAACAATCGGGATAGTACAATAATAATGATACCGGCAATACCAAATATACGAATGCAAGCAAAATAGGGTCTTTAAGGGACGGATTTCATTTTCAATATATTTTAAACGTTCTTTGTTTACTCACGTCGTCTGCACATGAATAAGGGGAGGTCTAAAATAATCCGGTGGATAAGATTCCATCATTCCCATATGACCCATCGGTCCCATATTGACCGCCATGTTTTCGTGTTGACAAATTTGGACCAATTGACAATTGAATGCAATTATAGTTAACTATTTCCACGTCGTTACGTAAATAGCGCTACTACTGCAGATTTCTTTTTCGTGATGCGCTATTGGATGTGGAAGGGTAATGATGTTTACTCATTCGTGAAGTTGAACATTGTTAGAATAATTTATTGATTTTGAAACATCTCAAGGTTGTTTTAATTGATTTGTTTTTCCATATATGTCAAATTTTTATGGATCGAATGTATAACGCAGTTATTTTACGTTGGCGTTGCAGTAGGCGGTTCAGCAATGGCGATAGGTGATGTGTCTAAAGTGCTGTGGCTTAAATGATAAAGCAATTCTCTAGTCACGGTTTTATTGTTCTTATGTTGTAGATAAGGTGTTTTAGTGAGTTAAATGTGCCGTAAAATTGCATTTTAGAGTGTCGTGATAGAATAATCATGATGGAGCTGGACCAAGAAACTGTGTATGGCACTCATGAGGACTCTCATATTGTTATGTCAGAAAATGTACAGTCTCTTGCTGGAAGTATTTATCAAGAGTTTGAGAAAATGATAAGCAAGTACGATGAAGATGTTGTGAAAGAATTAATGCCACTTGTTGTCAATGTGTTAGAGTGTTTAGATCTTTCATACACGGAAAATCAAGAACATGAAGTCGAATTAGAGCTACTAAGAGAAGATAACGAACAGCTGGTGACACAATATGAAAGGGAGAAACATCTGAGAAAGGCTTCTGAGCAGGTATGGTTAATGAAGGTTGTGAATGTAGTTAATGCAATGTACATTATCATTGGTTAACTGACACTCTCATTATAGAAACTTTTGGAAATAGAAGATGTTGCAGAGGATGATAGGAAGAATCTGCACAGTAAAATTGAAAGCCTTGAGTCCATAGTAAGGATGTTGGAACTGAAAGGAAAAAATTCTTCTGATCATGGTATGTTTTTCGCCCACGTAGAGTTCAAAAGAATATTCCGGTCCACCAAGACGTTACCATTGGGGTCGTACGAATTGTTTGAAATTATTTAGCCATATCTAATGCCTAAAATGTGTATTGCATTATTATTAATGCTTATGTAATACCACTGTGATCATATTATTACTATTCTCTTATATGCCAACCATAAAGTTGCATAACAGGATCACTTATTCAATGGTTGAATATTTTACCCCCCACAAGTATGAAGTGGCACGTAAATATGAAAGATAGGCATTCTCAAGTATTGATGAGATGATATAATGTCTTGTGATTAATATTATAACCTGGGATTGGCATCGACCAGACCACATATTTATTTCTCGTTATTTCTGTACGTTTTACATATTTATTGATGCTATTAGAAATTGTTATTTTATTCTTTAGGAATGAGCAAATTGTGAATAATGAAGCGTATTTCTTTAATTGCAAACATTACTGAATCAATGAAAGCTAATTGGCTCTGTTAGCATTTTATTTTAACAATTGGGCAACTTCATCGTTTGAATGTAGCGTTACCTGTGAGCAATCATTTGACATGGTATTGCATTAATCTAATAACTACCAACAATAGGACTTGGATCCCATGTTTTACTAAAAATGAATAGCCCTCTTTTTCACTCATCTGAATTGTAATGCAAAAATCCCTAAGTTTCGCTTTTTCTGTATTAATGTGCAAAAAAATCGAGGAATTTTTTTTCCTTTCCAAGTCATTGTTTTGTATTAATTACAACTGTGCTGCATGCTTAAACATTTCTGTTGATTATTATTTTTAAACGACTGAATATATATAATAGCATGTAAAATTCTTTTCAATAGTTTCACGTTTGGAAGAAAGGGAGTCAGAAATGAAAAAAGAATATGGAAAGCTTCACGATAGATACACAGAGCTCTTCAAAACACACATGGACTACATGGAGAGGACAAAAATAATGATGGGTCCTGAAAGGGTGGACTCACTGGTTGGAACGGCTCGCCCCAGGATACCAGGAATGAGTTTGTCTCAGCTAAATAGGTTACTCAATTTTCTCTTATCTATTTATTTTATTACATAGGCGAAGTATTGAAAAGTGAGCTGCATTTTAAAGTCAAAGTAATCTTGAAGTATGATTTAACAATAAAATCAATTCGTGAAATTTAATTTAATTAATTTTTGAAGTTTCATTTATTGACTTATTAAATTTTAAAACTGCGGGTGTGCCCATGTCTTAATTCACAGCTTTTTTGGTAGCTGCTCTTATTGTTACACTCATGTGTTTGGTACAATTTTTTCTAAATACTGTTCAAGATATCAGGAAGTGTGATAAAATGCAATGTTTCTGCTGGTTTGAATATCGTAATATTGGTAATCTCTCTGACAGCATCATAGCTGGTCAGTCAACAGATTAATTTGTGGAATCCCTCCAAGCTATTCCCTTAAATGTCAATCTCGTCATTTATTCTTAGCTCCTTAATCTTTGTAGTGCAGCTCGTCATACTCTAGTCTTTTTTAATTTATCTGTTGTCTGCCTTTTTTTCGTTTTAAAATTTCTGTTTATCATTTTATGGATATGCTACTTATTGATTCTATTTTGGTCACTTTGTGGTGACATTTAGGAAAAATTAGATGAAAAACTTGTTTATGATATTTGAAAAAAGTTATGAATGGTTCAAATTTTGGTGCATCCCTCTAACTCATCGATGTTTCAGGTGTGGTAATACTTATTGTTTTAGTGGGTATAACCTTTGATTTCCATTTGGCAAATACATTCTCTGTTAAGGCACAATACCTTGAAGGCTGAACTTTACTTGCTTAGTGGGCCTTGACTATTAATTTACTTTCCTTTAGAATTTTTTTATTTTTTAAATGATATTTCCAAATAGTGCAATAATATGTTCCAATCTTATAGATTGATAATGTAAAATGACTCCCAAGTCTTTTAAAATCAACTGCTAAATAAAGACGAATTATGTTTTATTTTATTTGCAGTAGAGTATACATGCTTATATACTTATACTTGTATATTTTATGGATAGATTAAAGACTAATTTAACTATGAAATTTTATTAAAACCAATCTATCGTCACCAAATCCTCAACATAAAGGTACGAATTAAGGCACTCCTTATAAATCATTATTATGCTTTACTTTTGCAATGTTCAACCATGTGGTGAAATCAGCAATATTTCTCTGTGTAATTAACAAAACAATTATTATTTATTAATTTTCTAATGTCATTCTTTAAAAGGGATTACCTAAAGTTTAGCCCTTGCTTTACTTTCTCATGAACAAAAGACTCGCCCCATTCCATCAAATTCCTAATGAATCAGAAAGTATGAACCCAGTCAAACATTTGTAATTATTATTATATCTAACTTTCATATTGCTGCACAAATACCATCACTTAGAGGAAATAATTGCTGGTGGTTTTCCTGAGAGGAAACATTTGATGTGTTGGGGCATTGGAATGTGATAGTAGGTGAAGGGAGAGATGGCTATGAGATGAAAGGTTATGGTTATGGAAGAGGGAATAACCAATGGAAGAAAATAATAAGATTTCTGTAGGAGATAATAATTGTTGTAACACTTGGTTTAAATACTGCAATAGGTATTGGTGTACATGAAAACTGTCTCGAAACTTTGAAATTTGTCGGTTAGACTAAATTGTGGTAGACAGCTTTAGTCGCTGTTTAATTCTTTCACATGGTTTCCTGGGGTGTGGATGCTGATTGAAGGTTGTAATTTAGCGTCAATAAAATGTAATGCTTGTAATAATGGGAAGATGCTTGGGAAAATAGAATGTAGAATCATTATCAGAGACAAGAAGAACTAAGCCGTAGGAGGCAGTAGAAACAGTTGAGTGAGAACTGGGATATGGGTACAAAAGAAGAAAAATGGGAACATATGAAAAAGTAATATCAAAAGCTGTGAATGAAACTATAGGCACAATAAATGGAAAGAATCACCTCAGAATTAGGCTGAAGAGAGGACAAAGAGATTAACAATAAAGTGAGGCAAGAGATAATAGGGTGAGAGAAGTATGGTGTTAGATTCAGTTCAAGGTGTGGGAAGTTTAAAATGGAAGAGTAACATTAGTCGGCTGTACGTTAAGGCAAAAGCATTTTCAGGATGTGGATATGTAACCCTGTGGCCATTATCAAAGATACCAGGTAAATTGTCAATTCAATACAAAAATTCAAGAGTTATGGAAAGAATACATAGATGATCTATTTATAAATATACTAGGCCAGTGAGTTACGACAGAAAGAGAATTTGATGTAGATGAGGATATACTATGCCCACGGATACTAGATTTTGATGGAAGGCATTGAAATAAAGTAGGCTGTGGGAATAAATACCGTATTTTCCCATTGATAACGCATGCGTCATCCATACAAAAATGTTCAAATTTTCGAAAAAATGATGATGTGCGTTATGTAGAAAAAATCCAAGCATTGATGTATTTTTACACACACTATATACTACCTTGATCAAAAAGTTCCCGGAATAACCACCGTGTGGCGCTCCCATCGTTCCGATTTGAGTTCTGTTTTTTTTGCTAAATTGGTACATCTGTTGTTGATATTCCCTTTAAATCTTAGTGTCATAACTTGACATTTGCAAAAGTTACGTAGCCAAGAGTACATCTATCTCTGTGTGTGTTGGCGATTTTTTACAATTTCAGAAATGGATTTTAATTTGCAACAACGAACTTGTATTAAATTTTGCGTAAAAAACGGATTTAGTGGCGCACGGACGTTGGAAATCTTGGAAAAGTGTTTCGGCAACGATTCTCTAAAAAAAACGGTCGTTTACCAGTGGCACGAGCGGTTAAGAAGTGGTCGTGAGTCAATCGAAGATGATGAACGCAGTGGCAGACCATCGACATCGAAAGTCGGTGAAAAAATTGATAAAGTAAAAGAAATGTTGGTCAATAACCGCAAATTAACCATCAGAGAAATAGCGGAGGACTTGAACATTGCCTATGGATCCGCCCAAGACATTGTGGTTAATGATTTGGGTTTCCGTCGTGTAGCATGCCAAAAGACCTCAATTTCATGCAAAAAAGAGACCGTGTTGACGTCGCAAAAGACATGATTTGCGAGGCTGAATCCGATCCCACATTCATCAAAAGGATCATTACTGGAGACGAGACGTGGGTTTATGAGTACGACACGCAATCCAGACATCAGGCAAGTGAATGGCGTTCACCAAATGAGCCGAGACCAAAAAAACCACGTCGTTTTCAGTCAAAAAAGAAGGAAATGCTGACGGTTTTCATGGATTACAACGGTGTAGTGCATCATGAATTTTTGCCAGAAGGCCAGACAGTAAACAAAGAGTATTATTTGGGCGTTATGAGACGTTTGCGTGAAGCAATTCGCCGAAAGAGACCAGAAATGTGGGCAGAAAACTCGTGGATTTTGCACCATGATAACGCACCGTCGCACAGTGCTATCATTATTCGTAATTTTTTGACGAAAAATGCAACAAATACCATCCAACAGCCACCGAATTCACCTGATTTGGCTCCCTGTGACTTCTTTCTGTTCAATCGAGTTAAAAAACCATTACGGGGAACGCGTTTTAGCAGCCGAGAGGAAGTAATGGAAAAATCGCAGGAAGCACTGATGGACATACCGAAAACCGAATATAAAAAATGTTTCGAGGATTGGATCAAGCGCTGGCATAAGTGTGTTGCAGTCGATGGGGATTACTTTGAAGGGGACAATATAGATTTAGATGAATAAACTTGTATTTTTAATTTTCTGAATAAATTCCGGGAAATTTTTGATCAAGGTAGTATAATTTTTACGCGCATATATATATTTATATATAGATGCGCGGCCTCTATACACGTTCAAGATAACTATGAAGCCCTGGGCGCGCGGTATCTGTACAAATTCATGAGAGCTACGAAGTTCTAGGTGCATGTTATACGCAAGGTGCACATTATCGATGGGAAAATACGGTTATATTCCTGGAGTGTACTACTACTATACGATACTTACTATACTACTTAAGGGTTTAGGAATATGTAGAAAGAAAGTTTTTATGGCATTATTCATCTTAAATATAGGGTGAATCAGTGTTACCGGACGTAAATCATCAGAAAATGCTTGCAAAGCCATCAGGTAATGCTGATCAACCCTGTGAGAGGAATTGGTGTAGAATAGTTCCTCTGATAAGCGTTAATTCACATGGAAAAAAATTGGAAGAGCCATCATTTGTGAAGACATATGATGTTATTGTTCTTCGATTTTGTTGAGAATTGCAATAAATAAACACTCAAATAATGATGATGTTGTCGATTGTTCGCTGAAACTGGTCGTTTTAAATGAAACTTAGTGGAACTTACAAAGTTTTTTTTTTACAATTCATCATGTAGTTCCATAAAGTTGAGTCGAATACCATAGAATTCTTTTGTTGGTGTTGTATGGATGGACTGTAATAGGTTGAATGAAAACATTATCTTAATGTAGTCATTTAAGGAACTTAGAAATTCTATATAATAGTACAACAAACAATATTTTTTCCTCCGCATTCCTCAGCTCATCATACCTTCTACCTCCATTCAAATTGCCATAATTGCAATTTTTTCCTCCTGCCACGCCTTTTGTGTCTCTCTTAAATCTGTTCAAAACTTCATTCCTTTCCCTGCTCTGCCTAACTATCATGTTAATATTTCGTGGAGTGTAACAATTTCAGAGTGTAAAAATCATTCACCTTGACTAGGATATGGTCACAGCGAATGATTTCTGCACTCTGAAATAGTTGCATTGTAATGTGCATTTAGCGGATGACTTCATGAAAAGTTACTTTTGCAGCATCTCCAGCAGTTCCTTGGAATCTCATGCAGGTAAATTTGGGAAAATTAGGATACATTCCATAATTATAATTCATAGAAGTCCATAATTGGGTACCTTGGCTGTATAGCGGTCAAATCCTCATCCCCTAATTTCTTCATGAGTATCAGTGACGCCTTTTAAATCATGAAGTCCCTTGTTGCAGAATCATATTCAGCTGTAGTCACTTCTTCATTGACTCTACTTTCTCCTTGAGCTTCTTGTATTTATACCTTTCTGTCATCAAGTTCCATAAAATACTTGCCATTCTGTGTAAATAATTTTTTAAATTATGCATTTATTTATTTTCAGGTCTTCTGGCCCTGTGTCTTTTGGATTTGGCTCTCTTGAACCACCAATCATGAAGGGAGGTGGCATAGGGAGCCCCCTGGATTTTGTTGGAACATCACCGCCTGAGAGTAATCACTCAAATACTAGTCTTCGTAATGAGTTACAGGTATGGCATTAGTTTTTCTGCTTGCTCTGTAGTGATTTTATTTCAAATTTTTTGACATAAGTGAGAGACATAATTACCGTCATAATGCCTCAAAAAAATCAAATATACGTAACCCACAAGAATTCAAAACTGGCAATACTGTTTGAACACACCTGGTAGGAACAGGGTGCTTAATGTATTGCTTCCTGCAAGCAGATGTGAATTCAAATCATAATTTAGTACCAATGAAGTGGATCATCTGATTCAAAAGGATAAAACAGGGAAGAAAATTAGGAATCGGAATGTGTAAACACTAACTGGAACAATAAGAAAGGGGTATAAGCAGGCTATAGAGAGAATCGTAAGTGAGTAAAGGAAGCTGGGTAGAATACAGTAAAAATGGGAGTAGTTTAGATCCAGACATAATTGATGGCAAAATAGAAAGGTTGAAAATTGAAATCAAATGAGACAACCGAACCGTTTCTCCACGATTTTCTTCAAACAGTTTGAAGAGAGTCATGGAGGTAGATAACATTCCGGCAGAACTATTTTCAAATTTAAAAACTTTGTAGAAAATTTCTAGAAATGATTATTACTATACTATGATGTTTATATGGACTAATTCGTGTCTTAAGTGTCTATGAAAACATAAGTGTTTATAAATAAATTGTGACTGTTGCTATTACGTGTGCAGGGAATATATTATATCTGTCACCGTCAGAGTCGAGAAAGTTTGAATGCATGCAGCCTGTTTACAGTTTCAGTTCCTCATTTATTTTGCGGTGTGATTCAGTTCCCTAAAATTTTCTCCAATTCACTCACAAGTCAATAATAATGAATTTTGGTATGCCCCTTTTTTATGAAATGAGCCCATGTTAACTTGTGATTTTGGAGCCTTGAAATTTAAGTATTCAGGAGATTAATTAAAAGATTTGATTATACCAAATGTAAATTGTAATTCGAAATGTGGTTTATCGTGGTGGTTGACTGTATCTGGTTTACCATTACATGAATATTTGCTGATTCCTTGATCCTTTTCCCTCCATCCCCTATGGTGCTAATGACCTCAGCTGTCGGTCACCTCCATTAAATACTACTACTTAAATACTTATTCCTTTCCAGAATGATACCAAAGCCACAGAATCACCCCTGGATGCTGGAAACCAACCTGGAATACAGCCCTCAAATGTGGAAACAAGTGGTGGAGCACACCTTCATGGAGCTGATGAAGGTGTGTGCTATCAAGAAGTCATATTTATACATAATTTCTGGAAATGATTATTACTGTACAATGTTTTGAAGGGATTTAAGGTTGGATTTCTTTAAAGGATAATAAAGGTGGTGGTAAAACCTTTGGAATAACCTATGAATCATTCAATGCTAACTGTAATAATAGTACCAAATTTGGTCAATAATGCTATAAATCATTGATTAAAAGTAGGAATTGATAACAACAATTCTGTACAGTACGAACTCATAGGAGGCATCTGTGATGGGTACTAGAAAACGGTTGGTTTTTCACAATGATTAAATGTACTTAAATTTTTAAATCCAAAAAGGGATTCGGTTTGTGTCTCATTCTTTGTAAATGGCCTAGCATTGGTAGTAATAAAATAAGTAATTTTGTATCAAATTAGATGTATACTAATAGTGTGTTTGTACTCGGAGTGTGTGTAAATTTATCTTAGTTATGTTTGATTTTCATGATTTCAGCAAGTATGGAAATTTGGTCGGAAGAAACAAGTCCCATGGCTGAAGTATCTGAGTCTCAGAGGCCAGTTTCTGTGGAAGGTGTAACCCCAACTGATCCTCAAGATGAAATTAGGCAGCAGCAGGTTGGCGGAAGGAGTCATACCAAAAAGTTCGTACTTTTGCTTTTCTCTAACTTGTTCTTTAATGCTATAAGCAGAATGACCAGTTGCCTCTTGTTCCAACACTTCAGTTGGATCTCTAAATACATTTAGTTTATAACAGAGCATCAATTACCTTAGGCAATGGAGGGTAAGATGCTGGTTAGGAACAAATAGTTCGATTGTCCTTATATATTAAATTTCTATTCATTATTAGGGGTGTTACGACGTACTTGCCTTAGAGATGTACCTGGGATGAATATTATATCCACAGAATGATTCAAAATTGAAGGTAATTCCATGGGGATTGTGGAAGCATTTATGAAGAAAAAGCTTGACTATGAAATGTCATTTGGAGAATTTTAATCCACATTCTAGTGGGAAGTGAGCCCATGGACCTCTTAAGTTACTTTGACCATGGTAAACTTTTGCATATGGTAGGACAAATAATCATAGTAAATATTTAGGTAAACAGGACTAATGTGATATGGTAAATAAACATTTGCAAGGTGACCTTTTTTTCTTCATAAAGGCCTTTAAAAATACAGCACTCACAATCAATGGTTAAAAAATTGAGATACGAGGGTAATTAGAAAAGTTCTCAAAATGAATTAGAAATAAACATATACGAGGGTAATTAGAAAAGTTCTCAAAATGAATTAGAAATAAACATTACCTCCGCGAAACATTTTAAATTTTCAATGTAGCCTCCCTGTACACTAATGCACTTAGTTCAGCGATATTCCAATGGCTTGATCCCATCTTGAAAATTAAATTCCTTCGGGCCAGCAAAATCCCTGACCACTTCGGCTGTTAGTTCTATGTATGAAGAGATTCGCTGTTCACCGAGGAAAGTTCTGAGCTTTGGAAAGAGATGGAAATCTTATTGAGCCAAATAAGGCGGGTGTGGCAACAATTGGTGACTTATTTCTCATATTTTTGTCCCAAGTTTCATCTTTGGATACAAACCAGTGCATAAAATCCTGATGGTTGCTCTTAAAATGGGTCAAACATTGTCCAGACATTTCTATTCTGATGTGTTTGTGATCCTGCATCAAGAGTCTTGGCACCCATTTAGCAGATAATTGTATCATATTCAATTCCACTGTTCAAATGTGATGTGCCCATTCAGATGGCATCCCTACAGCTCGAGTGATTTCTGGCACTTTCAGTCGGCAACCCTCCATGATCGTTTAATTCACTTTTCCAATAGTACTTCTCTGCTCCCTGCTCCCCCTGTGCACTTGGGGGAGTAGAGTTCCCCAAGTGCGTTTTGAAATTCGGCATGAATTTCCTTTCCTTTCTCAACTTTATTTATGACATATTTGATCACTTCTCAAATCTCAATTTTTTCTACCTTCACAAATCACTACACTGGAACAACAACAGAGGGGCATCTGCACTATAGATCTATATAAATAGACCAGAGCACTGATGCGTTGTGTTACCTGGAGGATTATCTATTTCTATGTTAAAAATTTATTGTGCTAGTTCTGCCATCTGGTGGTGATTCCAAGAACCTTTCCTACAACTCTCGTATGTACTTTCTGTGGTATACTAGTGTTGATTTAACCAAATTTAAGATATACTAGCAGGTATGCATAGAAGGTTAGATATGACTTGAGAATTATGCATGACTCCTTCCACCCTTTCCTCCTCCCACTCCTCAGAGCCCGCTTCCTTCCTGGAAGTGTATATACATGATATACATGTATTTTCCCTGCTTTGCAATGTACATTCAACTAATGATGCCACACGGTGGTAAACCGATAGTCCTATAGAGTAAATATTTATTGTGAAATAACTGTTTCATTTTGTCTGTACAATAGAAAAATTCGACCTATACATGGCTATATGAAAAATTAAGTTGTTGTGCATTTATAATATAAATGATTGACATTATAATAGCATTTGAGGATCATCTGAATGCTTGATATACATTGTACATCCCCTTTGCAATCTATTGAAATTAATTCCTACTCGTATGAAATGTTGTGTAAGCAAGTAAAATCATTTTATTTAAGCTAATATAAGTAGGCAGCAAGGAGAATATTGTGTTATGTGCTATGTAATGGATGCAATGGGTGAATTCTTCGATACTAATGCAAACCGAAATACATGGATAGTTTCCCACAATTTCTCTTGCACATCATTTTGTTTCATCTTTTATATTTTTCATGCTGCAGATTTCAGAAATGTGTTGGACATTTTAATTGAATGTGAAATTTAAAATTTTTGCTGAACTTAGCAATTCACATGCTATCAGTTACATTATAATTTTCAGTGTCATTAAGAGTTAATATTAATATCAAGTGTTGCATGAGTGTCTTTGATGTCATTTGAAATTGATGTTCACTTGTCTCTCTGCAGAGAACAGCGTATTGGTAACACATTATATCAAGAACTCAGCTTCCAGGATGCTGATGCTTTGGGAGAAATGGATGAGGGTGCTGATATAACTGGTATGAAATTGTTGATGAAATATCTTTCTTTTGCACTTAAAGTAATTGTACAGATTCATTGATATTAATACTGCTAAGTACTCATATGAAATTATGGCATAGAAACCCAATGGATTTGTATTTAATCAATCTTGCATATTGATCCTTTGGCTTTCATTTACTGATACTTTGATGCTAATTAATAATATTTTTGTGTATTTGGGAATGAAGGAACTTAACAATCAGTAACTCTTTCCTTTTCCTGATATGAAAATGTGTTATAAAATTATTTCACACCAGTATGTAGGTGTATTTTAATTCTATTTGCATATTGTTCCAATTTTTCTTTTATTATTTAACTATAAAATGCCACAGAAAGAATGGGGTATTTCCCTGGTTATAAAAGCATTAATTGAATTCATGAGATATTGCACAAAATTAATGTATGCATTTGATGCAAATAATTTAGGAGGAAGCAAGGGCTTTAAGCTTATTAAAAAAAAAGCCCATTATATTCACGTCCATCCAGTGGTCATGTTGATAATGATTCTGCAACTGATTCTCTATTGATAAGAATTAAATTTCTGTTTGTTCACTAGTTATGATTTTCCAATATTAGATGTAATTAGGTTAGTGGGGTTTATTTAAGTTAGGTTGTCTAATTAAATTGTCAAAGTAATCTTCTAGCAAAAATTAAAGTAATTTTTTTTTGCTAGCTTTATCTAACTTGTAACCAAAAACATGGTACAGTGAAATCTCAATCATCCGTGTGAGGATTATGTTTTGTGGATTATCCATGCTACTAACTTCCTAGCTCCTCAAAATTTTAATAGATTTATAGTTTTAAAAATAATCAAATGCTTTGAAATTTAGATATAAGTTTTTCCAATAAAAGTTTTAAATAACTGGGCAATATTAAAAAATTTTCATTTCACTAAATGAAAAGTTGTAAAATGGTATTTAATGTTTTTACTAAAACATTTTTGTACTATCCGTACATTCCCATTATGTTTCACCTAGCATTCATTAGCCTTGAGAATTCCATATTCCCCATTTAGGCAAAGAAATACATAGATTTACCATGGAACAAATAAGCTGTTAACTATCTATACTGCTTTATTTTTTTGGGTATGACTTTAAATGTATACCATTGATCCTTTGTCTATATTTGTACTTTGCTAGTCATTTGTTTTTACATGACTATGTGATTGGTTTAGCTTTCGGAGAAAATATGTTCTGCTACCCATGAGATAATAGTCCCATTCCTTGTAAAGATATAATTCCATCCTTTAAAAAATAACTGAAAATGGAAAAATCCAATTGTTAAAAAATGTAATTTAATGATAAGGAATGGAAAAAGTAGTCCGTCCTTGTAATCCATTTATATCACGACCATATTTTTGTCTTAGCTCGGCCATCCATATTTTTCTATTGTTCATGTTTCATCATGCCCATTAGTATGTTTTTTGAGAGTATAGTATATTTTGAGTGTAGGTTGTAATAATTAATATTTAGTTCTACTTAGTGATTGCTGATTTGGGGCAAAATATGGGGTGTGCTCTTAAAGCCAATGTATGCTTATTGTAACTCATTAGAGAAATAATCATAAAATTTTTCAAAATAGCATTGGTCCCTATGATCTGGTAAAATCATATTTAATCCATGAATTTTGGCATTTGAATCAAACCCTTTTGTGGAATCATTGAATTTCTTGTACTGGGTGTGCGGGTTGCCTATCCAGTGTATTTTGGCTAAAAATGTGGCAATGGAAACTTACATGTTTATTATTATGAATAATTAAAAAACAAATCAAGTTTGGAGAGGGTAGGCAAGCATTCAGGTGTGCTCCTAATTAAAAAGACAAATTTCTTATCTGGAAAACTTATACTACATTAATGCTTCTACATGATATGTATAGAGGTGTGTGATCCATGGTAAATAGATGTCTTAGTGGTATTGATTAATACCTGACAACATATATTATTCCATACCACTACTCATAAATATCATATATCAAGTTCATATTTAAAAATCACTCTATACACTCGTAATTATAATAATGCAATTTACCCTCTGGGAAAAGGATGGACCCAATTCCAAAAAACTGAGATTTTACCCAAGTACTCTCAGAAAAACCAACCTTGATTTATCATCATATTTGGGCTGCTTATGCATAGGCCTAACCAAATCATAAAATATCATCAAGTCATGCATTGAAATAAAAATAATAAAATTATGCATAGGCCTAACCAAATCATGATTTTGACTCTCTAAAAGTTATTAATGACATTTTGAGACCTTGATGGTAATTAATATCACCTCTTAAAGCCACAATGGTATACTTTTACTGACAGATGGCTGACTGTCTTGGTAAGCAATAACCAGTGTGCATGCATGGGTATTTAAAACCACCTTTGATGTTGTGTGAATATCTGAATATCTGGTAGATTTCAATGTGGATTGTCACTTGGGCTAAATTTTAATTTTTATGTGTGATTTTATTATATGTATATCTGATCAAAGAGTATCTCATACATAATACAGGTAAATCATTAGCTGACCAACAAGAAAGAGTATGTCATTTTTTAGTGTACTTTTGGACATCTGTCTTGAATAATGAAGTGTAATGCAGTATATATAAAAGTGAAACACAAGTGATTGCTAGTTAATTCATCTTAGGAATCAAATAAAATCTTGATTAAAAATTCCATTCCCCTTATTTTTTAATTGTTTAAAATGTGAATTTGCATTTAAGGGAACAGTAAAAACTATGCACTGATAAATAATAAAATTGAATTTGTATTTGGATGGATATTGCATGGATGGAATATGAGAGATGATCCCAAATGTAAATTAAAAATAGATTTCGGGTTGAGTTTTTATTGAAAAACAGGATAAGTGTTAGTTCAAATTTCCAATTCAGCCTATCCCTAAACTTTATATTTTTATTTTGATAAAGGAAGAAAACTAAAGATTTTATGCCTACAGAAGTGTATATACTGTTTGAGAAGGGTTTTTTGAAATCCAAATTAATAATTTTGATCTTTGTAAATGTTTTCTGTGATTCATTTATGAATATATTAATTAATTAAATGATTTTCTCTCCCTCTTAATTCAAATGCTCAGGGAGTTGGGTGCATCCAGGAGAGTATGCATCCTCTGGTTTGTATTTATCCCATTTCCATATTCAGCATTGCATTGGGCTGTAGAGTAGCTTAAGGGCTGTATGGAATGCACTTTTTCCTCCAGTTTTTTTTTCACGGTTTCTTACAAATGGAGTTCTTTGCAAACAAATCATAGTGGATAAATGGCCCCAAACTGTTATCTTTATAAGATTATTGAGTAAGTGATGGTGGAATCTGGAATTATGAGCATAGGTTACTGTATTATATCTTGTTTCCATAACTGCAATTATTTGAAATGGAGTTTCAAAAAATTGTAGTTTTGAGCCTCTTAATGACATCCAAAATGCTAAGGACTTTGTTTGACATTGGGTTGTTACTTGAGTGATTATAATATTTATCTTGTATGAAATCCTTGAAGGTTTAATTGTACTAATGGTGTAATATCTAATCAATTAATTCATGTACTATTTTTGTTAGTAATGTTAATGATAGTTCAAAAAGATTAATGTATTTTTGGATATTCAGTCATTTGCCTGGTTTTTTGAGAACCTTCAAGGTACAATGTCCATTATTCAAAGATGACTCTTAATACATCATGAATCACTGCATTGCCATCTGAATTCAGGTGTTCTTAGCCTTACCCAAGACTGTTGGCTGATTTGCTATTAATAATGTCTCTTGGGAAAATTGTGAAGTACTACCTTGATCAAAAAGTTCCCGGAATAACCACCGTGTGGCGCTCCCATCGTTCCGATTTGAGTTCTGTTTTTTTTGTTAAATTGGTACATCTGTTGTTGATATTCCCTTTAAATCTTAGTGTCATAACTTGACATTTGCAAAAGTTACGGTCGGTTTTCGGTATGTCCATCAGTGCTTCCTGCGATTTTTCCATTACTTCCTCTCGGCTGCTAAAACGCGTTCCCCGTAATGGTTTTTTAACTCGATTGTCACAGAAAGAAGTCACAGGGAGCCAAATCAGGTGAATTCGGTGGCTGTTGGATGGTATTTGTTGCATTTTTCGTCAAAAAATTACGAATAATGATAGCACTGTGCGACGGTGCGTTATCATGGTGCAAAATCCACGAGTTTTCTGCCCACATTTCTGGTCTCTTTCGGCGAATTGCTTCACGCAAACGTCTCATAACGCCCAAATAATACTCTTTGTTTACTGTCTGGCCTTCTGGCAAAAATTCATGATGCACTACACCGTTGTAATCCATGAAACCCGTCAGCATTGCCTTCTTTTTTGACTGAAAACGACGTGGTTTTTTTGGTCTCGGCTCATTTGGTGAACGCCATTCACTTGCCTGATGTCTGGATTGCGTGTCGTACTCATAAACCCACGTCTCGTCTCCAGTAATGATCCTTTTGATGAATGTGGGATCGGATTCAGCCTCGCAAATCATGTCTTTTGCGACGTCAACACGGTCTCTTTTTTGCATGAAATTGAGGTCTTTTGGCACCAACTTTGCTGCTTCTCGACGGAACCCCAAATCATTAACCACAATGTCTTGGGCGGATCCATAGGCAATGTTCAAGTCCTCCGCTATTTCTCTGATGGTTAATTTGCGGTTATTGACCAACATTTCTTTTACTTTATCAATTTTTTCACCGACTTTCGATGTCGATGGTCTGCCACTGCGTTCATCATCTTCGATTGACTCACGACCACTTCTGAACCGCTCGTGCCACTGGTAAACGACCGTTTTTTTTAGAGAATCGTTGCCGAAACACTTTTCCAACATTTCCAACGTCCGTGCGCCACTAAATCCGTTTTTTACGCAAAATCTAATACAAGTTCGTTGTTGCAAATTTAAATCCATTTCTGCAATTGTAAAAAATCGCCAACACACACAGAGATAGATGTACTCTTGGCTACGTAACTTTTACAAATGTCAAGTTATGACACTAAGATTTAAAGGGAATATCAACAACAGATGTACCAATTTAACAAAAAAAACAGAACTCAAATCGGAACGATGGGAGCGGCACACGGTGGTTATTCCGGGAACTTTTTGATCAAGGTAGTATATAGACCTCTTTGGGTTTGCGTGTTTGATATCAGTGAAATATGTAGAAATAGTAAATGGATGATATAAAGGCAACATTGATAGGATGAGACTCTTGTATTTATTCAACAAATCATTTCTTTTTCATTTTCAAAATGTTTCTTCCTGTCATGACATGTTGTCCATTGCCCTTTGGTGATTAGTATTTATTTTACATAAAGTTTTCACAGTTATATGGTAATGCCTTCCACTATCTTGAACTGTGATTCAGTTTTCATGATTAGTTTTGAGTACCTTCAGTAAATGCCTATTTCGTCATTTTTCCATTTTGTATCTAATATTTTGTATTTCTTTATAATCCATTTTCCTCACCATTACAGATTGTATTTTCCTTATGTTGTTGAAAATTCATCACATAATTCTCTGATCAGATTATAACAGTTATGTTTTATGAAATTTACTGAATGACTCATTACTTGCGTTGGAATAGAAACAGCCCTTCGTTTGGTTAGTTTGAAATGTTTTCATCCACTGCGGCAATTTCGCTGAACTACTTTCTCCTATATTGCAAAGTTGATGGCAAGACTGCATGAAATAATATGTTTTTGTGTGCCAAAATATTAACTATGCCTATCACCTTCAATGATTGGAAGCTGTGAGGAGATATCTTGTTAAATCCTTTCTACTCCATTCCTTAAAAAATTTAAATCACTTTTAGATGTCCTAGGCAGGTAGGTTTGTTTTTCATTTAAAATAATTTGTTTGTACTTTCTTCTCGAGTGCTGCAAGTCAAATATTCAAATGAAATTTAAAAATTGGAATATTTGAGGATCTTCAGGGTGATATATATTTATGTTCCATTAAAATTTCATGTATTAGGTAGGATTACAAAATTGATCGCCGCAAGTGCCTAAATGCATCACAGGTCTGAACCACATTAAAGGCAAACGATGTAGCATAAGATCCTATAATTGGTCTTAGTTATAATGCAAAGGCTTACATTTCATCATTAATATCAGATTCCACTTCATCATTACTCATTAATCTAATGTTAAAGATCAGATATGTTGATGCTGTACCATTTTTTAGGTAGCTGCATTAAGCTTTATTTTGAGTTGAAGTAAAGCTTGCAAGTTAAGGTGCATGTTGGTAAAGTTGATTGGCTTAATTTAATTTTCACTTACCAGGCTCTTTCTTTTTAGTATCAGTAAAACGATTTCCTGTTGGTAATTTAAAATTATTTTTGCTTATCTCATTAATAGGCCAATGTAATGTGTATTTTTTATTGCCTGTGTCAATTAAATGAGCATAATCCTTATCATTCAAAAGCATTATGTTCATTGTTTTTAAATGGAGTAGTGTCATCTTTTATGAACAGTCCAAAGCCTCAAGCATTGACCTCTTTGTCTTCACATTGTGGAGTATTTTATAGATATTGAACGAACTTGTAATTGATGATGGTTTTGAGTGAAGAATCCATTTAATTAGTAAAATGTAATGTGCATCTCTTATCATCAGGGAGCATCATTAGGTTGTTGCCATTTCATCATTTGGTGGTTGGATATTTACATTATGTGTGCATCATTCATGAACCTCTTTGGAAGTCAGGGTATGAAAGTCAGGAAATTGGGTTGAAACAGGGTAGCGTGTTTCATTGAGAAGTAATGTGATTTTATTGGAAACACTTATTGACACCATTGGTAAAATCTACAATTTTGCTTGAGAATTGCCATGCATATATTTTTTCAAAGGTTAGAAACAGTGGTGGTCAAATGACAGTGTTTATTTCCTGAGTGCTTTGACTTGAGAGTGAAGATTAGAAACATTTAATCTCTGTAAAATGTTCATTGCAGTTTTTGCTATTAACATTATCCACTACCCTAACCAAGAAATCGCTCTGTGGGAAAATTGGGGCTTTGGGAATAAGTCGGGAACTATTCTGCTTCTTCAAGTATTTGGAAATAAATGGGGAAAAGGGCTGATTTAAAAAAAATTAATTCCAAAAGTTGATATGTCAGTTGAGAAGTGGCTTGAAAGGAAATGACAAGAAAGGCTGACATGTGTGCAAGCCTACGCTGGAAAACTAAAATTATAGTTTCTGATCAATCTCAGGGATGCCAGTGGTAATCAAAGCAATGAAGCTAGGACCAACAAAAAAGGACACATTCAGTCTCCAAATACTCAGGAGAGAAATCAGGAAAATAATGGCATATTCACTGAAAAAAAAATTTGGATGGGAATCCATAAAAGGGAGAGGTCATCCTGTATTTCTTTCGTGTACTTCTTTCATCATCCACATAAATCTATATCGGATTCTCTCTCCCAACCTCTCAAGCAATTGTCCGAAATGAATTTCAAGAGTGCTTCCTTTGCCTATCACTGGTTCAGGGTAAAAGGCTATTAGTAGCCCTGCTAGTATTTGACCCAAGGTGTATGTTTACTATTTCTCATTTTATTCTGATTGCCTGGTTAGTGGTTTTGTTAATTTATAACAAAATTACCTACCTGTAAAAGCTATCTCCCCCCACAATGATCATTCATAATAACAGTGAGATGAATCCAATTTTTTTAAAATTATTAATGATGTATAATAGTTAGATGTACATAACTTCTTGTGTACACATTTATTAATTAGTAAATCCTACCTTAATGTGATAATGTATAAGTTACATGGTTAATGGAATTAATAGCTTTTAGTTCAACAAGGTTATATTTAAAATGTCATAATAAGTTACACTAAGCCTTAAAATTTCCTGTTCATTCAGTTCTCTCCTCTCACTTCTTCCCTTGCATGTGCACAAAACCCCTTGTGGTTGATGGCCTTTGGGGGAGTGGGCGTACAATTTTGTCTGGGGATGACCTTACCACAATGACTTCCCTTGTCCACTCTTGTCAATGCTACTGCCATTGGTATTTCCCAACTTCATCTGCCACCTGTGATTGGTTGTATGTGTCCACCCTAACCCTACAACTTGGCTGCACTTAATTATGTACCAAATGACCCGCCCTTAGACTCGGAGGAAGAAAGCCAGCTTTCATCCAATAAGGGTAAAGTAATAGGGAATATTCTTCCACATATTGGGAACATTGAAGATTTTTTGCCAGTGTATCAGAATTTTTAATCGAGGATATGAATAGAAAGATTTCAGTTGCATCTTTGCTAAAAAAAACTTCAGATATATCAGGTTTAAGGTTCATTGTCCAATGATTTGCACATAAACCTGTAATTTTTCATATGCTGATACTGAAAATAGATATCAGTTGTAATAGAGCACACAGTATTTATGGTTTGTAGTGGCTTGTGGGTACTATAGTACTTTTGTAGATAGGCATGTGCATTTTGAAGACTCAGGAGGTAAGACCACTCGCTTAATAGTCAGCAATGACAACTGACCCACTAATACTTAAGGTTCCTGCTTGTAATTAAAGTTAAACTTTTGAAACCTTGCACCTGGTAATTCTTCCCCTAATTACATAATTGGGTACTTTCCAAGCCTTTTTAAATCTTAATACGTATTCAGTACCAGGTTACTTTTCTTATTGTTTATGATTGCTCATTTGAGTTCATTTAACTAATAATGCTTTGATATTAATGAGAACAGATTTCACTGCTGGTAACATGATAAGTTAGGTCTGCCAAGGAGTTAAAAATATCATTTGGCTTCATTGAAATGCAACCCTGGATTCACTAATTTAGGCCATTTTCTCAGCCAGTTAGAACTATTAATGTTACTCTATGCCTTTCATTAAACTTTAGAGAAGTGATATCAAATGCATTATGCTTAAATTCTTGCCTAATTATCATATGTGAATTGCACCAGTGTCCATGATGTTATAATTAACCATAAGCACTACATAAAAAATGTACTTTAGGGGAAACTGTAAAATTTCTGTGGAAGTACTGTTTTTATCATGTACAGTTGTGCTGACCAATTGGTAGTTGGTGCACAAGTAGTGACATTGGCAGTGAAAAATTTGGTTTGGCATGAACATAAATGTGAATCTCTCTGTTTTCAGCTGTGATCTGCAGCAATTATTTTAAAATTCTCAACCATAATGTCATTTTCCTCTTTTCTAACTATTTACCTTTTGTTTTGTATCTTCTTTTAATAATCCTTTAAGATAATTAATTTTTTAATTTTCTAATACATAAATGGTGCCATAGTCTGTTTTGTATTCAAGTTATGTACTATATTCTGATTAAAATAAATATTCCCATCATGAAAAATAAAATTTTAAACATTTGCTGAGTATGATGGAATTTGAAATACCTCTTCATAAATGTCCAGGGAGCTGCAATCAAAGTGGAACATGTCATGAAATATCTTGGGTTCAGATAATATTCTCCTTGGTGTTCAATAACATATCAGATATTAAATGCATAAAATGTGTTTAAGGCTTAATTTTTCTGGGTATTGAGAGATTCTGGCAATATATAGATTATGATTGCCTCTTACCACCTTGAGCCCACTCTTATTGTATTCTCCAATCCAGAATAGTTTGACTCAAGTTATCTCATCTCAAGTGAAAATGTTTAAACAGTGCATATATTGTTTGCAATATGTAACCAAACTGAGAAAGGCTATATCAGGTTTTGAAAGTCTGTGGAAAGTTGAGAGTATTGATAGGGCTCATGTGAATATAGCACACAAAAATTGCTGTGACACTATAAATGACATTTTGAAATAACTTTTTTTTGTCCAAAATTCCTAATCTTTGCCTTAATCACTTCCTATTCAATGCACCAATATTCTTCCAGGTTATTGCATATGATGTGGATGAGTCCTCCCATAACTTAAGAAATAATGGGTTGAGGTATTTTGGAAAGTACCCAATTGAGATAAATTACCCTGGCCAATAATATATATTGATTTGGGTTTGGCTTTGAAATGCTAACTTGTAGTAGTAATGTCTGAAAAAAATTCTGACCACCTTCACCTCTGAGTGCATTGTAAATATGTAATTGAATTACTGATTTTTGATAAGAATGCTGTACTACCGGAATAAATTTCAAGTGGCATATAATTAAATTTGTACTCCCTGTATCTGAAGTTGTTTAGCAAAGGTATTGTTTGATGCATTGAACGGTTCATCCAAAACCAATGTCAGAATGGCAATTTGAGTTTGGGAGTATAATTTATGAGTGCATGTGTGTAGTGTAGTTTAGCTTATTGTATTATTTTTGAAAGTGGTCCTCATAATTTGCCTTAATACAATATGGTGATAATCAGTATCTTATATTTGCAATCTAAGTATGTTTCTTGATTCTATATGAAACTCAAAACCAGTTACCAGCTAAAATTTGCATCATAAATGACTAAATCAGTTCTTTTTGAAACAGTTATAAAATATTTCAGTTTACTTTTAATGTAACTTTAAGAATATGTTTTTACAAGAAATAATAATGAAATCATTAAAAAAAATTAAATGTTTCCAATGTTATTTAATTAATGCAATGTGTATGTTATAATTTATCTATATACCTTAACAAATACTAACAATACGATTTTCCCTCCTGGCTATTTCCACCTATAAAAACCTTGGGATCCGGTGACAACTTAGTTAATGACAACTTTTTTGGTAAGGATGAATTACTCTTTATTTTTCTTGATGGTTGAAAATAAGTTGCTTAATATTTTTTATTATATATTGTATTATTTTTTAAAGTGGAAATTGAGGAAGTGAATTCTTTATTTGAAAATACCAATTAATTATTAGTCTACTCTTGGAGATAAGCCTTAATTGGACTCTTAGCTTCTATATGAAATGCCATTTTAGACACAGTATTTTTAACGAGAAAAAGTGCTGCCCTGTTTGTCAGGTGACACTATATTTGTTGATATATTTTTAATGGATTTGTATGAGCTCTGTCCGGAACGATATTGTATGGATGGGGATCATTTTTTAAGCACTTATGTAATTACTGTCCCTGTTAACTTCTTACATAATAATTTATGGGCTGGCTCATTGAAAAAAATTAGCTTGTTTACTTCACAAATAGCTCACTTTTTGGAATGCACAAATAAAGAATTCATTCCCACCAAATTGAAAAATTATTAATAATATCTTCTTATGCCACTCGTTGCTGAAAACTAGGTGTATTTTAGTCTTCTTTTGTTGGCCACTTAGCTATTTTTCATCACATTGGAATATTTCCGTCCTTGAGAGTTCTGATGTGATACTTGGTATAAAATTTTTCTATTTTGATACATAAACATAGTTTGTACCTTAAGTCCTAGAATTCATTACTTTTGTTAGCATAAATGTATTATGAATTCCCATAAATGTTTGCAGTAGGAAGCAGCTAGTATAAATAATGTTGTGGAAAAATATGATGTTTAATCTTTGTAATCTAACTGGATTACGGCTGAAGCCATTTAACATTTCTTAAAATTTACAATGAAGATTGATTCCTTAATGTTATAAGTATCAGTTGCTATAAGCATTATATGCTTTATCAGGTGTTAGCTTTAGATTTTTTTAGTGGAAACTTAATATAAGGCCCTCTGGTTTTGAAAGGAATGGTACGTATAAGTTTGAGCCTGGAATTTTGAGATGATGGACAGTGTGCCCAGCACATGTGACCTTGGTGCAGGGAGAACCAGGAAGCTTCAGTTTGGAAGGGAGATTAATGATAAGAGAGTGGAGAAAGGGATGAGCACTGGCTGGCTCTGCCCTTTCTGTAGTGTGGACTCCATTTTATGTTCTATAGTGTTTACATGTCTAAGCCTTTTCTCTCTCACTCACTGTGGCCAACTAAACTCTGTGTCTTTCTCTTTTGCATGTTTGAAATTGTAATTTTTAAACTTTATAATGGAGAAAAAGATTCTTATTATTGTTACTGAAAAGTTAGCACTTGGGAAAAGCATATATGTAACTATGTAGATGCTTCTCTCATAAATACGGGATATATAGGATACTATTTAGGACGAAGTGCCGGAAGATGGAACTGTATCAGTTACAGGAGGTTAGAGAAACCTTCTGGAAAAATTTCTGTGAGTCTTGGATTTTATATTAAAAATCCAATTTACCACCTTAATAAATGTGCTACCTTGGTCTATCCTGAGTTCGCATTGCCTTCATTCCATTTTCTGGGGTTGTCATAGTGCAGAAATCAATTTCCTTACATTACACTATAAATGGCTTGATATTATAATTCTTATTCAACTTTTTCCTATTTATATTTTTGTCTATATAGCATGTGTGCTTTGAGGCCATTACTTTCCAAAGATTGAATGGTATTATTAAGCCTTAAGTTGGTGACGGTGTAAGCTGAAATAAATCAGCCAATGCATCATTGACAGTTTGAGTTCACTGCAAGAATACCTACGTAAACTGTTGGTACTGAGCAAGGTGCAGAGTTTATATTTGACTGGTATTTAAGTCTTCACTTGTTTTGGATAATAGATATTTTGGTTATACAAATAAATCTTATCATGTAAAACTTCTACCCAGATCTTTAGATTTGTATTAGTTTATTAGTACTTTTTAAAACATTTCTAAATGATTAATGTATGCATTAATACACATTATTTTTCCTGATTGAGGTTTATTCCCTGATTGGTTTCTGTGAATACTTATGAGAGCCACCCATATGGTCTTCTGCATGGGTTTTGAAATAGTGGGATTATATTTTGGACATTTTATTGGAAAAATATTATACTTCTTACAGTTTTATTTCTTTACTCATCTTTCATTGGGGTTAATGTGGTTTGGGTAATGTTTCATTTTTAATTTACAGTCCTGGAAATATTCAAGATGCTTTACTTTTGTTAATTTTTTTTTAATTTTAGACTTTGGGTACTTGGTTTCTAATCATATTTAACAATAAATTATTGAGGGGTTATTATTTGAATTTTCATCAACCAAAATGAGAACTTATTTTTTGTTCATGCTCCTTCTGCTCCCTCAAGTCAAACCTTAAGGAGTAAAAATTCATATTTGCAATATATTGTACAGGTTGGCAGCTTTAGCTTTACCCATCCCATGACTATTTATTATAATTTATATTTATATATATATATATATATATATATATATATATATATACTCATATATACAGAAACAGATATAAGGAAAAGGGATAGGAACACATATAAAGGACGAACACAATAGAGGTGGGGAAGGCGGAATCGAACGGATCACAAGAGTAAAAATATTTCCTCAACCGGGACTCGAACACCGGATCTTTCCACTTGCCGGGCGGATGCTCTTAACCACTTGAGCTATCGAGGATAGTCAATTTACCCTGAGATCCGTGGGTCTAATATGTCGCCAAGCGCCCCGATTCTTTCAGCCAAGAGATGGCGTCAGGGGGCTGTTTCACCCACCAAAGGAGAAATAGACAATACACAAGGAAAGGAAAGGACAGTGGGTTAGAATTCATACAACATCATACAGGAAAGGAACAGTGCGTTTCGTTGATCCGTTCGATTCCGCCTTCCCCACCTCTATTGTGTTCGTCCTTTATATGTGTTCCTATCCCTTTTCCTTATATCTGTTTCTGTATATATGAGTATTTATTCGCCGTTTGGCGGGATTTCGTGTTTGAATGTGTATTTGGCCAATGTGGCTCATCTCTTTCTTCTGGCTATGCGTGCCACGAAACGCACTGTTCCTTTCCTGTATGATGTTGTATGAATTCTAACCCACTGTCCTTTCCTTTCCTTGTGTATTGTCTATTTCTCCTTTGGTGGGTGAAACAGCCCCCTGACGCCATCTCTTGGCTGAAAGAATCGGGGCGCTTGGCGACATATTAGACCCACGGATCTCAGGGTAAATTGACTATCCTCGATAGCTCAAGTGGTTAAGAGCATCCGCCCGGCAAGTGGAAAGATCCGGTGTTCGAGTCCCGGTTGAGGAAATATTTTTACTCTTGTGATCCGTTCGATTCCGCCTTCCCCACCTCTATTGTGTTCGTCCTTTATATGTGTTCCTATCCCTTTTCCTTATATCTGTTTCTGTATATATGAGTATTTATTCGCCGTTTGGCGGGATTTCGTGTTTGAATGTGTATATATATATTTAAATCAAACGCTTTGAATTATATGGCTCCCAATTTTCCATTGTCATGAAAACACCAATTTTCGTACACAGTGGGGGCAAAGATTCTATAAATTCTCCTGTTTACTTTTGAAATGATTAAATACTGTTGCTGAATTTAAGGTGTCTTTAAAACTATTGAATTCTACTTAAAGATGTGCGAGCTGTAATGTTCATAAAAAAATTACTCTAAAGAGTTCCTTTAATAGTCCAATACGTATTAAAAATTGCATGGTTATTTTTGTGCTGTCATGCTTCATTTAGCACAATTTTGGAGAATGCAATTTTTCTAAAATGCAAAGTGGTATTTCGGGTTAAACATTTTTTCCAGTGGTGATATGGATACGTAATCATGTTACAGTAAACTATACAACCACTTAATGCCAAAACATTGAGGTAAATGTAGGTAATCTTTTTGCTGATATTTATTCTTTTATTTACATCAGATTAGCCAAATTAAATAAATTGGTGAAGAAGGGAAGATATGTACTGTTCACAAAACAAAAAAATTATTAGAAAATAAATGTATGTTCTGATTGTAAACCGAGAGTGGTGGAATGTTTTTAAAACGGACTGCCTCAGAGAAATTTTAATTTCCAACTTCAGTGGTTTAAACGTTCATTTCAGACTAAGAAAATGAAAAGATTGAATTGCATCTGATATGGTTGCATCTGTAAAAAATTCTTTCATGTAGTGCATTGGTAGATAATAGAAAACTTCTTGTTTCATGGTTTGATTAAAAGCAGTGAAATGGCATACCTCTTATATAGGCAGTCATAAGAAGGCTTTCTGAAAGAAGATATTTATCATAGTATGATATTCATTCTATGATAAATATCTTCTTTCAGAAGATTATTCATTTATACATAGATGTCAAAGGTAAAATTACTAATTTTCATTGCAAACATATTTCCAAAGCTTTTAAATAATTCTGTTTCTGTTACTTTCAACTGGTGATTTTTTTGATTCATGGAATGCATCCCTGCTGTATGTTAAATTTCTCGTTTTCCATACATTTCATTGTGCAATGATTCGATAGAACTCACCCATTGGACTAAATGAGGCATGACCATGGTTTTTTTTGCCTTAAAATAACCATTGTAGCTAAAAACTAAGCAACGTTTGTTTTATTTATTGAGAAAGCATAAACAGTGTGTAATTTTCATCAAATGCCCTAGTATACCTTGGGTAGCAATCAGTGAATGAGCTGACAGCCATCGATAGGATCCCTGTCAAGGTCAGGGAAAGCTTGAAAAAATCTCATGTGCCCGCTATGGGCATATAATGTCAATGAAGGTGATTAGACAGGCTTGTAAATAAGCAGATTTACTATAAAAAGGAATGATGTGAGGTCCAAGACATTTTGAAGGTTTTCCACTTAAAGACTCATTAGAGATACTCACATATGTGCTACTTCTGTTGAAATCCCTTAAATTCTGTTTTTTTGTCAAAACAATTGAACAAAACTTGGCATCAAAATCAAGTTTGTAAAGTTGTCAAGGAAATTCTGGTGTATCACTCCAAAAATAGCATATTGTCATTGACTTTCATGGAAAATGAAATTTCATTACAAAGTGAGCAATAGTGAATCTAGATTCTATGTAAATGTTTCTCTTGTGTACAAAAATTCAAAAAGGTAGAACCTCAAAATAATTTGGCCTTAAGTTTCATCAGCATAAAAATGCCAGAGGGTAGTTACATGTTAGATAGAGTGGGTGCTATATTGACTGTTTGTAGTTTACATACTCCTTGGGATTTTTCATCAAAATATTTTTAGCCATTTTTTTCTCGGGTTTTGAGGGGAAAAAATAGCTTACCAACTTAGTATGGATATAATTTCTGGTATTTAATGATCCAATGGTTCCTTCGTTATCATAGTGCAAATTTAATTTTTAGGTGCCTCAATGACAGGTCATTTGTATCCTTGGTTACTATTGGGTTTATTAAACTGATTAATTCAATCCCATTAATTCAGCCTTATCATACTCATCTGATTTATTTTGAGCCATATAGCCCCATTTACATTATAGTTTTTTAGATTCAATCTCAATCACTTTCTACTTATTTTAAGAATTTACCTATGTTTGTATAGGGAATCATGAGGCAGGAAGAAGGCATGTTACTCCTTATCTAATTTTGTCTGTTGTGTAGTGTATTCCACTTTTGAAAACATTATAGTTTCAGAATAATCATGTTTTGATGCTACTGTGATACTATTTGTAAATGTCAAAGAAAAATTTGATGATATTAACATTTGCATTTTTTTTCAGGAATGGGGAAAGAAGTTGAGAATCTCATCATGGAAAATAATGAACTTTTAGCCACAAAGTAAGTAATGGCACTTTTCAATTATGATCTCTATATATCCCTGCCTCCGTATGAGTGTCAGTCTAAACATTGTTTAACAGTCAGTTTTAGACTGACTGCTAAAGAATGCTTAGACTATATGCAGTTGTTACATGTTTTTTTCTAGCTGAATAAATTGATCATGCATAGTAATATATAGCAGTGAGTATTCTTAGATCAACATTATCATTATTAGCACAATGCTAATGTTATGCATGTTATTTCTCATTAATGTGTTTTGTAAAGGTCCTGACTGTGTAAAATGTTGAGTGTCTGCAAGGTTTAATTAAGCTCTCTTTTTCTTCACTGCTAGTTATCACTCATGGAATTTTAATTAGAGAATTATTATTTAAAACAATTTTAATCATACACAGACATCTGCAAAAATCTAAATACAGGTAAACCTTGTAAAACATACGAGGTCTGTTCAAAAAGTATCGTGACTCTGTGTTTTTTTCAAAAATTATGTCTTTATCTCATCAATCGTAGCATAGCGTCATCCTTTCATGGGCCTCTTCAGTTTTGGGAACAAGAAAAAGTCACTGGGGGCCTGATCTTGGGAATGCAGTGGCTGCAGCATCATTATTGTGCTGTTTTTGGCCTAAAATTCGCGCACAAGTAACGATGATGTGTGAGCAGGGGGCGTTTTCATGGTGCAAAAGCCAATTTTCGTTTTTCCCCAAATCTGAGCGTTTGTGGTGGATTGCTTCGCGTAAATTGTGCATAACTTGCTGATAATAATCCTTATTTACCATTCTGTGGCAAGAACTCATGATGCACCACGCCCCTGCAATCGAAGAAAACTGTGAGCAAAACTTTAACATTCGACTTAACTTGGTGTGCTTTTTCGGTCTTTGCTCGTGCTGCAGCTTCCATTGGGATGATTGAGCATGCATAACCATAATCCCATGATTTGTCACCAGTTAAGGCCCCTTTGGAGCAAATTTTGGTTGTTGTGGACAGAGTCCAACACCTCATTAGCAATATTAATGCATTGCTCTTTTTGGTCAAAATTGAGCAATTTTGGTATGAATGAATTTCTCGGCGACCCGTGCCATGCCCAAATCATTGGTAAATATCGGGTGTTCGGGCATCCAGCACTCACTTCGTCGTTCACATCTTCTCGGCCATCTGGGAAAACTTTGTACCACCGATAAACGTTGCTTCAGTCCAAGGGAACTTCTTATATGCCACAGTCAACATTCAGAATGCATCTGCACACTTAATTTTGCTTTTCACGTAAAATTTTAATACAGATTCTTTGATCCATTTTTTGGAACAGGCAAAAATCAAAGACAAACCAAAACACGTCCAAGCAAAACAGCTGTCAACAATTACCTGAACATTAAAAATGGCCGAACTTTTTAGCAAAAGTGAGACACATAAGTACCAACATAAGGCCACAAAAATCGAATATCAAATATACGTAACCCGCAAAAATTCCAAATTTGCAATACTCATTGCACAGACCTCGTATTATTAGAGTAGTAGTCATTATGATCATTTGAATATTTCAATCATTCATTAATAAAATTATAACCTTTTTTTCTGGTTAATTGGATAGCAAGTATTAATTATATTATAAGTAATAATTATATCTTATAATTTTCAGAATTATTTCATTGTCAATATTATTTGAATATTTCTATTCTCTCCTTGAAGTTGTAAGTTCATTCTCTAAGTCTACATTTGGGGTGGAATCCAATTGGTATAATATGACCACACCATGGCAGTTCTGAAATGTGTTGGCTCAATAATCAGACCGTTGAAAAGCATTTTGATTTATGTGTGTCTGAATTAGAAATGGCTAGTGGGTCTTTAGTGATCAGGCAATATAGCAGATGAAAAAGCACATGGTAACTTTTCCATAAATGTATATATATGAGGGCTGTCAAGAAAGCAACTTGCGTTTTGGCCTAGTGTAGTATTGGGTAGGGTTAGAGCCACCATCTTGGTTGCTAAATGTCCCCACATCCTGCTCTGGTAGTGTGCAAACTGTGGTTCTTCTATTTTGCTCACCGCGAGCTGTTAAAATGTGTGCTCTAATAGAAAATCCCACCAGTTGTGAAGTTTGATCTGTGGTTAGGTTTTATTGGGATCAAATCTACAAGCAAATTGAAATTCATAGACTACTTTGTGAAGTGTACAGAGATAGAATAATGAGTGAAGTGCAGAGTGAGGCAGTGGTGCTTTCAGTGTAAAAATGGCCGCACCAATGTTTATTACAAGGACCGCAGTGCCTAGCCCCCATTAGCCTAACCTTGTGTTGAAATAAATGATGGATGGCTAGTTCTTGGACATCATGGGCAGGTGTCCATTCACTCTTAAACTAACAATACCACTGATACACAACACTGTCACTCATTATGTAGTCGGGGCACAGCACAAATTTCCCAATAAATGTCAGCAGCTTTGAAGTTTATTGCTAGTAAAAACTTACCACAAAATAGATTTTACATTTGGTGGGATTTCCAAATGTATTTTTCATTTTGACTCCCAAATGTAAACAAGCAACAAGCAGTGTGGCTTTCCAAACATTGCAACTCGAGGCCTACACTCCTAGTGTATGTGTCAATACAGCAAACATTCAGCTCCCCCCACTACTTTGCTTGCTACATGCAAACATAAGCTACTTTCTGGACAGCCCTGGTATGCATATATATTTCTGAAAAATTGTTTATCTATATGGTCTAAATGTTTGACATGTAACTAAATAAAATAATATTTTGCGTAAAATGTTAAACAATGTATTTGGTGGTGTATTTGTTTGTTTGATATCAGCATTGCATAATTTTGGTCACATGATTACATTGATACTTGATGGAGTTATAGGGGACCCCCTTTTACAAGGAAAATATTTATTTTTAGACAAACAAAATCACATATACTAAAATGAGCTATAATCAGTCATTGGTAAAGCTCACTTTCATGGCTGGTCATATGAATTTCAGCCAAGGTAAATTTCTGACTCTGAGGAGGATAGAAATAGAACAAATAAGGGAATTCATAAAATAGGAGGTTTTTTATGGTCATTGTCTGTGGACAGGTTAATTATTTAGGAGGCTTTTTAATATCTATAATATTTTTACAACTATTGTAAAAACAACAGAATAGGCATGTCACCATGATGTACCATAGACAAAATACCTTACAAACTTTAAATCAGAACTAATGTATTTCATAAATTCTTCAGTGCCTTTTTTTGTTATCACTCATACATTCTCTGTACATCACAGCCATTTGTCTTTTGTAAATTTCCTAAACATTTCTCGACATAAGTGTTCATTAAAATCCTGGTGGAATTCCACTGATTTTGCTACTGTGACTAATGCCAATTGAAACTGAAGGGTTTTACAGTGAATTATGAATATAAGTATTGGAATTAATGTGTGCTGCACAACGTGACCAAACTATGCTACTAGTCATGCGAGAAAATGAAATCATCATGATGACAGTCTGGAGTAGTTGTTTGAAGATATTTAGTAGAAGTAATGTTGTCACTGTTATTTCTCCTGATTTTACGAAATGATCATACTGTATTTATGTTAAACAATAAGGATAAATACCCTCCAATGAAATGTTTTAAACCAACAGCTAATGACCACTTGACTCAAACAAGCTTCCCCAATCCGAAAATGTAACTGGATGGAATTTCAAAGGGAAAGTAGTTTTCTGTGGTTAAACTCCCAACTCCTTAGCATGGTATGATACTGCTTAAAACTCACTCATCACTTCTGGTGGTAAAACTGGTTTTAGGTGGTGGGTTTCTATGGGCAGAATCTCTCCACAATCAGTGAGCAGTTTGTAATAGCCCCTTATGTAATAGTAAAGTTACAGTGATTGCAAATTAGTAGTCATTATGTTTAAAGTTTTAATAAATTATAAATGTTTGAGTGCTTCTTCATTTTTCCTTAGATAATTAATTTTTTCACAATCACTAGTCACCTAATTAGTATATTACTAATATAAATTGCATTAATGTGTTCAAAGTATGTAGCAATAACATACAAATAAAGTTTTGAATGAAATATGATTTTTGATTTGATGGCATGGTTTTAGAATTGTATCAAATTCATTTTGAATTGGCTTTTGATATAAAGAGGGTCACTTTTAGAGGTTTTACTGAAAGTGTCCGTAATTCAGTGTGTAATGACTACAGCTTAAGCCAATGATATGTGAAGTAGTTCATTGTGATATACTTGCTATGGCATGTCAATAGCTGTACATTTTTTACAGTTTTGTTATACATTAATGTTATTTCAAATAACCTTTCTCAGTTAGATCTGGTTGAATGCTCTATTACTTGAAAATGAAGAATATTGTGGAACTCATGATATGTTAGGATGGATTTCACTTTATGTTTTAAACTAAAGTGTCGTCAGAAAAGATTTGAGTAAAGGTGTTTAGCTATAAAGGTCATATTTAAATTTTTTTTTTGGATAATTAGCTGTGAACCATTCTGACTTTTGATTGATGCATCAGCTCACAGTTGTGTCAAAATTTAATTTTTTCACACCAGTCTTGCTGATTTGGTGAATTTGTTTTTGCAGCATACATGCTGGTTATGAGTAAGTGTGGGAATAATTAAATCTTGTACAAGTATATACCTTGTATGCATTCAGGCAAAGTTGGTAAATGTAGTGTGGCTAATTTATCATTTTGTGTTGCGCAACCCATCCAAGACAGCTTAAATTTGCTTTAAATACAACTCGTACTTAGCTTGAGTTATGGGATTTTTTAAATAGTAAGTAATTGGAAATAAATCATTTTGTTATTTCATAAAAACCAAGCAAAAGTGGTATGGGTTATACATTCACATGTTATAAGTTTCCATGTAGGCTTCCGCGGAGATTATTGATGTAGGAAGTGGTTCTTTCGGGTTTTCTTCCGCGTGTATCCATTTTTCGGACGATATTTCGCCAACGTTCCAGTTGGCTTCCTCAGGTCCACTGAAGTGCCGATGCAGGTTTTGGTCCAATATATATACCCTCCGTTTGGCGCCTATTTTTAGGAGGTGTGCTCTGATTCGTTGAAATCCTTGAGGACACGTTTCCACGCGCTGGCAAGGGGGTAGCCGTCCTCGCGGTTGAAATTTCTGGGCGTTTTTGCAATTTCAATCGCCTCTCTGATGATCCTTGGGTAGTAGCGGCCTTCTTTATTCAATAAAGTGGCGTTGTCAAACTCAATATTATGTGTCGGTCCACTCCAATGATGTTCAGCCACCACTGACTGCTGGAACTGTCTATTTTTTACGGCCCTTCTGTGTTCTTGGACTCGGCATTTCAGCGCTCTTGATGTTTGGCCGATGTAGGAGTTGCCGCAGCTGCATTTGATTTGGTAGATTCCTCCAGAGATGTCTTTTGGGAGGCGGTCTTTCGCGTTGACGAGGATATTGGCCACTTTGGTTACGCATTTGAACCTGGCTGAGACGTTGTGTTTCCGGAGGGCCCTCGCAATTTTTTCCGTTGTTCCGGCGACGTACGGCAGGATAGCGTGTGCCGTCGCCTTTTTCTTAGGGCTAGTCTCGTCGGTCCTCTCCAGGGCCATCCGCTTCTTTCCTTCCACCCTGTGAATTATCTTCAGAATGTTGTCACGCCGGAAGCCATTCATCTGGAACGTTTTCAGCAGATGTTGTTTTTCTTTTCCAATGGAGGCAGCGTCAGAGAGGGAGCATGCTCGGTGGAGTAAGGTTTTAATTACTCCGGCTTTTTGTTGAGGGTGGTGATGGGAGTCTGCATGGAGATATTGGTCCGTATGGGTCTTTTTCCGAAAAACGGAGTGTCCCAAAGACCCATTTTCTTTTTTCTCGACCAGGACATCCAGAAAGGGCAGCCGGTTGTCCGTTTCCATCTCCATGGTGAATTTAATAGCACCATTTTGTGCGTTGAGGTGTTGCAGGAACTTCTGGAGTTCTTCTTTTCCGTGGGGCCATATTACAAATGTGTCGTCCACATATCTCACAAAGAGTTTGGGTTTTTTGTGGAAGGATTGCAAGGCTTTTCGTTCAAAAGCTTCCATGAAAAGATTGGCGATCACCGGTGAGAGTGGGGACCCCATTGCAGCGCCATTCACAGGGTGGAAGGAAAGAAGCGGATGGCCCTGGAGAGGACCGACGAGACTAGCCCTAAGAAAAAGGCGACGGCACACGCTATCCTGCCGTACGTCGCCGGAACAACGGAAAAAAATTGCGAGGGCCCTCCGGAAACACAACGTCTCAGCCAGGTTCAAATGCGTAACCAAAGTGGCCAATATCCTCGTCAACGCGAAAGACCGCCTCCCAAAAGACATCTCTGGAGGAATCTACCAAATCAAATGCAGCTGCGGTAACTCCTACATCGGCCAAACATCAAGAGCGCTGAAATGCCGAGTCCAAGAACACAGAAGGGCCGTAAAAAATAGACAGTTCCAGCAGTCAGCGGTGGCTGAACATCATTGGAGTGGACCGACACATAATATTGAGTTTGACAACGCCACTTTATTGAATAAAGAAGGCCGCTACTACCCAAGGATCATCAGAGAGGCAATTGAAATTGCAAAAACGCCCAGAAATTTCAACCGCGAGGACGGCTACCCCCTTGCCAGCGCGTGGAAACGTGTCCTCAAGGATTTCAACGAATCAGAGCACACCTCCTAAAAATAGGCGCCAAACGGAGGGTATATATATTGGACCAAAACCTGCATCGGCACTTCAGTGGACCTGAGGAAGCCAACTGGAACGTTGGCGAAATATCGTCCGAAAAATGGATACACGCGGAAGAAAACCCGAAAGAACCACTTCCTACATTCACATGTTATATTTTTTTTAATTCTCAGAATAATGTAAATGATGTACAATGAGCAAGTGTCTAATTTTAGTTAATTATACAAAAATAATTTTTAAAAAATGAAAAATATAAGGCAAAATAATACAAAGGAAGAGTTAAGATACTGAGTAAAGTTGTGAAAATGTTTCCTAATTAACCATTTTTGTTTGAAATCTTATGTGGTATACAACCTGTATTATCGATACATATTTGATGATGGCCCCTATTTTGAATCGTAGCTTTAAAGAAATCATAGCTCTGAGCAGTATTTTAAATAGTTATTATGTTTTGAAATTAGAGGTCCTAAATCACCTTTCTTATCCATTATTTCATGATTTTTTTTATTTTAATGAATAGTTTCCATTTATTAAATTATACTATACAACTCTGCCCAATAAATACGCGAACTGAGGCCATCGAAACTTTATTTTACAAAATTTAGTCTACATCGATTTTGTTCCCTTCTAAGTACTCTTCATTCTTTGCTATACACTTATTCCATCTTCTTTTCCTCTGTTTAAAGCACCCGTGGAAGTCCTTGGCAGTTAGGCTTTTTAGTTTTCTCGTCGTTTCTTGTTCTATTGTCTCCACATCTTCCCAGTGATGTCACCTCATCACATTTTTGCATTTTGGGAATAGAAGAAAGTCACAGGGTGCGAGATCGGGTGAATAAGGAGGATGACGAAGGATTGTGATTGATTTTTTTCCAGAAACTAGCAAACAATCAATGCTGAACGTGCAGGTGCATTGTCATGGTGAAGGATCCATCCATCATGTTCGGTTAAAATAGTGTGCACTGTTGATTTTCATAAATTCAGTACATCAGCTATCATTCAGACAGTTTTCGACAATCGGTAAGGACAGGGGACTTCCCACGATCAATGCTGTTGTTGGCGCAAGTGGTTGAAGGTCGTCCTGGCCTTACATCATCCGTGGCGTTTGTCGACAATCTTAGAAATGCTTAATCCACTTGAAATCAGATTTTTTGTCTGGGCGTTATCACAGTAAACAGCTGTCAACATTTTAGTAATTTCTTGTTAACTTTTACCGCACTTAACAAAAAAAACTTGATTTGGATTCGTTGCTCCGTGATTTCGTCAATTTCCATTTTCGGCAAACAGTAAGAACAAGGACAACAGAAACCAACATAACTGGCATCATACACACAGCTCGACGATTTGCTAAGCACAGATGGCTCAATGGGTCTCAGGCAACTAGCGCCATTATTAGGTATGGCTATGGTCCACATCATGACCACCAGATTGCACCAGTTTGCGCATTTATTGCACAGACCCTGCAGAATGCTGCTCTAATTTTCCCTAGATTGCTTGTTTAATCACACAATTTCAAGTCGTTGAGAAAAAGAGATGAGATAATATGTTCCACTCAAATCTGTTAAAATGGAGCATTCAACTTAACCCTTAAGCATTGGGGAAATGTACTAGCAAGAGTTTTCTTAAGTAATGTGAATAATGACATAAAATTATTTTGTTATCGATTAAATTGCTACATGTAGTTTGATGTTGCTAGTCTTCTAGATTATTTTTACTCTTCAGTGTTAGGCTTGATGTTCTGCATATGTTAGTTCGCAATGTACTTGAATAGTGTTAATAATCAATGCTTCTAAATATAAGGATATGTCCAAATATTTGTATGTGGTTATAATGTGCTAGATTTAATATTTATTTTCTTCCTTCATTTAAGTTTTGATAATACATTTATAAGGAGTCTGGTGTGCATGAAATAAATTATTTTGTCCGCCATTCGAATTTTGAAACATGATTATATAATTTAATTTCATAAATTATATTGGAAACACAAAAACATGAAAACTTGTAAGTCAGGTTACTTTCCTAATTGAATTAAAAATTCATTTTTCTGAAGCTAGCTAGGGTGAAAAATAGTCAATTTGTAACATTAAATTTCACAAGTGATTGTTAGTAGAAAAATCAACATTTTATCGGCACTTGGCTGTATTTTTCTGTCTCTGTAATCTATGGAGGTATTTAAAAAAATAATTATATCATATTAAGTAAGAATAGCAGTATAAATGTGTAAAAACAAAGCCTTTGAAAGAAAATTTTCAGCTTTTAAGTAAGGCAAAATATGATACCAGCTTAAATTCTCACCTACAGGAAACATATTTCCATGGTTGCATTTTCTACTCTTGACAGTTCTATTTGGTACAACCCAAATTTCTTAGAGTCAGGATCAAAGACAGCCTGAAGAGTTCTCAAGTTACTGCTTATATAAAAAGCAGAGTAGAAGCAACAACAAAGTGGATTGGGTCACTATATATAAAAAGAAACCAGCAGATTGCTTGCTAGTTTTTTGTAAGGAATGATTTTTTCTCACTGTGGACCACAGTTAATGTTTCAAATGTTTAAATGTCATTATTATGTAATAATGGAGGTCAAATATATTATGGGTACCTTGAGTCAATGTTTTAGTTTTGTTAGAATGGAAATTTATAGTAATAAGTTTCATACAAATGAAATTTTATTACTATATGTGTTGAAATTGTGAACAGTTAACCACCTTGGGTTTAACTGTAATTTTGTTTAATGTCTGAACAATAACACCCATTTCTTTGAGGACAATTCGCACTTAACGCTCAACATTTTATCAAATGAAAACTCTTGTATTGGATGTAATGTTTTTTTTTGTAAATCCTTGGCATTCATGGTAGTTCAGTGAAATTAAAGAATAATATACTTAATGTAACTGTTTGCTCTCGTAGTAACGTATCCTTATTTCTTTTAGGAATGCCCTCAACATAGTTAAGGATGATTTAATTGTGAAGGTGGATGAATTGACTAGGTAAGCATTCATTTTTTCTTTTATTAATAATATTATTTTTATTTGATTAGTGGTTTAACATATTTATGCCAATCATAATTTTTATGCTCAGATGAATAGCATGTGTTGTTTTGATATCTCTCCAGGTTGATTATTTTTACACACACAAGTACATTTCAATTTGCTGGGTAATTTTGAAAAATTTCCTTTGATTGAACGCCTGTCAACACCCTGTATTAAAACCACAATAAATTAATAATTACGTTTTAACCAGTTTCAAATCAAAGTATAAAATTAACAGACTTCTCGATGAAACTGCAGGAAATGCTACACCGGCAAATCGGGATGCTGTGTACATGATTACTTAAATAATTTGTTAGAAAATCTTTTTCATCTAAATCCTTGAGAAATTTGCAGTGATACACATGTACCTTGGTAGCTTAAATGGATAAAGTACTTTATTGGAAATTGAATTAATTATAATCCCGGTCTCCAAAAAAGATTTTTCCATTGTGCTATTTCTAGCATTAAGCCGTTGTCAAAATAATTTTAATATAAATATTGCATTTTTTTATGGATGCTTTACTTTCTACCTACTGAGGTATGTAGGTGGAATGCATATGTATATTGCAGGTCCAGCAGGGTTAAGATAATGAGCATTACATGCGGTAATCACATGCTTTTGGTTATAGTTATTGCTATTGCCTTTAATGGAAAGTTTGGGGTGGGGGAAATAACACTTCTGTAGAACAGCATGTGTATCTTAAGTGGGAATTTTCTAATTGGGTGATAACTATATTTTCAAATTTGCATTAATTTTGTATTGTTTTCAATCTCTTTATCAAGAATTTAAATTTAAATTTTTTTTTATCAAGATTTATTTTTTGACCTAAATGAATACTTGTCATCAAGGTATGGCAAGTGGTAATTTTATTATAACCATTTCTCAAAATGTATGTATACATTTTTGTTTTTTTTTTATGTCACATCTTATATTTACCATTGTAAAATAATAAGATGAAATAATATATTTTCTACTCTGTGGATGAATTCACACAGAAATGATTGTTTGTGTTTTGATGCATATTTTTTTGGAATGTTCTTTGTATGTATATATAAACAAGTCACTTGACAAATGCTAAACCTCCTGGTTAAAATTAGTGCATTCTATTTGAGAAATAGTTATTCAACCAAGGAATTTTGCTTGCTTCATTCAAAATTCCTTCTTGCCTCAAAACACCTAAATCTTGACCTTTTTGATCCTGTTACTCTAGAACTTCACCAGTCGTTAGTATTCCTTTTTCCCTATGCACAAATGTCTTTGAAGTATTTATTACAGAAATTACATAAATGCCTTCTTTCAGTGAGCAAGATATGCTTCGTGAAGAAATTCGTTCCCTTCAGACGGTGAAAGAGAGATTAAAACAACGAGTGGGAGAGCTAGAGGAGGAACTGAAGCGTGTGCGTGAAGAAGCAGAACGTGCTGTCAAAGTCTCCAAATCGGATGATGAGGTCTGAATTTCACTGTAAAAAGGAATATTAAATTTAGGATATGCACATTTCCACCTGCTTAATTTTGAGTAAAAAATTAGCTCTTCTATTAGAATAAATATTTTAAGCCGATTCTTTAAGATATCTCAAATTGATTGAAATTTCGAGAATCTGTTTTCACAAATTTAATGGAAAAAAAATTGGAAATTGCATAATGTTCTTGTCTTCAGTATTTATTATTTTTTGGTGTGATTTAAAGTAATTTTCATCCTTAATGATGTCATCTCCTTTATTGCTATATGTTTCCTCAAAACTTCATACTTTTATAAACAATTAGGAGGGCATAAGTGATGTGTATTTAAAATATTATATCATTATGTAATAATCATCTTGAGTCATCATGCTTCAAATGTTCTAAGATCTCATTTATCTTTAGGAAAAAGTTTAATGTAATTCAAGGTTTCATTTGAATATTGAAATGTAATGAAATAATTGACTTTGTAATTCCACACACTTTATTTAAAAACACGACCCAGGTTTCGACGTTGAACGTCATGACATTCAACGTCGAAACCTGGGTCGTGTTTTTAAATATAGTGTGTGGAATTACAATTTCAATTATTTCATTACATTTCAATATGTTATGCAAATTCCACAAAGTTACGCCTGAGATAACAAAGTTTTATTTGAAGTTAAGTTTTTGATTCAGTATGATGCAAATTTAAAATGAGTTATAAGCAGCTTTTGATCTCATAAATTACTATAAATTTATTTCCTGAATAGTAGGCACTGAATGTACCTTGTAGAATTATGTCATGCTTGATGATAATATTTGCTATGATAAGCTTGCTGGAGGCATTAATATTCCTTAGGAGGATGTACCTATGGCCCAGCGCAAACGTTTTACTCGAATGGAAATGGCTCGTGTACTCATGGAGAGAAATCAGTACAAGGAGAAATTCATGGACCTTCAAGAAGCCGTTCGGGTTGCTGCCTCCTGCAGGGCAAGAAAAGATGAACTCCCATCAATTAGTCGCAAGAAAAAGACTCTTACCGTTTTCCAGTTGTGAGTATTAAATAATTTTAATCATCATACTAGTGGCTATGCCAGGCTTTGCTGTATTTATCCGTACAACTGTAACTGGATTTAATTGATATTGTAGGCCATTTTATATACATACTGCTGTGGTAGAAAACATTAATGCATGTGATTTGATCTTTATTGCAGTATAGTTAATATTAACTATGATGAATGGTGGGGTGAAAGAGCAATTTTAGCTCCTACAAATTAATATAACTACAATTATGTATAGTTCTATGTTGGCTTTATGAATGATAAACATTATGAATAATAAAGCATTTTTATTGTTATCAATTTGTGATTTTAGAATGTCTGCCAGGTGAAGCTCTGACTTAATAGGTCTTTAGATTATTCAAACAAATTTTAATGTGAGAGGAGAAATGAGGTGAGTGAAATCATTGGCGTGCACTGTTAGTGAATTGATTAATGCTTATAACATGAAACAGGAAAAAGCAGTCAGTAGAATTTGTATGTAACATTTAATAAAAAATGAAGTGTAATTATGTAAATTCTAATAATTTGTGTGTTCATGAATGCCAATGCAAGAGCGATTGGAATGCAAATTGATGAAATTCCTGATGATAATTGGGGCTGACAATACTTTTCAATAAAAAATTTGTATTTAAAATTAAATGAAGGCTGAAATCGATCAAAATTTATATAAAATAATACTCTTCTTAGTTTCCTCAACAATTTCTTCATCTCGATGTCATCTGAGGCCTCCTATGCAATTTGATTTTTCCAAGCATAAAGAACGCTGAGTTTGAAAAAATAAACTGATACACTTTAAAAGTAAACTGTTAAAAACATAATCTGAGACCATTGAGTTTTGGTATAACAGTTTACTGAAATAATGATGCACTTTTAAAATTAACTTTTAAACAAATAATCTGAGACTATCGAATATTGCAGCAGCTCTTTGCAATCTAAGAAGCATCTGCTAAGTTGTTAGCATAATTCATTTTGTATGTGGGTGATCTAAAACTTTCTTGCCGTGATTATGAAAATAACAATTAATGTTTTAAAAAAAAGTGTTATTTTTCAACATAATTTCCTTTATAATTATTTAACATTAATTCATTCATCAGTAGTATTCCAGTAGTTTCCCGTCTCTGTAGTTTCCAGATGAGCTGCAAAGTACTCTTCTACAACCACTTTCGCTTCTTGATCAGATGAAAAACGTTGACTAGCAAGGAGACTTGCGAGTTTTCAGAAGAGGTGGATGTCCAAGGAAGCCAAATCCAGGGATTAGGGTGGATGCTCCGTCACTTAATAGTGCTGATCCTTCAATTTTCCCATCATCAGTACACTTTAGTGGAGAGTAGCATTGTCCTGATTGAAAACGGTGTTTTTCCTCTGTAAATTAGGCCTGCTTTTAAGAATTTTTGCATCCAGTTTCGTTTAAAGGTCGAATAATACTCCCCAATTATTTTTTTTACCTTTTCCTAGATATTCGATGAACAGAATTCCTTTCGCATTCTTTGGACCTGGAGAACTGGCCTCTATCCATTGTTAGGATTGTTGTTTTGAATCTGGTGTGTAATAGCCAATCCATGTTTCATTCATTGTTGCACACTAATGCAGAAAATTACTCTTGTTTTTTTGTAAAGTGCACCAAGAATTGTTTGGAAAGTGTTGTCTGAATGCATTTTTGATCCACAGTGAGTGATACCCATCTTACTCACAGCTTTTTCATTTGTAACTCCGCTTGCAAAATGCAACTGATACATTCTTTTTATAACCCTAAAGTATTAGCAATTTTAAGTATTAGCACCTCTTATGACGGTCTTCCAAAATCATATTGTGCACTTTATTAATGATATTTGGTTTGGTCTACTTTTCGGACATCTTTCACATGGATCATCTTCAAGGCTTCCATGGCCCCATTCTAACTCGGTAGCCCACTTCTTCATGGTGGAAATTGAAGGAGAAGAGTCGCCATACACATATACAATCCTTAAATGAATTTCAGTTGGCATTAAAACTTATTCAATGAAAAATTTTAACCGTGCACTTATTTCGGACAAAACATGTAGTGCAACCAAATGAAACGACTGCCTACAGCAAACTGCTGGGTGGAATGGCTTGCATTTTTGCTGGGCATCTACTCAGTTGTGCCAACATGAGAGACAGAAATCATGCACTTAGTGATGCCATATTTGGGTGAGGCCAAGATCTTTTTAGACCAACCTCGTACATATGTAAATGATATAGTAGGCAGAGATAAATCATGACAGTTTGTCACTCCTCATTAAAGTGAATTAATAGAAATATTAGTTCTGGTGTTGCCGTCTGTGTAGAAAAAAAATTTCTAAAATCAGTTCTCAAAAATGTCCATGAAGTATATCCAAGTCAAACCTAGCCTATATTACTTTGTGCATTTTTACCCCATTTAAGCAAAAAAATTAGAAGCCCTCACTCCATTCTGTCTAGGTATGATGTGTCCCAAAAGAAACAAGCATTAATTTTGATTTGATTAATGAGTTTTATATGAGTAAAATATGATATAGATATTCAATAAGTATAATACAGATATCATATTAAGATACCGGTATCGTTATTTACTCAAGATTAGTTTAGTTGGATAAGGACAAAATTTGATTTAATATCAATTACCTTTATACCCTTTCCATCTTGCAATCAATATACCAGGTCATAGAGTAGTATCCTCATATAAGTAATATGATTCTATGTTAGTACTTGCGGGCCTAATATCATTTACCATCCAGGTCCCCTGTGTATTATTTCCACATATTGGTGTATAGTGCACCTATTTCACCCTTCCCTTGTGATCCCTGTATACCCTCCATATCCTTGCACTGTCTTCTACCACACCTCTTCTCCCCTATTAGTTTTCTACCTTGGTAATTATATCTTTTTACTTCCTAATACTGTATTTCTTTTATCTAATTGTATGGAATGTTTTAACCTACTTTTTTCAATGTAAATAGGAGGTGTGTTGTTTCAATATCAAGTCACCTCTTTGAATTTACTCTATTTTCTATTTTTAGCTTCAATAGTCTTTTTCGAGGACCAGGAGATGAGCAATCCCTGCAACCCAAGACCAACTTGAACGTTACTTACAGTCCCCAAGGTCATCACTCATCTCCTGCAATGGACACCATGAGGAAGCGATCTCTGGGCAAACATTATTCTGGCCATTACTTTGGTCGTCCACCTCCACTTGAATATTTGGATGTTGCTGATACGTGAGTTTTTTTAGTTTATTCAGTTTTTTTTAAAGAATGTTGAGAAAAATGCCGTAGCAAAGACCAATTAATAATTAAAGTTAATTAAGTAAGTTACATCTGCAGCACTAAAACCAAAATTGTCTGTCAATCATTTAGTATTATTGCCAAAGCATGCAATTCTCATAGCTCACCTCTGTTTTTCATGTGTTGTCTTCTTTTAGTTAGTGTGTTCAAGTCCACTAAATTTCAGTGGCTTTTTTAACTGTGAATAAAGAGCATGTTTAAAGCATCGGAAAAGTTAACTTGTTGACTGTGACTGCACTGGTTGCCATTTCATTGCTATGCAATCATGTATTATAATAGATTTTTTATGGTAATGGGTCTTTCAACTGGTTTAAAGGTACAAGCTGTGGTAAATATGCCCAACTATAATATCTAATTTAACAGCTCTCAATGATTGCTTTATTCATCCTTATGCAATTTTGCTTAGATAATTTGCTTGTCAATTTCTATGGTGGCTACCGCAGGTACTTAACTAAATGCAGTGCCACTGTGATTTTCATGGAGCCTGTGCCGAAAAAGACAAATTTTTTGTAAAAATCCAATGAGTATCTCCCACCTGCAGTTATGTGTCATGTAATTTGAAGTGATTTAAATAAATTAATGGTTTCATCCATGTATCAATGAAGTTCCTTGCATGTATTCATACTCTTTGTCTTTTTGTTTGACGAAATAAAATATGATAGGGCTCAACAATCTTTATCTTAACACTTCTCTGTTAAAAACAGTCGTTTCCAGGGCAGCATATATGATAGAATCTTGAAGTAATGAGATCTCACAATTTTTAATAAATCCCTTGCTATATTGAGTTGTAATAATTGCTGATGATGGTATTATAATCACTCATTAGCTATTTCCTATGATTTTTGTAGGATAGGGTAGCCATCAATTTATGCTATTTGATATTATAAATGTAAAAACTCAGGTAAAAATAGAAGAGATAAACAACCCATAGAGGTAACTCTGTGGGAAATTTTGGGTGGAAAAATTAATCGGAGGATGGGTGGAAGTACAAGTGATGAGATGTGATAAAAATGTTGTAAATTGCAGGAAAATGTAAATTCAGATATGGAATTTGACTGTATATCAGTGTTGCCCCTGAAATTAAATGAAATTCACATTTTAATCAACTTACAGCTAGGTATAATGATGTTAGTAAAACATTACTTGACAAAGGCATCAAAAGCACCAGAACTGGAGTTATTGCATTAATAATAGGTGTATATTATCTTGATTTGTGCCCTGAATTCTTAAAAGTAAGTGACATAAAGTTAAATATTTATTTGCAAATCTTCCGCCAATCTCTATATTCATTATTTATTTACATGTAGAAAATTCTGTGACGCCCAAAATATATACTGCAAGACTGCACTACTACTGTTATTATTTGCTTCCATTGTGAATGTTATGGTGTTTATGGGGTATTTTGTTTCTTGGGTATTAATCACTTTGAGTCGGCCATACCCAAGATATTTATTGGGTAACCAGAATGAGATAACTCTCTGTCATTTCCATTTATCTTATAAAAATGTCATCATGAATAGCATGTTTTAAGATTTGATGATTAAGGGATATACAAGAAATAGCATACATAAAAGTGATGATTGACTAAAAGTTGGCTATTTCTTCATGCTGTCCATATTTTCGGAAATCAGTAAATTTTGACAATCTTCATTGAAATCTTCGAATATTAATTTTTCTCCTTTAAATTTCAAGTTTCATTTTGATATTTTTGTGGACCCTTGATTAATTGTGTTCTTTCAATGGTAAAATTTGGAACAAGAAATATTCACAAAGAATGGGTCAGTGAAGGATTTTCACAGCACTGTGCTAGCCACTCTGTAACAGTCACAGTGAATCATACATAATTCGGAAAGTCAGCCATACAGTTAAAAACTTATGAATTTTTGGTCAGAAAAATCCCAGGATGTTAGTAGTAGTAGAATATTAGAAGATTCGCATGTTTTTATAGCATTATATTGTCCTTATACAGTTATTGTGTTATGTATTCTATCCAGTAATGCAATATTTGTATCGTGTAATGTAGACTTTACTCTACTAAGATAAAATTGTTCTACAGTCATGCTATTTTATTTAACTATTGTTGATTTGCAACAGTGGATAGAATAGAAATGCCACAGACCAAGAAAATTCACATAAATTGTTTTGGAGAATTAAAGGATTTTATCTCATTCTGGTGATGCCCTTTAAATGTCATGTAAATCATGAAGCCTCAGACTGATGCCCCTTAGGGCTGTCTTCAATTCTACTGCCATGGTAGATCCTCCGAAAAGCTCCAGCAGAAGCGAGCGAGTGAGCGAAGAGACCAATATCGACAGGTGCAAGCTCACGTACGAAAGGAGGAAGGAAGAATACAGGCCTATGGATGGAGCCTACCCGTGCGAGGAAGTGGAGGAGGCAGTGGAGGAGGGGGTGGAGGTCGGGGAGGAGCAGGAGGAGGGGGAGGAGGTGTAGGTAGCCTGTCAAACCCGGCCATTTCCTCATTGGCAGCTGCAAATGCATCCTCGCCTTCGGCAGCTTCATCATCATCGCATCACCACATCCCAGTTCCTGTGCCCGTGTTCTGTCAGCCTCTCACGGAGGAAGAGAGAGGAATGAAGGTGAGGGTAGTCTTTTTACTGTGGGCTCAAACTTGATGCTTGTTAGAATGTTATTAATATTCAATCATGTCAAAGTCAGTAATTTCATTTCAATATCCACGAGTCACATGTTGGAGAATATTAAGTACAACATAGCATCAGAAAACAGATCTTACTCTATTTCAAACTTTTGAGTAGCTATATGAATACTTTAAAAATAGTCTTAGTGGTGTTAAAGGGGTGATAGGCATATAAATCTTGTTTTATTGAGTTCTTCTCAAAGTTAGTCAGAAGTGTTTAGTTGTAAGGCTTCTGATATTTTTCCTCTTTTTTATCAGCTTTAAGTTATTTGCCCAGTATTCACATCCTCACATTCTCTGTCTACCTAATATTCAGTCCCAAATACTGTAACTGATCTCAGAGAAAATGAAATATCATTATTGTAATTGCATTGTATGAGGTAGGATTCAATACCATGGCCTTAAAGTTATTTGGTGGGCTTGACCCATCTGGCCACTTGTTAATCCGCCAGGGAGTGGGTTCATAATAAAAATTGTTTTTCTCTCTGGTTCTAAGAAATGATTATGGAAGAAGATTATGTAAGGTTATTGTTACTGCAATTGTTTCTCTTTCTGATAATAATTTTGATATTCCTATAAAATTCCTGGTTTGCATTCCTATGAAAGGAGTAGGTGCATTGAGATGTGGTAAGATGTTTTTGTAAGTAGCTGTAGCTATCCCATCATTGTGAATTCAAAAACTAAATTTTAAAAGTTAATATCTCTCTACAATTTCTCCAATACATATTTTATATATCTATCTGTATAATCTATTTCACTATTGTTCTAAAGAATTTATGAGAATAATGCATTGCACAGTTTTGATTTATCCCATAATTTCATGTTGATTAAATGAAGTATGTATGCACATGCACGATTACATTCTCTTGGATTTTGATTTCAGGGACTCCAGTGACCATTGGTTTTATGAGTCAATTTTTCTCCATACAGGTTTGGTGTGCTGCAGGGGTTGATCTCACAGGTGGTCGGACAAGCGATGGTGGCTCTATAGTGGGAGCTAGTGTGTTTTACCTTAAGTCACCTACAGCAGATAGTGTTGCCAAAGAAAACAATGTAGTGGAGGAAGTCGTGGCTCATTCAGAAGATGGGGAGGTACCTGAGGAGGGCAGGACTAATGCTGATGGAGCAGAATCAACACCTGCCTCTGAGGAGCTGAAGCAGGCAGAGAACAAAAAGGAAATCGCAGGGCCCTCACAGTTAGAAAAATTAGACAAGGAACTCAGGGTGAGTTGATGGTTTCATTTTGAGTATTTTATATTTTGTCACATCTGCTAACAGCTTTTCTTGAATGATGACTGCAGAATAGATTTAAAACTTTCAAAATCTCTGACATCCATATGTGCGCAGCAATGCTTGCTATCCCTAAGAAGAAGCTCTTTCATTTGTAGAAGCTCACAAAATGGCACAACATTCTCATGTGAAATACTTATTCTACCATCAAAAAGATCATGAATCTTTAACTCTTTTAGTAACTACCTCATAATTTTGATACTACCTCATTTCAAGTAATGTTTAATTTGAAATTAACAACAGAATTTACCAAAAGCATAGGACTTCATTTGCTTTGTGATACAGTTGAATTAAAATACTTCTACCTATGTATAATAAGACTCAAAGCCATGATTTAGGCTCATATTTTTGGTATTTTTTTGTAATCTAAATAATCTCTGCAATTATTATTTGCTGAGTGATTACTAAAGGGTACCTTGGTAACCTTCAGCAAAAGAACATTTGAGATGTCTATTTTACTTCTGCATGCAGAAAAAATATGGAATGGTTTTTTTGCACCTGAATATCTTTTAAACATCTTTGTAAATCCATAGATAATTATACTAACCATTATCACGAAGATGAAACAAAGAGGGGTCTAGTGCCTTCATCAGAAAGTATATTATTCTGTGACTTGGTGGAAAAACACTTGTTTTGGAATAAGTAATTGGAAATAAGACAGTGGCTAACTATAAAAGCAAAGAAGTCATTGAATGAAATCTGCCTGAAATTCATTTCTAAGGATTTTGAAATTTTTTATTCACAAACCACAAACACAGAGAGTTCTCCATTGTCCGAGACTAATCCAGAATACAGTTTAGTTTTACTCTCTTACCTTGAGTGTCTCCGTAATTACTATTGAAATACTGAAATATTCTGAGACATATTAATTCCAGACAAGCTGTCTATCCCTCGTGTCTAATCCTATCATCTTCAATAATTCTACCCAATGTTATCACAAAATAGGCATGTCATCTTCCTAAGTTCACAGGTTTATGTCAATTGTGGAAATAAGCTAGATAATAACCCTTGTCCCAGTCTAATTTGTACGTGCTTCTTTACATCATATCTCTACTCATCTGAGATATGTATTAGGTATAATAAAATATTTGGTGTTGTTTTGAATTAAATCTTATATTTACTTTTAAAGTGTTAATCTCATATTTACTTTTTTATGTGATAATGCTAAGTAATTGGAAAACAAATATCTTGAACTGTTTGTGTTCATATTTAACAATTATTGTAAAAACCCTAATTTTCACATTTCTAGGGATCCTGGAAAAAGTTTTAAATGTCAAGAAAATACAAACAGTGGGTAAAGGAGAATTCTCGTTACCGAAAATGTTCTATTTTCATGTTGTCTTTCCATTTTCAAGCAGGGTAATATTGAGATTCTTGAGTAATTGAGGAAAACCTAACACATGAGAATCTGAGCAACCTCACTGTTTGGCTAGGGCAAACAGTTGCCCAGCTTAAAAATTATTTGAGAAAATAATAATATTTTTGATTCAATTTAATTTTGATGAAATAAAGCAAGTTTCAATACTTCTTATTAATCAGGAGCCCATCACTGTTACATCTGTTGTATTGTGGTAATACAAATGATCCCAGAGGTCAGTCACCAGTTATTGCATTTTTCACTCTTCAACATATTCGGATCAAAGTAATTTTCATTCCTCATGATTTTAACTTATGCATAATATGAATATTCTTCCTCAGGCATTATCTAGCAATGGATAAATTAGGTAGCTGAACCATAGTCATTAAATATATTCGTTTCATACCATGAATCTTTACCTGGTAGACTGAGATTATGAGTTCAATCTCTCATGTCTTTTTTAAGTGCATCTTTACGAAACAAACTCAAAAAAGTTATTTTTATAAAGGATGATGTACATGAGTAACTCTTCTAGAATATGTGATATTTCTTTAATCCAGCACACAGTAATGAAAAAAGGGAGAAACTAAATAATAAACAGTGAAATCAGGGTTCCACACATGTATTGAAAAAATAGGAAATTGTATGGGACATCATTAAAATGTTTTAAATCGCGGGAACATGTGGATTCCAATAATGCAAATGGAATTTTATTGTTTTTAATTTTGCTCATTCTCTAAATTTTGTTTTTGAGTTCTATTTATTCCACTTATGGGGAGTTAATTGTTCATTATTTATGATGAAATAAAATTAAATTTGAGAGTGAATGAGCATGAGGTGAGAGAGTGAGGGGAGAATAATATTTTTGACTGTTATATTTGATGTGAAGTAAACTAATGGAGTTAATCCCTTTTTGTGGCATAATCATATAGGAGGGTGAACGCCTTCGACGAGAGGGAGAAGAGTTGGAAAGGCAACTGTCTTCTTTGGTGTGGATCTGCACTAGTACCCTAAAAGCCAGCAAAGTGACTGTGGTTGATGCAAACAACCCTGCGATTGTTTTAGCTTCATTTGAAGTGTGTTCCTCTCATCTTCTATGCATCGCCAGTGTGCCAGGTGAGAAAATATATCATTTTGTCTTTTAATAACTGTAATTTATAGAAAAAAGGAATGGTTTTTTTCTGTCAGATTTTTGTCATTCACTTCCATGTTTATATAAAATCTCATTTTGATCCCCATTTGTTTTCACTTTATAATAGCTTTTTTGGTGCTATACAGTTTTGTTGAGCATATTTTTGATTTGGTTTGTTTTAAGTCTTTGTTGTACCTCCTTGTGTTTCCATGTGATCATTATGAATGTGTAAAATAAGGTTTTTGACTAAGCAAATATTGATTGGTTCTCAGATAATTAGTTAATCCAAATAGCCAATTTTTTCCATTAAAATATTTTTATTTAGTGAATAATTGACTAAGTATGAGTAAATGAAATCCAGGAAATAGCAGCCCTTCAGAGTTGGTGGCTTATAATATAATTGGGTGCAATATGACATCTGAAAAACACTTCTTTTGAAGATATTGGAAATGGCACGTTTATGTATCTTAGCTGAGCAGTTCAAAGTGTGGCATTATTTGTTGAAACCTGATATCTGCAGAATTAAGTATTGCAATTTATTATTTACGCCTAGCATTGGTACGGTTATTGGTACCATTGCTGGCCCTGGTGGCAGCAGGTTAATGCCCTTGCCTGCCAACTCAGAGGTCGTGGGTTCCATTCCCGCCTGGGTGGGTTTTCTTCTGCTTAGTGCTTGGGTGTTTGTAATTGTCTGTACTGTATGAATGTATTGGGGTTAGATGGAGGATGGAACTATTAAGTCTCAATTTCACCCCAATGAAAGTCTTTAAATAAATAAATAAATTATGATTAAATGAAGAATACAAGAAAGAAAGGTTGAGCCAGGAACAATTGAATAAATAAATTATGCTCTGAAAAATTTGGCTAGATTTGCTCTGTACATAATACTCACTGCATCAAGTCTCTCATCCCAAGAAAATTTACTCTACTATATTTACAATGAAAACTCTTTGCTAAAACTTATTGCCTCAAACAAAATCAGATTTTACTGTCATATTACAAGTTGTAACCATATCCCTCGAAAAATTCGTGGTAGTGCATTAAAGTAGACATTCTCTTTACCTAAAAATAGCCCAAATCTATCACTTATTTAAGTAATGTCATGATACATAACATATTTAAGTAATGTCATGATACATAACATTTTTTACATAAAGCCTCACTAATCAAACCAAATACTAAGCCCTGACAGCATGTGAAATTCACACATCCTAGTAGATGAGTTAGTAACTTTCACTGTGCTGTCCACAATAACATCCGAGGAAGATGTAATTCCTATGTATCACGGCTTGGGTAAAGGTGAGAGTGCTCTGAGTGACCCAGAAAAAAAACCCAGGCTCCCTGCTCAGTAGCCAGAGACTGAGGTCACCATACCCCTCTTGTATTTATATTTTGATAATTACGGTACTTGGCAATTTTTATTCCAAGTTTTGCTTGTGCATTATACTTCAAAATGTGCACATGCCAACCCTTTTAGGTAGTTGCATTTTTCTTTGTATAATGAAATCGTTGATTTTAATTATAAAATAGGTGCTAAAGAAGATGACTACCTGCCAAATGAGGACGAAGATAAATTATTGAAGAAATCCCTAGATAAACCAAGTGAACCTGCAACTGAGGATGTAGGCAAAAGGGAGGAGGGAGTGGGTGCTTCCTCAGCGAGTGAAGAAAAGAGTAAGATCGGGAGTATTGAGTTTGTGAGCTGTGCTACAGGCTGTGAAGCACCTGCCAAGTCACCTCCTAAGGAAGGAGAATGCTGTGCAGAGGAAGAGTCCAAAGATTCTTCAGTCACAGAACCTTCTGTCCCAAAGGTTGACTGCAGTCCAAAGAGTTAGTACTTTTTGCTTCATGCCTTATCATCTTGAGAATTTTTTGTAGCTAGAGGAATGAAATTGCTCTTTATTGTGCTGAGAAGTATTAAAGCATATTACTACTTAAGCATAGAAATAATGAAATTAAAATGTAATTCTGCTCTTACTCTCAGTTCCCAAAGAATTTTAATTGCATGCTTGGTTAAATAAAATTTTGTTTTAAAGGCTTTTAATTCCATGTAAACAAAATAAAATTGATAATCAATCTTTATTTCAATTTTCAATCTGTTTTGAGACTTTCTCTTATATTATTGTTTAGAAGATTTTATCTTATATTTTATACTCTTTGGAAATAGCATAACAGGAAATCACATTTATATCAGCAGTAAGTTTAAGTTGGCCACTTATTAACTAGCCAAGGAATACCTGATTAGTGTGCCCATATGGCATCTTCTAGGTACAATGGCTCACTCAAATTGTAGTGAACGTACATTCTTTTTTTGTATAATTTTTATGCCTTCGTATTTCTAATTTATTTTGATGGACAATAATCAATGGTGGTCCTGAAAGTGAAGAGTCTAAGGTTATTTCTACTTTTGTGAAATTAATGTTATAGCATTTTAAAAAATGTGGTCTTTCTTTTTTCATGGTTATTCTAATAATAACATTTGACTACGTTTACAGAAGTAGAGGAAGAAACTAATAGTATTCCCAAAGCTGCCAATGGACAAGGAGAGATGTCTGTTTCACCAAATCAGCATAATCTTCATGATCTTTCAGGAATCATCAAAGATGGTTTATCAGAAGTTTCTAGAGGTTGGCTTCCATTTAATTTATTTTCAAGCTTGTAATACTTAGCATCGTTCGAGGTTGACTTCTCTTAAATTTATTTTCATGCATGTGAAACTTAGCGTCGTTCTTTTAAGAAACTTATCATTTTAATTGGGAAGCTATGAAAATACAAAATAGGATTCCTTCAAATGCATCAATAAGAAAGTGATCGTAAAATTATCCTTGATAAAAATTGCTAAATATTTAATTCTGTTATATTAATAAAATATAACTGATGTTGCATGGTTGGCGGCCATGACATCATTGGTGGGAGTGTTGATCAGAATGAGAGAGTCTTATTCGGTCTATGAGTTTTTATTTAACCCTTTTCAAACAATGGGGTTCAGGTAGTACGGATGAGCGAGAGGGGCAAGGCTGGGCATCTCTGGTGTGGTCGTAGGCTTGAGAGGCGGACTCAGAGGCAGGGTAACAGGGAAAGAATGAGGAATGGAATGGTAACTGCTCCAGGATCGTCTTGCTTTATAAGGAATCAATCAAGATAGTGCCGCCATTGCTCCTTTGGGGGGAGGGCGGATGACTTTATAGTAGCTACATTGTAGCAAAAAGGGGGAATTCGGTAGCGGACATTGTCTTGTTTGCTGGGGAGGTACTCCTCCTTAGGAGAGATGATCATACTGTTGTAGTGCTTCAGTTTTGTAATCTATTCCATTGAAAACAGGAAGGAAATCCCAACATAGCTTCTAATCAAATTTTATAAATGTTTGTTATGAATAATTGTTGTTCCTACAATCCCTGCATCGAAGGATTTTTATGAGTCATTGTCCCAAGTTATCAAATTGGAGAAGTCAATAAGTATTAATGAGGCATATTTGAAATTTATCAGCAAATCACTTCTATCTCATATCGTTGCCATCCCTAATCCCCATGTATGATTGGTTTTGATAATACCATAGTGTTTATGTTGAAACCTGGTTTTATAACTAAAAAAAAGACATTAGAGGAGAAATATAGTTTTATTTTGAAATTGAAGCATATATTTATTTGTAATTTATTTGAATTGGATTTTATATTTTTTGTGTTCAACTGTATCAGGATCCAAATTTCAACAAAACATATCTCAGAAATGTGTGTAGCATGCCTTTTATACTATTATTCCATTAAGATACAACAGTAAAGATTGTGAAATACAATGTACTTCATTCATTAATAGGTTAATCGAATTAAATTAATTTTATGTCATTAATAAAAAATGAAGATTTGTAGTCATAAGTAATCAAGTAAAATGTCAGGAGTTGGATTACTTGTGCAATAGGTTAATGCTGCTCCTTTAGCATTATAGGACCTCCAGTATGCAGTCTCAGATCTCTGCAGATCTCATGCATGACCTTTTTTTGAAATTTGTTTTTGAACATTTTATTTCTTTATTGATGTAGTGACTTGGGTGGGTCCCTCCTTGATACTTCCACTGCTCACTCAAATGTATTTCTTTGCCTTTGAACTCATTTCAAGGACTTTGTGTTAAAGATTCATCCCTTTAAATATTTTCAGAAGTGATGATTCAATTAATCTGGATGCTTAAATAATTGGCTGGATTACTAAATAGATTTTAGATTCATCATTTAGTGTATAATCTTGATACTAAGTGAAAAATGCAAATATTTTTTGTTTAACTTTATTCATGAAATTATTCGAGTAGCTAGGTGAACTCAAAAAACTGTGGAACCATGCTTGCTTGAGCATTTGCGTAGTAGCAAAAATATACTGCAACAGGTCGAACTCCCCTCAAAATAAGACGATTTAAATAAGCTTGTTCAACCATACTTAATATCTGATTATTGAGAATTATTTTATAATGCATGAGGCTTTATTGTTTTTTGTCTAAGGAAAATAGCATAGTGCATCAATGTTGGGTTTATTGAATGTAATGCTACTATTTTGAAGTATAAAAATCATTCTTTAATGGAATCCAGGTTGAGCAATTTTTATTTTTTGAAATTATTGCATTGTAATGTGCATAATTGGATGACTGTTAAAAGTTGCTTTTGTGGCATCTCCTCCAGTTTCTTAGAATTAGGTGGGGATTGTGGTCAAACAAATGATTAAAGAGTTGACTGGAAATAGTGGGCCTTAGTGCTCTAATGTAAATGTGATGGTTGTGTATTTATTTTTTAGGGAATGAGTTGGCTTATGCAGAAGTTGAGAAGATGAGCAGTGTGCTTCCCACAATGTGGCTGGGATCAAAAACGGGGGCTATCTATGTCCATTCCTCTGTGGCCCACTGGCGAAGATGCATCCATTCTATTAAGCTGAAAGACTCAGTCCTGAGCATTGTGTAAGTGATAATGGAATTATTCTATAAACCAATGAGCATAAAATATGGCAAAAATATTTCATCTGAAGTCAACGCATTACAGTGAAACCCTTTATGTATTATCAGTATTCAGTGGTTCCATACAATTATCATCAGGTGGAATAACATTGAATGAAGATGGAAACTACATGTTTAAGGCTAAACCCATTCCAAGATGACCAAAAATTGACCATTTTCACTATTAAAATGAAGTGTTTGATATGTTAATAATACAATATTAATGCATTAATTGTAGGTAAAATAGTGTTTAGTATTTAAATTATTATAGGTTATCTACCGGTTAAGGTAGGTTTTAGATGGACGTAACAACCAAGTAATCATCAATAATGACAGTTCACCAGTTCATTAGTTAGTTGACTAATTAGTGTTCTCCTATCGACCAGTTAATTTGACGTGCATATTGTGCACAATTATGGCATTTAGTTGGGGAACAGCAGGGCTTTCAGAAAGGGTACTCCTATGAGAGTCAATTAGCATCTCTTCATCAGGACTTTGTGGATAGGGCAGATAAGAGCCAGCAAATTGATATGAATGATAATCGATTTCTCGTAAGCATTTAACCGAGTTGATCAAGGTTTTATGAGAAAGGTAGGCAACTTAGGCTTTGATGGTAGGGTAGTAGATTGGATTTAATCTTTTTTCTTGTTGGGTCAATTGCTAATGGTTAGAGATGACAATATTTATTCAGACGAATTTTTTGCAACTTCTAGTTTGCCTCAAGGAAGTGTGCTGGAAGTTTTGCTATTTATAATTTACGTGAATGACATTAGAGAAAATATAAAAAGCTCCATCAGTGTGTTTGCAGATGATGGCATTATTTACAGAGAAATAAAAACAATTGATAATGGCATTATATTAGAAAAGAATTTACAAAATTGGGCATTGGTCTACAATGTGAGCAAAAAACATTCAGTTAGATCCTTTAAATAAATGATTACTACTTAAGTAGGAATTCGAATTCTATTCTCCATTTGTCTTACAATCATTCTTCCCAATATTCAATATTCCATCAACTTCGAAAATTCCTTTTCTACACAACTGGATTAAATATGGATTTTGGACTGTGTGAAATCAATTACGACTAACAATGGCTACAGTTTTAGATTGTTCAACAAAATAATTCCAGAAAAAACAACAAAGGAATATTGTTGTAATAAGCCATAACAACTCCAAGCCCAGAAAATGGACAACAATCAGATCGAGCCAACTCACGTATCTCGGAAACGTATTAAATTGCAAACTGCTTGCCTGCTTCCCTAAAGGCTCTTTTGCACATCCCTCATGCTCTCTCTGTAATAACTACTGCTCAGTGTTTGTTGGTGAGACTGGTAGGAACTTTCAAAAACAGATCAAAGAACATTGGAGAATTTAAAAAAATGGTGGCTTCATCACCTTCTTTGCCAAACTTCTGTTTAATTGCAATCACTATGATGAATTTGTACCTGAAATCCTTCACCTGTTGCCAAAGGGCTTAAAGATGTTGGATGAATTTGAACAGATGGGAATAAAAGATAACTTCTGAGTATCCTTACCTCAATGTATGCTACATGCAAACTTTTTACCCATCCTTCTTACAAGGAGCAAGCCTCCCTCTCCACTTCTTACCCATTGCCATTCCAAACTACCCCTTGATGGATCTAATTACATACCACTCTACTCCCTGCTGCCTTCCAGCACAACATTGTCTAACCCCTAAACCACCTTGATGTTCTTCTGCCCAGCCATTACTGGTGTTCTCAGCAGTTACCCACCAAGTACATCTAAGCTATGTGGAAAACCTCCATCCTAAGTTTATGTTCCTATACCTAAACTCCATATTCAGTCTTAGTACATGATTATGTTATGACATGGATCATACTAATTTAATCTGTGGAAAAGCACCTTTGTATCTGTTTTTAATATGAATATTTAAATATGAATTTTTCATGTTGGAAAATGTGTCAATCAGGTTTATTTAATGTTTTTAAATTTGGTTTATCATGGTAGATTTTGGCTTTGAGCTAGGTCAAGATTAATTAAATGATAATAAATTGCAGTAAACTTAATTATTTTATGCCGAAAATGAATTCTTTAAATATATCCTGCAGGCACATTCGTGGTAGGGTGCTGGCAGCCCTCGCAAATGGCACAGTAGCTGTATTCAGGCGCCACAGTTTTGAGAAGAAGACTAATGATGATGAATCGGGTAACAGCAATGGTAAACAGCATTTGGCTGGCCAGTGGGATCTTGGTTCATACTTCCTTGTGGATTTAGGGGAGCCCCATAAATCCATTCGCTGTATGTCAGTGGTGCACTCCAAAGTGTGGTGTGGCTATGGAAATCACATCCATGTGTTGGATCCAAGATCTCTAGAAATTGAGGTAAATATTATGCACATGGCTTCTAAAATTCCTACACATTTTATGTTTGAACTTCAATTTTTTGTTTAGTTATCTCATTGGCGGTGTACTGCTTATAAATTGTTCAAATAGGAAGGAATTTCCTTTATTGAAATATTACTGGGTAACAGTAATGAATGTTGCCTTCTCACTGTAAAATTATTGACCTTACCGTGATTCAAACTGAAAAGTTAAATCCACTTAAAAGTAATTTTTAATGCATTTAACTGATTAAGTTGTATGCATTTACTCATGCAATATCCTGTTTCTGCATTATTCACTTGAAACTCATCATGCTAATCTTAACAACTTGTTAGAATACGTGTATATTTTGTTTATTTTTATTCCATAATAGGCCTCCTTAAATGTCCACCCAAGAAAAGACAGTCAAGTACGGCAGATGGCATGGCTTGGTGATGGTGTGTGGGTTTCTATACGAATGGATTCCACGTTAAGGCTTTATCATGCACACACACATGAGCACTTGCAAGATGTCGACATTGAACCATATGTCAGCAAGATGTTGGGTAAGTATGATTTAATGTTTAAAATGTGTGTATTGTGGATGCCTATGTCAGATCCAATCCTTGGCTTTAATTTCTTTGTTCTTATGCTTTCATTTTCATATTCCTTTTTCAACTTGGAGAGGGGAATATGTCATTTATGTAAATATATTACATCATAAAATATTTTATAACCCAATATGCAACTATCTTATTTTTATTCCAATGCAAAATGCTTTGTTTATAAATTATCTCATGCTTGCTTGTCTAAGTTTACTCCTTTTATATGACTCGCTGTCAGTAGAAAGTCATTGTGTCAATATTGTGCAAAGCCAAATGAATTGAATTGAATGAGTGAAGATCTTGTGCTAACATAAAAAAGTTTTCAGGTGGTTTCAAACATTTTCTACCATTTACGTGTGTAAAGCTACCTCAGATTCATCTGAGATGTATGACCTGAGGATGAATAGCAAACTTACTTGGCTCAATTTACTTTTCAATGTGTGTGTTTACAACATAAACCCATTTACCATAGAAACCTATTAACCACTTACAAAAATGTTTGACTTGAACACCATTTTTAAGCATCATTGTCAGGAAAAAATTAACTTCTTGCAATTTGACAGACGATAACTCTTTATGAAAATTGTTTATTTTAAAATCTGTGGTTAGACAAAAATTTGTAAGAAAATTTTCTGAAAGCAATTCTTCAGTATTAACAACTCCAGAAAAATAATTGTTGCAATCTGGCATATATCAAGGCATGTCCATTTTCATGGATACTGCATTACCAAATAGGTTTCTATCCATTTATATGCTCACATTCTTTCTTTTAAATCTTAAGTCTTAAGTTGTTTCAGCTCAAAAACCAGGTTGATCCCAATTAATTGGGTATGTAAGATAATTCATTCATCAGCATAAGTTATGATGATTAAATTTATAGGCAGAATAAAGAACATAGATGAAACTATCCAAGTATGATTGACTTTTCGGTAGTGGTCTTCAACAGTCTCTTGCAGATTCATAATTGTTTGTGCATATATTAATGATGTTATGTGTTAAATTTACAATGTTATATGTTAATATGTATCTTCACCACACCTGTCTCATATTATATATGAATGATTAGCTTTTGTGAATAGTTTTCTACAAGGTTGTCTTCTCTCTGTCACCTTTCTAGCCGACCATATTGCTTTCTTTGGTGATGGTGAATCAACAAGTTTCCACCAAGTTTTGATAGCTTTTTTGTCTCACAGGTATAGTAGGGGACCTGAGTTTCGTCAGTGGTCACAAACTGGCTTCTAAAACTTGTTGTTTGCTCTTGAAATGGGTCAAAAATTGTTCTGAAATTGCCATTTTGATGCGTTTGTGATCCATTGTCAAGAGTCATGGATGGCACCCATCTAACAGATAATTTTCTCCTATCCAATTCCACTGTTAAAATGTGATATGCCCTAGAGCTGTAAACTTGAGCCCCAGTGTTCTGAAAGTGGGCATGATTCTCCGATGCTTTCATACTTTTCTTTACGAAGTATTTAATCACTGCTTGAATCTCATATTTTTCCACCTTCACAAATTACTACACGGGAACAACAACAGAGAAGCATCTGCGCCATAGATCTCCCAGAGCATTGGCATGCTACATGTTTACTTATAAAGGATTACCTATTACCAAGTTTGAAACTCATTGTGCTAGTGCTGACATCTGGTGGTGATTCTGAGAATCTGACAAACTTAGTAAAAAGTATTTGTTTGTACTTAGTAAAAAGATATCATAATGTGCCTATCCACCCACATAAATTGGTGAACTTTAGAGTTTCATCTTTTGGCATAATCCCACAAAGTCAGCACATTGTTGCATGTACTAAAATGTGGGCTTTTTTCATTTTATTTTTCTTCTACCACTCTCCCACTGAAGTGTGCCAAGTGGTTAGTTCTGGTTATGCAACCACAGTGAGGTTCTTTTTCATTAATACTCTCTGTTGCAGCAAAAATTACAGTACAACTTAACTCCAACTTAATACATGCATCTTATATTTGTCCAATGCATTATTATTGATTTCTCCTATGACAATATTATACATTTCCTTACGTTCATTGGTTTGAATTATCCATAAATCTTTTGTCAATTGGCATTTAAATTGATATTTTGTAAAAGATGTTATTTTGAATGAAGTCTTGATTTTGATGAAGTCTTGATGTTTGGAAACTTGAGATTGATAATCATAAAATAATCTCAAGATATTTTTGTTTAAATTTCCCATAATATGCGTAATAGATAAACACTAGCTGTAATGATTGAAAAACAACCACAGTGTTAGTCCAGTTTTCCTCGGTATATTGTTTGAAAGCTGCTATTTCGCTACTAGTATATATTGAGATGTTTTATCTTTGGGCCCTACAGTTAATAATTTCAAATTTGGAGAATATGTCATGAGGGTGATTAGAAATTCAGAGAAAAATGAAAATTAATTTTTTTTTAAGGGTAAACAGAAACAACATTTCCACCATAAAGATTTAACATTTCACGACCATGGTTTTGATGCGGCACAGCATCAAAACCATGGTTGTGAAATATTACATCCTAATAGTAGAAATGTTAAGTTTCTTTTTACCCTCATAAACCACTTCAGTTTTTTAACATAGTTTCCTTTTAGGCTTGTTCAATGCTGCTCTATTTTTTGACCCATCAAAATAATTTCAACTCATTAATAATTGTTCCAACTCTGCAATATGTAAATTTTCTTTCACAATCACCCTCTGAAAAAAATCTCATTCCAACCAAACATTTCTTCATTCTGTAGAATGGCTAGTTGTGCAAGGAAGCTAAATCTGGGGAATAGGAGGGATGGGGAATGATTTGGAGTTGTAACTTGATCAATTTTGTGGCCACTGCAGAGAATTGAGCTCTGATGCATTGTTATAATGGAAAAGGGCATTATTGCAGACCGTTAGTGGACGTTTTCCTTCTAAGTCTCTAACAGTGTAATAATAATGCATAATATTAACCTATAATAGTGTCTACTCCTTTCCAAATAATCAATGAAGATTATTCCTTGCGTGTCCCAAAAACAGTCACCATAATGTTCCCAGCCTAAGGGATGGTCTTCGCCTCCTTTGGTGAAGACCTCCCACAAGCCATCTGCCTATTGCTTGGACTTTAATTTAGTTTCAGACATGTAGTGGTTTATCCATGTCATGATCAGTGACGAAATGATATCCTGGGGATTTTACAGAAAAAGTTGAAAACTAGCTTTGGAAAATGTCTCATGATTTTGGTAGAGTCAATCGTGAGGTAGCTTTCTCATTTTATTAATATAAAATATAATTCATTTGAAATACCTACAGCATTATCACCCTTTCACACCTACTCTTTTATTATCCATCACCATAGCATGGCTCAATAAATAATTTTTGAAGTGTTTCATCAACAGACAAATTTCATTTATTCATATTTTCTAAATCACTCATTTTGATCAACTCAAAAGAGATTTAAGTACAGAGTGATTGACCAATCTGGCTGAAACTTTGTGTGTGTTCCTTCAAGAGATGCTACTAACAAACAAAAACATTAATGTGTTCAAGTGTTGCCATTTCTCTGACATTGCACAGACTTTTCAGACTACCCTTTTATTATCCTAATTATATTTTACTAGGGTACTCAATTGGCTAAGACTTTTAGAGGTTATTAGAGGTTAGCAGCCTTTTATTTTCATTTAAAACCTAACTTAAAAGTTAAATATGCTCTCAGGTCACAAGTGCATTAAGCTTATGTTTACTTGATCAGCATTGTAATAAATTTGATTAAATACTAATGAGGCCAAATTGGAACTCATGGCAACCTGGATCTAATCTACTGTCTTTAAGTAGCTCTGATTATTTGCCCAGAGAATAGAGATCTAGATAAGAACAAGTGTTTTGCAATATGAGTTATTGGCCAATGATATTAGTAGTTATTATTTGTCTTCATTATCAGTTATGTGCTGGTATAATTTAAGTGCAAATATACATATGCAATGCATGATGAGTGCTTTTGATTTACATACATGGCATATATTTAAGATTTTGTAATCTTTCATGGTTAAACTGTTCATCATGATTGCTTCTTGATGTCTCTTTCTTTGGCTGGAATTATTTTACATTCTTGCTATTAATTGTGAAAGACATTAGCTCTAACATTTTTTAGTTTTTTATAGATATGCAATATGGAGTTTGATTTCACAGCTTTATTGATAGTGAGAATGCTTCCCTTGAAATTTGGACATGCTTCAACTGAATGATTTTTACAATTTTTTGCACTTTCTTCTCATCCTGTGTATCTTCATGCCTTTGGGTGTTGCCACATTCCTGTGCACAATAGCTGTTTACCCTGGAGGTAGTATTCCATGTACCTAATTTCATTCCTATTGCTAATTTTTTAAATTTGTTGTGCATTTTTCTTGTTGATTATGATGTATTTCACATCTAATAAGCATAGCTATACATGAGCCTTATTTAATGTTAAGGAATAATGGTTAATGTCTCCAGTGCCAATGCAATTTTGGGTGCATTCCCTTGATGTGCTTGCAAGGAATCTAAGATGGCTTGCTCATGCACATAAAGCCAAATTTCTAGTCATGAGCAGCCTATTTTGAGAATTTGTTTGTATGAAAGATGATTCAAAAGCAAATACTCTTTCTTGAGGAAAATTCGGTAAAGAGCATGCCGAAACCAGTTCACTTATAATTCTTTGATTAATGAATCAAGTACCATGAAAATTATATTTCCAGAAATATTTACCCACAAAACGGGTATTTTCATAGAACTGAATCAATTCTAACTAAGGGTTAGAGAAATAATGCTGGAAATATTAACTGTCCATTATTCCTTGTTTCTGTCTACCTCATTTTTTCCCATGGTGATAGTATAGAGAGATATTTCCTAATTGGAGAAATTCAATAGCAATTGCATCACTCATTATGTTTCACATTCTAAATTAGAAAACGGGCAGACGTGTCTGAGCATTATTTTTGTGCAATAGTTTTATAGGAGGGGATTTTGTTATTCACTCACACTCTTTCACATCTTAAAATAAAACATCCAAATATATCAGCAAAAACCAATTTCTTTAATTTTATTAGGAAATATGTAAAACTCAAATTACAAATGTAAATTCTGGGCATACCTCTGCGAATGCTGTTGATTTTATAAGGTTATGGGCTAAAAAAAATCAAATATGTTATCTATCACCTGATCCTAAATTTAATTTGTTAGCATTCATGTCACTCACATCTACCCCGTTGGAATTAATATAATTCATGTCTAACCTACACTCATGCCACATTACAGCATAATGTTTAATTGTATACTTTAACCTTATGCATGGTGTTGGTATTTATCTTTCTAAAAGTTATCACTTACTAACTGTGCTATACTATTTAACATATAAAATCATTTTATTGCTATTCTTCTTCAAATAATAAAGACCTTTACTCATTGGTTTTTCGTGTTGATGCTGTCGATTCTATTTCTGGGATGTTTTGGCTGTAAAATAGTGTAAGTTCTGAGTAGCATGAAGATATGATAATATGAAATAATTCAAATGAAAATGTAAACCCTGGTGAAATTAAGTGATGTTCCATGGCCATAATTAAATTTTTGAATGTGTAACTTTTTTAATTGTGAGCAAAGTCATTTTGAGGGAAATGTTTTTCTAAACCAAAGTAAGCTGAAAAGTCAGACCTTGACACAGATTGTGTTTGCTTGTTCAGTATTTTTATTTTATAATATTTTTTGATGTTTTCTATTTTTTGTATATATATTCATGCTAAAATTAATAATTAATGTTTTCAATGGAGCACCCATATCTGCAGGTGACATGTTGGTACAGTACATAATTTGTTATCTAAATTTGGAAAGAGAAATTGAAGTAAACAAAGTAATTAGCTAGTGTTTATAATGTGTGGTTGCTCTGATTTTTACCTCTTTTTAATTGGCAATGTTAGTAATTCTTTGTGGTGCGTTTGTTAAATGTTTTGTATATAGCTTAAGTGACCTGATTTTTCTAGCAAGGTTAAGATTATACCTTTTCATAATCCAATGAGAAAGGGACTTTATTCATTATGTTGCAAAAGGTCAGTTTTTCATAATTTGTGCCTTTGTTAACCTGTAAAGAAAAAGTATAAACTATTCATATAATCAGTCAACTTAATCTTCCAATTTTCTTTGGGATCCTTATAGATCTTCTTAAAATATTCCTTTTACTAATTCATTTAATAATATGTATCTGTGCCATATAAATTTATTTGTACACTGTTTGTTTATTTATTTCAGTGATTGTCAAAAATCTCATTCCTTGTACAAGAGAATGTGTACTATATTACTGTTAAATCTTCATTGTTATATTCATATTTCAATAATATTTACAGGAACAGGAAAAGTTGGATTCTCATTTGCTCGAATCACAGCTTTACTCATATCGTCTAGTAGACTTTGGATTGGGACAGGAAATGGAGTTATTATATCAGTTCCACTTTTGGAAAGTAAGTATTCAGCTATTTAATTCGAATTCCCTTGGTCAAACTTGCTTAATTTGGGTTTATGATGATTGAAATCTTCCCTCAAGGTAAAATATAAACTTGAGAGAAAATCTTTGCCAGTAGCGGATAAAAGTTCTGTACAAAGCTGCCTCTTTTGTCAGTACTCATGTTTTCTGGGTTAGAAACTTAATATGCTCATTTCAAAAATGAAAACTATGGCAAATCTTTGAAAAAATTAGGAAAAAGTGCACCAAATTGCAGTCCACTGGTTAAAAAGTAGAAACCATTTAAATGCTCAAAAGTATGATGAATTTCAGGAAATTCGGAAGACTGGGTTAAGTTTCCCAGAGCTGCAAGCCAATAGTCGTCTGTTAAAATAGGCAATGCATGATGCAGCAATGTTAGGTAATGACCGCAAAGCATCAAATGGCTGAATAGACTGCTTCAAAATCCAGGATGCCATTGTTTACAAAACCATATTTCATGAATCTGATAGTATTCCTGAAACATTTGCTCACTGTAAGCAGGCAACATTGTATCATGATCATGATGACTCCAATGTTTAAAAAAAAATTTATTATAGATGAGACAGGGCTTGCGTAAATTGCCCAACCTCTTATGAATTGTCAAAGGGGGACTTTGCCATGAAGCAAACTCAGCAAGGCTCACCTCATTGTATTATTACGTGTGCATGTAGAGGCAATGAGATGTTGGAGCTTCTATCTTTCAGGAAAATCCAAAAATTGCAAATTATTGCAAAGGTTTGGGGTCAAAACCAAAAAATTCTCTTTCTAATGGATAATTTTTCTGCACACTCAGTAAATTTAAATTTACAAAAATAACATTGATACTCTTTGTCAGTCAAATATTCAGGTGCTAGATTTTGGTGTAATTCATGCTTTAAAGGCCTGCTTATTTTTTCATAATTTTTACTTATGTGAACCAATAAAGAAGTGCAAAATGTTCATTTTTTAGTCATCCTAATCTTCCAAAATGTTTTTGAATCCTTATAGATGTCCTTAAGTATTTATTTAACTATTTCAGATGATAATGTACTGCATAAAGTTTTTGGTGGATTGTGTAATATTAGATTTTAACATCTTGGTTTCAATGAAAATTCACTAACGTGTATAAATAACATAATGCCACTACGTGGTTTACTGCATATGAACTGCCTTAGAGAATATAGATGATAGTAATGTTGGTTGCTTTTCAGATGCTGGGGGCAGGGCTGTTACATCTCATGCTGGTAAAGTTCCAGGAAGTGTTGTTAGAGTTTATTCTGATAGCAGAGGAACACGACTGACTCCTGGTAGCTTTATTCCATTCTGTTCAATTGCTCATGTACAGATATCATTTCATGGTCATCATGATGCTGTTAAATTCTTCGTGGCAGTTCCTGGTAAGTATAAACTGGTAATGACTTAATGATGAATAGTGCTGACACCAAACAGTGAGCTAGCATATCTGCACATTGGCAAATGAGGAAAATTAATTATTCAAAGCATATTATATCATCATCTCAGGGTAGGAGGGACCGGATAAACATTTTTTCTAAATTGAAGCCTAAAATCTAAGAATTGTTCATATCCAATATTTGATCAAATCTTAATCCCAAAGCAGAATCCTTCCCTTTCTGAATCTTAATTAAGAGAAAGTATCATACCAAATTGACCTGTGTACCATATGTACCTTTTCTCCCAGGTATCCCCTCCAAAAAAAAGTGTGCAAAACTTAAACATTTAAGTGTAACACCTGCCACATCAAAGTTGTACTGCTGTTCTATATTGCCCTGTTGTCCTTGGCAATGGCAGTGTAGTACTCAGAAGACCCTTCCTCAACCTCCATTACCTTAGTTGTGATCGGAAGAGGAATTGGAATGCTTCTTTGCTTGCCATTGATGGCCATCAGGTTCTGTGGTAGCAAATACTCTCAAGCACCCTTTCATTAATATGCTTAGTGTGCTTCCTCTATACTTGTTTTTAGCCACTACATTGGCTGGGTTAGAAGTTGCCATGCATTATTTAGATATAATTGAGTACATTTCATAAAATGAATAAGTGGAAAGCATTGTGTTGAACTTTCTCAGACAATTTTTTTGTTACCACTTATGTTAAAGTTCATGCTTTTACTCCTACAAAAAGTTGTAATTTCTGTCCATGTCTGTGAGTATTTCAGATTTTTCATTTCAATTCTTAAAAATGGGGTGTACATCTTCCATGGACACGAGTGGTCCATGGATTGATATGCCCTTTCTTTGTCTTTTCTGCAGCTAATCGTGCTTTCCTTCCCTCTTACTCTTTGCTGTCCTTCCTTATCTCACAGCTCCATCCAGCGATACTGAGGTTCCATAGAATTCTTACCCCAAAGTTGTATTAAACAGTGGATGATTGAGAGAAAAATTAGTTAAACCTTAACTTTTCCTTTGATATCCAAGCGGATTAATCAGCCAGATGTTCCTAAAATATCAAATTTGCCTTAATCAAGAGTTATGAGTGTATTCATCCATCAGCCTGTGTTTTTTGGCCTAGTGCTGCATTTTATGTGCATTATTGCCATCAGAAGCATAATTTTCCATGGTTAAACACTTGAAAAAGTCATGTTTTGGATACTTTGGAGAATCATGGTCTTGCATTCCTGCTCTGATGATTCATGGAACTGCCGGGAATCATTCATTCTCATTCAGTTTCTTATTGTGAAATATAAAGAAGTGTTATAAATTTTTTAAATACCTAAGTACTGGATTGGAAAGTCTTTAGCTGTGTGTTATTGAAAGTGTCATCTTTGGTCAAATATTTACAGTTGTACTAATTTTATTTATTTGATATTAGCACAAAAAATATGTATGATAGATTCATTCAGTCATTCGAGTGAACAGAGAAGTTAAAATATAAGTCATCATTAAATGAAATTTAATGTTTCATGCATGCCCTATGTTTTCACTTTTATTTTTACACAGGGAGCAGCGGTCAGTCATCATCCACTACTCCAGCCCAAAGTCCAATGATTGATGGTTACCGCTCAGAGCCTACATCCCCTATGTCTCCACAGTTACCTGTTAGTCGATCAATGCGTGTTATGTCTGGAGGTGAAGGATATATAGACTTCAGAAATGGTGAGTTTTAGAAAAGCATAGTATCAAGATTCTAACAGGATTATTTTTGATTCATTTGACTTTTTAGGATTTGTAAGTTGAGACTAGTAACATTTGGCCTAAGGAGGTAAGTAAAATCATGAGGAAGTTTTGCTTTATCCATTCCTAACTCCCATTGATTTATCATCCTTTTTTTTTTTACTTATAACCCATGTAATTCCTTTTTGAAGTTACTTAATTTCCATTGTTTCTGTAAAGTGAGCAATGCTATTAATCATTTTTTGTTGTCAATGATCATTAGTTTATATTTTATGTGACAAAAATGTTCTGTTTCTATGATTTTTTTAGTTTTTTTTTTTGCTGCTCACATTTTAATTGGCAGAGAATAGATTATGAGTTTTTATATATTTGGAGGCTGTATCCATTATTTCATCCATCCTCCCTCGTACCTTTCACCCTCACCTACCATCCAAATTTTTCCCGATACAGTAGACACCCCAGGAGAACTACCAGATGGAGCTAGTCACCTAATTGTGTGGCAAATGTCACCAGATGGGAGGCTTGAAGACAAAGATGAATGTGGCGCGTGACTAAGGTGTAAACCTGTCCCTCCCTCTCCTGTACCCCATGAAACATTGGTAGGAAACAATTTTCCTCAAGGTCTGACCATAGATTTGAAAATTACTGTAGAGGTTGTTAGCGCACTTTCACTCGTATACTTTTTTTCTAGTTATTAACACTGTTCAAATAACTGTTGAGCAGTTTGGATTTCTTTCTCTCTACCCTCTGAAATATGACATGTTTGTAAAATGCAAACTAACCTAAAATTCTCTTATTTGTATCCTTGTTACTTTTCTCTCAGTTTTTCCTCTTTTTATTGTTCTTGTAGCCATTTCACTGCATTGTAATCAGTATGTTTTTAAATGTAGCTTGTTGAAAATGTTTAGTGCCTCTGCGCTTGATTTTCTCTGAGGATGTTTGCAAATTAATTTAATTTAGGTTACTTGGCCTACTAAATTAGTCAAATTTTTACATGGAATCTGTTAGCTTTAGTAACTTCCAGTAATTTTCCTTTTCTAACTCATGGTATTTGTATACGTTGCATAAATTTTTATGTACATGCTAGTTAATGATATGCATGCTAAATCTCTGCACTTGATAATGCTTGTTGTTCGGATGCTGTAAATACAATCATGTGTAGTAGAAATAAATTTGGAGTCACTTTTTGGGATAAAAACTTGATAATTATACTTACTGGGAGAATTAAGTGAAGCTGCTTTAGTTAAACTTTTATTTGCTTTGGGAAAGTTTTAGATATGGTGTATTTAGTACCTTATAGTTTAGGAATGCATTGCTAATCATTTTTGAATATTTTTTATGATTATGTTTCAATCTAAAAGCATTCCAGAACATTACTGAATAATAATTGTGTATAGGTGTTACTATACGTACATTTATCCAGGGTAAATGTAAATAAATTTTACAGTTTGTTTGGATGTATGCTTCAAGGTATTAGTTAATTTTTGTAAGTAATCAATTTATGACAGGAAAATGAGAGAAAAAGGTTTTGGTTAATTTATTTTCATTGGTATACATTTTCCATAAATAATATAATGCGTAAAGAGATTAATAATATAAATGACGATGAATGACTTATTGATGGTATGTGCTTAATTTCTTCTGTACCATCTTCCAGATATGACAGGTAGTTGAGGTGGCCCCTGAATAATGAAACAAATTACATTTCATAAAAATGTTTGTCAGAAATTTGTTTCCAGACATGTAAAATTAGCTCTGTTGACATTAAGTTATTACTTTGAAGCTGTGTGTTTGTTATACTTGTGTTCAAGTTCATGACTGAATGTGTGAACAAATGAATGAATGCCTGTCAGTGCATGGTTGTGGTTGAGATAGTGTGTGGGCAAATGCATGAGTGAGTGAATATGCTTGTTGCGTTGGTGATTTTGTTGTGAGTGAGAGATATTTAATGTGTATTTGTGGGTCCACCTGAGAGAATATTGTGTATGTGGAGTCATTGTATGTTTAAGAATGTTTGCAAGAGAGAGATTGGGTGTTTGAATGAGAACATGAGTGTGAATGATTTTTTCATGTATGTAGATGTGTGAAGGATTATGTGAATGTGTTATTATTATTATGAAATGTAGTCTAGGTTATCTCTCATCATCTAAATGTTTGTTTCTTTCATTATTTTTCACTTTGATTTTGGAGCTTGAAATCTGACTCAGGGACAGAATTGGGGACTAAGAGGTTTGGTAGCACAACCTTTGACCACCCATATCCTCTGTGTCCCTGTCTTCTCCCTATGCTTGATTTATGCCCACAGGAGGATTTCTTTCACCTGGCTGTGTACTCTAGCCAGGATGGGTTGTATAAAATTGGTCAATTATGAGGTCTTCTCCTACAACATCAAATATTTTGTCTCTCCCCCCGAATTCATGGTAGTTGAGTAGTTTGTTTCACATGTTGGCATTAAAAAATTCTTTTAAAAGATATTTTTTAGCATTTTTACAGGACCTCAATGTAGTTCACTGCTGCTGTCTTCCCCTAGGGAATAGAATTATGGTATTTTATGTTACACTTTTAGTTAGAGTCACCAAGAAATTTTCCAGCTTGCACTCTTTTTTTCCAGCTGTCTTCTTGGTAGCTTGAGCATATGTCAATTCTTCATACACTCATATGTCTAACAAAACTTGTAATAGAAGGGTGATTCCAATACCCTCCTCCTTGCAAGAGTACATAGTCTGCAAGTCTCTCAACAATGCCTCCGCATTACATTACCATCTCTCCATTATGTTGACATGGAATGGTCTCAAGTTTACACTCTCATGCACTGTGGAGAGGCCAATGTTGGCCTTAGGCATTGTCGGTCCATTCAGAATATATCTCTAACTCTGGAAAAGGAGTAATCTTTGACCAATTTTCTGGGAACTGTGGTAGTTGCTTTCCTTACAGTTGAATGTGAAGTGGCTACAGAAAGTGAATGTGACTCGAGAAGTGTAGGTTTTAATGCCCTTCATGCTGCCACTAAAGTGCCCACTGCACTGTCAGTTGATGAGATCCTTCAAGTGTGTATGGTGGCTTGAGAAATTCCACCATCCTCATCTGGAAATATGAAATTTCGTTGGGTACCCTGACGAGTCCAAACCCTCCCTCCTCCTGGGTCATGCACTCCATGTCAAGATTAGCCCAATGTAATCCTTCTTACCAGATAAAATCAGCCTGTTGGGGTTGAATTTTGCCACACATCAGGTGGAATGTGCACTGCTTTTAATGTATTCCTCTAGTATGGGGCAATCAATCGTTGGCTGATCTTACTCTGCCCTTATAGGGATAATGTGACCATTCTCGTCCATTCCTTTGGATATTTTTTTCAACACAATGGAGGGTGTGTCACTCTCCAGGAGTCTCTCTTAACTTTCTGCCCAATATTATTCACTTCCTGCTTTTTATGCATCTCTAATCTGGATCATGGCATGGCATATCTTCTCATTGCTCATCAGTAAGGTGGTGATCCATCACCTGATATATGACTGATATTGTGCTCCTACTTTCATGTCCTCCCATAGGCACTGTGGGCTGACAGATTTTTTTGTACATTCCATTATAGCCTCTATTCTAGTGACCATCATTGATCTAAAATCCACATCCTCCAGAAAAGGAGAGTGAATCTCCAGTAGGGTGTTTTTGAGTGGGTGGTGGTAATATCGTGAGTGTGAGCTCAGAGTGATCTATTAAGGATGGTATAAGTTGAATGGTCCATGAACGTGCCTTTTTGTGTGCTGATTAAGATTAAATGTGCCCACATGCACACTCATGTATCTTCAATTGTTAAATCTTTGCACTGGCATCCTCAGTGGACCACCATGTGTGTGTCTGAGTGAGTGAGGATGTATGTGATTCTGTGAGTGTGTGCATTTATGGGTGATGGATTGTGTGTATGAATGAGTATGTGTTGTGTGTGATTGTGTGTATGTTTGGATGAATGTGCTTGGCATGAACTGAGTGTGTGGGAGAGAGCGTGTGTGCATGTCTTTTGAGTATGTGAATTGGGTGATTGTGTGAATGAGTGTCAGTCTACATGTGTGTGAGCAGTGTGTGATTTGGTGTTGTAATAGAAAATGTGAAAAGTGAGTGAATGTGTGTGTTGTTGTGAATGACTGATTGTGAATGTGAATGATTTTGAGTGTGTGTTACTGTTGGCTCGATCGTGCACATGATTGAGTGACTGAGTGTCTAGAGTATGTGTTTTTGCGTGTGTGTCTGTGGAGGGATATTTGTTAGTGTGTGTGTGTGGGTCAGTGTATGCGTATCATTGATTGTGTTAGTGTGAATATGAGAGTGTGTGTGTTTGTGGCCTACCTGTAAGTGTGATTTTTGGTGAGTCTGAGTTTGAGTAGTAATGTCAGTAAGTGAGTGTGTGTCATTATCAGTGTGTGTGTGTGTGTGTGTGTTATTGTGCGTGGGAATTGATAACAGTGCCACAAAATCGGTATTTACATTCACCTCATGCAATATAGAAAATCAATGTGATTTTTATAGGTTTTTCATTTGATTGATTGGTTGCCTTTATCTCTCACATTTCTTCCAACCCAGTTTTCCATCTCTTTTGCCGTTTTGACCTGTCTTTCGTACAATTGGTCAATTATTTGTCTACATTCTGGAGCCTTCTCATATATTTTTCCTGCTGTTAATTACCGAACAATTTTGTTTTACCTCGAGGTGTGCCAAATGCTCTTGCCTCTTCTGTAAATTGCTCCCATTGAGTCTTTTCTTCTATTATTTCTCAGTCTTCTTCTTTGCTTTTAATATGTATACATACAGTGGAACCTTGATATCGCAAGTCCTCAGGCCTACGTCATCTGTACCCAGATGATCATATTAAAAACAGGCTCATAACTTTTCAGTCACTTGGATCCTTTGGTACTGCAATCTACCTCCAAAGTTAGACTCTTCTTGGGCATCATCCTCTACTAGCCTGTGTTGAACAAAGATTATAAACACCAAAATAGATATGAAATGTTGAATTCATACCTATCAAATTCTATTAACTAATTGAAGGGAGGCCTAATTGTGCAGTTTGATGGTAGTGTTTTCTGTATCTTACTAAAATCCTCTCTATCCATCTCATTTTGTTGGCACATTACCCAGCAAGTGTTTTATTGGGAAGGAGGTTGTAGAATAGTGCTGTACTGTCTGCTATGTATAAATAAATGATATGGGCATTCTTTCCATAAACATCCTCTTCAGATCAGGATCTAGTTTTGGCTCCCACACATTTCCTCTGATCCAAATTAGTCAACCATCAGGGAATTTTACCCCTCAATTTTATTATATCTCACTGATGGTACTTGGATTTCATCTTAATTAAAGGCTTAGTAATGCTTCTGGTATTAACCACTTCATCTAGATCATGGCTTACAAAATTATTCAAGAAGGACAGTTTGTGGTGATGTCCAGAATTTTAATCCATATCCATTAGCAAATGGTGTTATTACCTCAATGTACCTGAACTATCTGTTCTGGAGAAAACAAAGGGTGCTTGAAAAACATGCTTGCCCAGAAATAACAAATGGTCAGGTTGAGGCAGTGTATAATGGGTGCTTGATCAAATAATATTGTTGTATTTTTAATGAGTCTCATTTTCATGCAGATGATCTGAAATACCATATGCCAAATGTAGTTGTAGTATGAAATGCCAATGTGGGTAACATTAATCCTGGGTAATACTGACTTCCTTGACATGTAAATTTTATGACAATAAACTACCTTGGCATTAATCAATATATTGCTATTCTTTGTATAAGCATGACTTGTCATATGAGGATTCCACCGTACTTGATCTCCAGTATCTACATTCAACTCCTAAGTTTTGGAGGCTTGGATTCCTATGTGCTGTTTTTTCCCATTGATCCACATTTTTATTTGCGTAGTCCCACAGTTCACTTGGATTATTTCTTTCATTGCTTTCTTGGTTTTCAACCATATTTGATCTTAGTAGTTGCCTCTGCCACATGCATGCCTTCTTAACCTGTGGAATGGTGTGCTAATGTCATCAAGCTTCTTCCACTCAGTGTTATGCTACTTCTGAGCTGGGTGAAAGAATCGTACTCTTCATTTCTTTCCTCATAGCACAGTGTCTGTCTTCAACCTCCATTTTCTTTACTCTTATTTTTTAGTTTTCTTCCAATTAATTCCTATGTTATAACCTTGAACCAGCTTGTCCATTGCACTCAAGAATGTCTGCAGTTCTTCTCAGTTCTCTTCTATCCGTGCAATGTCATGTATGAGATGAAGCACAATATTTTTTCCATCATTTAAATTTTTTTGATGCGTTATTGGTATGGTTCTTAATCCCATCTAAGTACACATTTGATTATGCTGTTGCCTCAGTCTAATTCCTTTATTTATTGTAGCTTTCTTCCTCTTGCATTTGACAGTGTAGGAATTTTGTTCTTATGGAATTTATAGCTATCTAATTCAAGTTTCCCCCCACAATTTATGGAGCATTGAGGTACTTACTCAAAAAAATATTGTTCTTATAAGAGACATTTACATCTTGTGAAAAAGAAAATGTATTAGCACATTAACCTACCTAGTGGTCTAATTACATAACATGGTGACCATTACATGATTCCTTGAAAACTGAGAATGGGGAAAACTTTGAAAAAATACTGGAAAAAATGTAGACCTGAGCAGTAAAACTTGGAATTTTGGATAGTTAATGTGATATTACGAGGAAGTTGACAGTGGAAGAAAAAGTCGCATATGTATTTTCTTTATTCGAATGTGTAATGAATGACTAATGTAATGATTTTTTTTTAAACTATTGGCTTTTGATGGGTTATAAACTGTGCCAGATTTTAAAGAATATTCATCACATCTGTGTACATTGAAGGGGAATTTGTGCAGTTGATCAGGCTAACCATATGTTGTGCCACAAAACTATTTTTCTATGTTTTATTTTGGATATCAATTATTGAACATTTCAATTGGAAATCTAACCAATACACTTTTGTAGTATTCAACTGAATGCTCTTAGCTATTGCAATGAGCATCATAACTTTAATGAAAAGTCACCAATCCCTTGAAATACCATTGCGGTCACAGCTAATGGGCACTTCAAGGAGGACATTTTTTCCCCATTGTAAAATAAAATCAAACCATGGGAATTGGTTCTTGTCTCCTGCAAGCTCCCATCTCAGGCACTTGTACTATGTATATGTATTCTCAGGCTTTGTGTGTTGGTATGCTGTGAAAATGTTTCGAGGTGAGTTTAGGCACTTATTATCATGTATCTATTTCTTATTTATTGCGAGCAAAAATGTAGTCAACATATTTCTTGGATGAAACTCATTAAAATGGGAAATAAATTATATAATGACTTAACGAAGTAAGTGGTACTGCTGTGTGATGTACTCCTGTATAGCTGGATAAAAATGTTGGCTATTTGTGTTTTTCTCTCTTGTGCACATTTTTCTTCTCCTCTGGAAGAAATTCTTCATTTTTGTCAATGTTTATAATCGTTGGCACAATGTTTCCCTCTTTCTATGCATTCTGTATGATGTTTGGATGATGCATTATTAATATGACCCCATTATTTCCTTTGGAATAGGAGATGGAGATGAAATGGATGGGATGGACAGGTCTTCCCACACCGAACATCACCACAAGGTTCTTGGGGGCGAGGGTGACACAGCCAGAGGTGAGGATGGCATTGAGAGAGTAGACAAGGAAGGTGAGGTGGGGGTTAGTGATGACCTGGATGAACCAATGGAGGTGAGGCCATCATCGTTGATGGACAGGGATAAGGTTGGGGCATCTCAGGGAAGGAGTGACACCAGCTATCTCATTGTGTGGCAAGTGGACCTGCCGGCTGAGTGACCATGTGGGCAATAGTATGAGTAATTTGATTGGGACCCTGTCAACTCCAATTAGTGTTTGTGTGAAAAGGCATTTAAAAGATGTTACCAAGTGGCCAGTTGGGCCCCAAGTTGCCCAGATTTGAAGACTGCAGTTTTGTTTAGCATCGCTGAAATAAATATTGCCTGCCAAGACTGTTGTACTCTTGTGTGTGATTTTTTGGAGATTGCAGCTTAATCTTGATCAATAGTGCTAAATTTTTGCATCATATTGGTGATAAAAAGTTTGTTAAAACTCTTGAGTAAGGTGTAGAGAGAACTTCAAAGATTTTGTAGGAATAAGCTCCTACATCACAAATCCCCACTACACACAATCATTTTAACCTGGTAAATGGAATATTTGTATACCTAAAAATGCATTTTATAAGTTTGATATGCGTGTTGGCATTTCTTGTCTATGCTTATCAACACACTGATAATTTTTAATTCTGCACTTAATTAAATTGCTCGTCACAGGAAGGTAATAGATTTTACATTTCATACTTGTAGATGTCACGTATCATGGATATGTTTCTTTAGTTTTTTTTTGGAAAAAAAACTACTCCAAAACATGGCTTATTTGGTTGTATTGTTTGATTTCTGGGCAATAATGCAGTGAAATTTTGTTAATTATGAAACACTTGTAGTTGCATTATGTACTAGTCCATTTTCTTTTGTGATAATGATCCATAGATATCTCATTTTAATCAATATGACTTTTGTCTAAAACACACATGCATACCTAGGTATGATTTACCAGGCACAAAAATTGATTTATCCTGTACACTAATACTTGGTCCTTAGTGGCTAAAGTAAGCCTCAATTTTATGATAAATTCTGTTTGGCTTTCTATTTTTAGAGCAAAGAGAACACTATAAGAAAAGTAGGTACATAATGATAAATGAATTTTATATTTTGTAAAGAATAAATTAGCCTAATGCTGCTGGGCAGTTAATTTAACCCCTCTAATATATAAACAATTATTTGTTAATGAGCCCTTTTATGGTAAATTGTTGTTTAATGCTTTGTTTTATTTGTTTTTGATATTTGATATTTCACAGTGACTTCTTTAGTTTTTGTGAATTGATGTTGATTTGTAATATTGTGTGTATGAGAGAGAATGTATATACATATATGTTCAAGTATGCTTGCCTTGATATGAGTTTATATGGCCAGTGAGTTCTTTAAATATGGGCTGTGCAGTAAAACATGATTCCTTGACGTCTTTCGTGCACATGTGAAAAATTGTATAGTCAAAATGTGAATGCTTTCCATAAATCCTCCAGTTATTCTAATAATACTTCCTAAAATTATTATTTATTAACTAACATGTCAGTAACAAAAATAACATTGTAAATTAATGAGTTTTTTTGTAAATTCAATTTTATTATCAAATTAATATAATGGACTACATGAGAGAAGCTTGATTATTTTTTCATCTTTCTTTTTAATCAGTGCAATGAAAGAAAGTTATTCATTTCATTTATTAAAATTTTTGATCAAATATTCAGAAATTTTCTATCTCAAAGACATGACATTTATAAATACTGAACATACTTGTATAAATATCCAGTGCTTATCTATAGCTTTCATAAAAGGCAATTTGTGAAAAGGATTTTAATACAAGGATTTATAAAAGCATTTCATGCACTGAATGTTTTTATTACACTCAATGCATGAATGTTACTGTTGTGATTTTTAATCTATTCAAGTTTTGGATGAAAAGAGGGGTGATTAAATCACATTTAAAATAGTCATCAAGCCTAATGTTGGTTGGTCTTGGACCACAGGAAACGAAGTGCTGTATTTGTTTCTTCGTCTATCAAATAATGTGTTTGATTTTTTACGTTGGATTGCCTTGTTCTTGATAAGTTCTTGGCATTTCATTACTTCCATCTACAACATCAGATTATCAGCAGTGTTCATGTTGATTTTAGTTTGATTAAAATTACAAAATTAATTGTACACATTTCATTGTGTTGATGGCAGTAAATCAAGCTGTTGGATTAACGCCAAAATATTTATTTTATAAATGTAAAGATGATTTTATTTATTTCATGACATTTTCTCCAATAAAGATATGTACAAGTTGGTGAATCATATTTAGGAAAATCTTTTATTAATCTTATTAGTATGATGAGTGATAAGGCAGTGATGATCAGCTGCTGAGTCTCAGGTATCCCTCCTCTAGCCTTAGTGAGGTAGTAAATATGGTGGATGCCTACAAAACTCAATAATATCTTATAAACATCCCTTATATTTCAACTACCTCTTTCCTTTTCTGAAACTTCTTAGATCCTCTAAATGTGTCATTAGAGCCAATAATGCCAGCTGTGGCCTGAAATGATCACACTAAGATTTGATCACCTCCTACTACAACTTAGATTTCATCAAACTTTCTGTAGTTTGAAGGATTGTGGTTAGACAGTAAAATTGGGCCCATTTTTTTCATAAGAAAATTAATGATTTAATTAAAATGCTTCTTTTACTTATTGGGTAATTCACTGTGGGAAATTAAAGAAGTTCTTGTAATATTTTACCATGAAACTTAGTATAGTTTTTTCAGACCAGAGTAGAACAATTTCAAAATAAAACCATAGTGTTGTACCTCCATTCATGGAAAAGAGAAGGTATCTCATAATAAGGGTAAACTTATGGCCATTGTCCAGGTCAATGGAATATAAAAGTATTGGCAATTATTACTTCCTGACGTTGGGATGACGTCTCTCTGACCCACACAGACTTACCAATCCTATCCTCACCGTAATACCATCTGACAAAGTGTCACATCAGGTGTCCCACAAGGAAGTGTTATTGGTCTGCTAGTTATACATTAATGGCATAGGGTCTCAGGTTTCCAGTAAACCTCATCTATTGACTGATGATGCAGTGATATATAGGGAAATGTCCGGTCATGAAGATAAGGTATTCATTAACTAACAACTCAAGTCCAATTGAAAAGTGGTGCAAGAAATGGGAGCCAGTAAATGCATTTCAATAAATTTTTGGAGAATGAGTATTTCACCTGAAAACATTAACACTATGCAGGGAACCAACATAACAAACACATAATTGGTAAAATATTTGGGTGTAACAATAATTTAGGAAATGTCCTGGGAAAAACACATTAGTGAAACTTGCAGAATAGCAAATAAAAAGTTAGGATTCATAAAAAGGACAGCTGGGAATTGTAATAAGAGGGTGCAGGCCCCACCTTGAGTATGGATTTCAGTTTGTCATGGATTGACTCCTGTATGATGCAGAATTCAATTGCTTTTTCCCCACGGTCATTTCACCTACATAAAACGGATTAGCCTACCTCATAACCATCTTTTCCTTCACCTACTGTTGCATCCTAATCCCCCATCACTATAAAAATGCTTCCCTCTTGGATCATCCGCGATTATATTCTCTAACTGATCATATACTTTATCGACTTCTTCCTCTTTCCGATTGCTTGGTGACATGTATACCTGAATAATGACCGAGTTCGTCGGTTCTGCTTTTAATTTACCTGGGTAAAATTCTATCCGTTGCTTGCTCTTTGTTGACTACGATCCTTTATACCTATTTATTCAACATTATGGCAACCCCTCGTCGACTCTCATCCACTCCGCTGTAAATTACTCTACTAACTATTACTCCTGTAATCTCCGCTATCCTTCCATCTCACCTCGCAAGTGCGTAGTCATAAATCACAGAAATGGATGCGGACACTCGTTCGAATATCCTAGGCGTTACTCTCACTCACGACCTCTCCTGGGTGAAACACATACGGGGAATATGTGGACAAGACATCATCATTGGGCTCATTTACTTACGTAGGTGTTACGGCATGTACATATTTCTATAGTCATGGAATAACAATGAGACCCAAGTCTGGATTCACTGGATGGTCGCACGATGGCTTGTTTAATGACGCGCGCGGATTTCTGAAGGGGCACGCATTGCATATGGGGTGGTCGTCTTGGAGGAAGCTGTACATTCGACTCAAGCTTTTGGCGAGGAATGGAGCGATTAACTGCAGGACTCCAGTTTGCTTCAGTGCTAAGCCCTGCGAAGATACGAGAAATGCGCACTTTCAGAGTTGAAATGGGCTAACAATTCCCTCCGCCTCCTTTTCCTTCGTCCCAATTCGATTTCTCTCTCTCTTGTGCGAAGTCTCACCCTCAATAAACCCTCTTGGCCTCCCCCGCCTTCCCCTCAAAGTCCCTCCCCCCTTATTTGCCCACGCGCATTCGGTCACGCCAGTTCGCTTTGAGAGCCGGGACGAGACAGCCGATCGAAGCCGCTATCCCAGATTTCGTGGAACCCACGAGGGAATATCGTTGAGCTACTACTCCTAAGCTAAAGATTAAGCGGTCGAAATCACGGGCAGATCTATATCATTGGTGAGTGGCGACTTAATAGAAGCCCACGTGCAAACATGCAGTGGTAGATTAGGCTTATTCATAAACGCGTTCAGTGTATCAAGTTTCTAATTGTCAGGTCTCAAGTATCTAGATCTTAAGGCCACCTTCCAAAATTGACGGTTGTATGTTGGTATGTATGCAGTTAGCCTACAAAAATTAATTTGAAACGTGCTTTCTCTTGCTGGCATCCGTATTTACTTACATACACTAAGCAAAGGGTTGAAGTACGCGGTAAATCCGATCTACAGCTTGGCTCAATCGTCGTTGGTTATTCTCTCGGGGATTGAATTGGATAATGGTCCCGTAATTGTCATCACTAGGGTTCGGATGGTGCGGTTGGTACGTACTGGCTTCCTACCCAGAGGGTCCTAGTTTGAATCCTAGAGGCGGCAGGTATTTTTCGCTGGTGTCTCGATCCCTACGATGAAAGTGCTTTGTGGAGAACACTTGGAGTGAGCACACCGTCCGTCGTTTGGGATGTTGAACTGCCCACCCCTTGGTGCCTTTCGTTAAGTGGACTACTGCCGATATCAGGTTTCTCTCCATCTTTCTCATCGCTCCCTAATGGCAGTATTGACCTCTGCTTTCGGCCACCTCCCCTGAAATTACAAATATTGTCCAACCTCTGCAATACCGAGGTTGCTATCACGACCGCGGTAGCTTCCAATTATCGTGTGCACACAAATTGCAATTTCCATTAGCGACTTTCAATTCTTCGTCATTGTAGAGTCTCCACAATTTATAATCTGATTACTTTCAGGTCTACCCCTCGCTTGGAATACTATTTTAAATAGGGAGGGACTGCAGATTCGATCGCGTGTTAAGTGGATAAAAATTTAGCCTGAACTGTATAGTTCATTCCTTCGAACGCGACGATAGCACCCTAATTAGTATCTCGCTCGCCATTAAATCTAGCGTCGGGTTTGCGAGCGATTGGAACGCATTTCCCAGGAATCCTTATAAGGAAAACAAAGCAACCGTCCCGGCGCTGTGAAGCTCGGTGAAATTAGCCACAGTTTTTGTCAGTCTTAAAATTATTATTATCATTACGTTTCTACCGGTTAAGGTAGGTTTTGGATGGTCACAACTACCAAACAAGTATTTTGCGACTCCTGTAATCTACTCTGCATCAAATCCCTCTTCATCTGTGTACTTCCTTCCTCCCTTCATCCCATGCAACTACCCTGTTCCTGCCATTTCCTCGTTTGCCTAACATTCTACCCTCTATCACTCTCTTCAACATCCCACTGCCGACCAATATGCCCTTCATCCATTTTTCCTACCTCCTTAGAATTTCTCCCAACAAACCCCTCTCCTTGCCCACCATACCTTGTACTTCATTTGTTTTCCTTTCGGTTCCTTTCACCTTCTCCAACTTCCTCCACCCCCACATTTCAGAAGTCTCCGATCTACATCTGTCCTACTGCTTCATTGACCATGTTTCCGCTCCATTCCCAACTACGCTCCATATCAAAGTTTTTCAGTGTCTCTTCTCAACATCCTTACTCAATGTCCCTGTCATCAACTCACTCCTTGTGAAAGCCCCTTTCCCAAGTACAATTCTTCTCATTACTACTTTGACCATGTTGATCCAAAACACTTCAGAGATATGTAAACTGTTCTACCCTTGCTATTTTTTGCCCTCCTATTTTGTTTAGCTTAGCCTTTTTCTTTCTGGAAAATCGCGTAACTTTTGTTTTATGATTATAATTTCTCATCCCATGTCTATTGCAATGAGTTTCCAATTCGCCCAGAAATGCTTGCAACCCCTTGGCTGACTGACAAATTAAGCTTGGTCATCAGGTAACCTGATTGGTTTTAAAAATTCACATCTGACTTTCATTCCTACCTCCAGTTCTTGCCATGCCTTAAATAAATAATATTTTTAAAGTGCTTTCACGGCAGATATGTTTCAGGTGACGTCAATCCTAGACTAAAACATGTCAAGCTTCCCCCATTTCATCATAAGCCTATTGAGGGAAAATCACCTGAAAAAATGTCCACCTGTTACCGAGAGGAGAAAATATGGGTAAGGTCTTATAACTTAATTAAGGTTGCTCTGGCTCTATTGAGAATATTTGCCAAATGTTTTCACTCACTTCCCAAGTGTTATAAGTATGATGATGAATTATTTATATTTTATCTTAGCAAGTAGAAATGGTGAACACTTTGACCTTTAAATAGAGCCGAGATTATTATGTATATTCCAAAAAACTTTACATCGTGCGACAACTAGTTTCAATGCATAGTCCTATTCCTTGGGTCCCTTAAGATGACGCCTGTGTTGAAAGTAGATGTAGGAAATAAGCATTTTGTGGGATATACATGGCATTCTCCTTTCATTCAAAAATAAATATTCATGTAATAAAGGCTAATATTGAGTGTATCAAAGGGGAGAACGTTAGTCAATGCAGGTGACTGTAGGAATATATGAAGGGAGGAAGAATGAATGTGGAATGGAAGGATTTACTGCAGTGTGTTGTCGGGTATTCTTTTTTGGCAAGGTTGAGAAGTGTAGTGGCTGTATTTTACTGTCTTTTCAAGACCAACTTTAAACTTTTATTTACAGATGAACTAATATATTATTTAAAGGTTTGTTTTATTATTTAGTAGTGTTAGTTAAAATTGTTTTACCTTTCATTGTGAAATATTTTACCTAATTAAAAAATCATTCCACAGTGAAACCTTACTTGTATAATATGGCACCAATTTCTGGTGGTGGCAAAAGATTGTGAGAGGTCACTTCTTAAATATGTAGTATCTGCCAAATAAAGTGAGTTTATGTAGATTTTTTTGTATCAATAAGGCGAGGAAATTTATCAGTTTTATGACACCCTAAGGAGCAATTACAGATTCAAATTAGATTTTTTTTGAGATTAGAGCAACCCATATTGAAATCATCGCATCTTTCGAAAAACAATGCAAAAAGTAACCAAAGAAGCCAAATTTGCAATCATTGCTATGATTCAGGATTGTTGATATTTATTGAAAAAAGTCATTTTTCAAATTTCATCATTAAATTAACATAATCTTATGATGTAAATTTAGTATGCAATTATTTCTTCTCGGAAGTGTGGTAGCCAAGGGTTTAGAAAATTCAGTTTAACTCTGAAGGGACTTGCCTGATTCCTGGTGACTTTGGAAAATCCCCAGCTTCACCATAATTCTATTATTTTCAGGGTCCTCAACATGCAAACCACAGGCAACCCAAGGAAATGAACTGCTTCATCTCTGTTCCTTAATTTTGGCATGATGCCCTAATTTGCCAAACACCTTTGTAACTGGTTGTCAGGTATTCTGTCAAACTTTTTAATCCCACATGCCTTAGGCCTTTGTGAGGTGAGATGCACTCTCATATTTACAATAAATCTCAATCTTTGTGCTGATCTTTGCGGTTACTCATGTTTAATCATATGATTAGTTGTATTTTCAAATGGTTTTCAAATTGGGATTGAAGTATCCTGGATTTGGGTGAAACCATGGAACATACTAAGCTTATGCTGACTGGGATGTTATTTATGTTATCCAACAACATTAATAAACTTGTGGGTTGGCTTTGTTGATATTCCTCACCTAGTAATACGCTGACTTTTGTGACATTCACTAATCAGCAGGGTAATAATGGGGGCCAATTCCTTATCTTGTGCCACGTTGCGTTTTTTCCAGGAAGATCTGGTACCAGAAAAATTGCACAGCATGGATGCAGAGAGGGTCTTTAGAGGCATCACCCTGAATCAAATCCAGGTCCCCCAGGGCAGTAATAATAAGCTCTAATTCCTCACCTATATATAATTCATTATGAATGCTAATGAAAATTGAAATTACTGTAAATAATGCGAGTGTTATGTCATAGTTTCTCTTATCACTCTTTCATCTTTTCTTTGCATTGGAAAAATTATTCCAGTAAGAATCACCTTTTGCGAGATGGATTAATTTTTATGTCAATTTTTGCCTAGTTCCTTTAATCATGCAATACCCACAAGAGGATTTTGACATAAATCTTGACAAGAATTAATTGCTAATACATTCAACACCAAGGTTTTAGGTCTACATGTTTAATAAACTGATGCATGGAATATTGATGTTAATAATGTGTGTTCTGAACGGCACACTTTGATGTACACTATTTGGTTCCTGCATAATTCTCTAAGTGGTGTTAAAACTCTTGCATCATTCTAATCTTTTCTCCAGGGGAATCGTATGGAATAGTGTTCTGGGGATCATCTGTATACATCCCAACCTCCATCCCAGCAAACTTATCCCCCTGCCCCCCTTCACTCATTTCACCATTCCAACACACTCCTCAGCAAGGTCATCTAGAGTGGACGAGTTTTCCTCTTTCATTCCTCTCTTCTCCTATCTCATCCAAACCCTCCTCCCTCACATCCCCTCCCCGTTCCAGGTGGGCATCATAGTCTCCCATTACACTTGATCACTCTCCTGCCACTTCCCGTGCCTGCGTCTTCCAGCTCCTAATTCCTTGCATTCCCCTATCTCACCTTTTTGACTACATTGCTATCTTCTGTTTCTGGCAGCCTTCTTTCCTCAAGCGGGGCATGAGTGGAGCTTTCTGGAAGCATTCCATTCATAGCTGCAGAGGGAGGATGAGGAGTGAATGATGGAGTGCGGGAAGATTGAGCTGCTGCAGTGGGTCAATGGAATTACTGGACGCTGCTCTGTGCATTCCAGGTGGGCTTGAATGAGTTTCACTGACTCTTGCTGTCGGTTTATATCTTAGTAATTGATACAAAGGGATTTTTCGAAAGATGATTTAACAGCTCACAATGAACTCTCTTAGCCTGCATGACTCTATAATCTAGGGAATGGGCACATTCTAATCATATCTTTAACTTATAATATCATTTTCCTCCATTTATGAATACCGTATAATATTCCTATTTTAATTTCAGATTTCTCCAAATATATAGACCAGAATTTCACTCCAGGGACCACTTACAATGTGTCAGGTTTTCATTTTTGGTAAGATTGAGAATAAGATTGAGAAGTGAAGTGGCTGTATTTTAGTGTCTTTCCAATACCAACTTTAAACTTTTATGTACAGATGAACTAATATATTATATAAAGTTTTGTGTTATTATTTAGTGGTATTAATTAAAAGTATGTGTTACCTTTTATTGTGAAATATTTTAACTAATTAAAAAATCATTCCGCAGTGAATTATTACTGGTAACATATGGCATAAATTTCTGGTGGCGGCAAAATATTTTGAGACCACTTCTAAAATATGTAGTATCTGCCAAATCAAGTGAGTTTATGTAGATTTTTTGTGTTAATAAGACTAGGAAATTTATCAGTTTTATGACACCTAAGGAGCAATTACAGATTAAAATTAGATTTTTTTTTAAAAGTAGAATGACCCATGTTGAAATCATCGCATCTTTGGAAAAACAATGCAAAAAGTAACCAAAGAAGCCCAATTTACAATCATAACTATGATTCAGGATTGTTGATATATTGAAAAAATTCATTTTTCAAATTTCATTAAATTAACATCTTATGATGGAAATTTAGTATGCAATTATTTCTTCTGAGAAGTGTGGTAGCCAAGGGTTTAGAAATATCAGTTTAACTCTGAAGGGCCTTGCCTATATCCTGGTGACTTTGGAAAATCTCCAGCTTCATCATAATTCTATTATTTTCAGGGGGCTCAACATGCAAACCAAAGGCAACTCAAGGAAAAGAACTGCTTCATCTCAGTTCCTTAATTTTGGCATGATGCCCTAATTTGTCAACCACCATGGATTTGGGTTCTTGGGATTCTTATTTTTTCAGGGGAACCAATCTTTCAATCATAAACCTGTATAAATTTCTTTAGCCCTTTTGAACACAAAAGTATTTATATCTTTGCCTAAAACATCCTAAAAGTAGTTTAAAAAATTATATTACCTTAAAATTCATAATTATATTGAAATTGCTTTCCCCTCAGGTCTTTCGTTGGATGCTTATGCAGGTGACAAGAGCAGCATCCATGGGAATGGAGGTTGATCAGCAAGCTTTCTCACTGAAGGAAATAAGGTACAAAGGTGCACATTTCCTTGCTGCGGCCAAGTTGGACAGTACTGTCAGAATCTAAAGAAGTGCACTTCATGTGGGTGTCAGCCTTAAATAAGGCCTCTGAATAGACTGAAACTCCTCTGCCCCTAACTTTTTGGATAGTGGCTGGGAGGGTATTTCAGTAAAATGTTTTGGTTAACCAAGGTTATTTGGAATATTGGTGCAATTTCAAATACAAATGTCTCAACAAATGTATTATTGAGTAATAAAGATGAACTAAACAATAATAAATGCTGTCTAATTTTTTCAATCTTTCTCTTTGTGTAAGTTTTGAATGACTAGGTTTGCCTTAACATGCTGCTGAAGAATTAGACTGTAAAATTCAGGAATCAATCTAAAGTTTTCTTATTGAGGTAAGAACTTGGTAAAAATGTTGATTTAAATTGTTACCTAAAGTATAAACAACTGTAAATGAATGTATTCTAGTAATCTCCAAAAAATAATGTCAGGCTGAATATATTTAGACCCTCTGCCATACATTCGGCAATGCGGGTTATTAAATTCGTTATGAATTAAAACAGAAATATGAGCAGATAGTTTAAACTTGAATGGAATGACGATATTTCCTGCAAATATCTATTCGAAACTTTCTTATCGAATTGTTTAAAAAGCCAAAAAACCGTGTGAGGCATTGTCTTTAAATTATAAGCATGAAAGAGTTAATTAGTGGCTGAAATATACGTAAAAAATATGCATTGTTTAGCATATGTAAACTATGAAAATATGCCTTAATCCGTGCGTTGATAGCTTAAAATGTTGTCAAATTATGCTACAGTAATTTTATCCTATCCTGCATAGCAACATTATGTGCACACGGAACAATTGTTCTTTGGTTTTTAAGGTGTAATTCGTGATTACAATAAACATATGAGCTACATTTGCTTGCACCGGGTCAAAAATTACGTCATGCACCGGACTGAACGAAGTCCAATAATGAGATCTAATTGGTCTATGAAATGCAAAAAAGCGTGGTATCGAATGTTTTCCAAGAACCGGCTCACGCTTCAAAAAAGAGTAGCTCCATCGACGGCCAACCACTCTCGAGTCGTCGCGGGGTACCGTGAGACCCAATATGCTTCCCCGGGAAAATATATCCAAGTCCCGAATCCACCCAGCGAAAAATATTCTAAGTCCAGAGCCACTCGCCATGCTAGAGAGGTGTTGAGGCAGGCAGATGCCTCGGATTCGTCAGGTGGGAGAGCCTTGCCGAGTTCGAGTTGATTTTGAGAAAAAAATTGGCAAAGTCCGTAGTTTTGCAGAACGAATATTAGTTGCGAACTCATTTTACACAAGAAACCCAGTAGCCTGGGGGATAAGAGGCGGAATGCGGAGTGGAGACTATAGCGGATATTACATCGATTTACTTTTGCAGCCGAAATTTTTTTTTTTGCAAAATATTTTCTATTCACTAATATGCACAAAACTATCACCAGAGATTTTGACGGTAGGTTCAGGATGCCGCGAGAGATCAGGAAAACAATTAAATATTGAATATTTTTGTGCAAAGGGCTGCCATTTTTTCCGGCCGGGCGGCGGGGCGCCGGAAAAAATGGCCGCCCTTTTCACAAAAATGTTCAATATTTAATTGTTTTCCTGATCTCTCGCAGCATCCTGAACCTACCGTCAAAATCCCTGGTGACACTTGCCTGCAAATTAGTGAACAAAAAATTAATTAAAGAATTGGTTAATGATTCAGCCAACAGATGGCGCATGCCTTCACTAATTGAAACCTCCTGAAATACTAGCACATCCTAGTACATCCTTTTCCCACTGGAGACACCGACGCGCAATTTTGAAATTCAATTTTTACACGGCCATACTAAATGCCTTTTGTTTTATGTGATTCGTACGAACTTTGGGCACGGTGAAAATGAAAGAGGACGCACCTTTCCGATTACTCGCAGCCCATTCTTACAGAATGCCCTGAACGTAAAAATTCATTTAGATATTAGCGAGGTAATATTTAAACATTATGGAGTCTAATATTAGATGATGCTCTAATTAAAAATGGGGCGGCAACCCTAATAGGCTGCAATGTCTGGTTCTATAGTTCATCTTCAGTAATTTATGTAATTTTTTTATTTCAATGAAATTGGCCAGTGGTGAAGTATAGAAGGGTTATGTTTGATCCAAAACAATTAAATATTAGTTACTAATAGTATTTTCCATAAATTCCTCCAGAACTTAATCTCAGCGAAGTTTCAATGGTGCAGTTGATCTATGCATTTCCATCCACGGCACTGGTTGCAACTATCTCATGCTCTTTATGGTAGCAGTTCACGAATCATTAATGCAAGAATATATTAAAAACCTTTATTAGTTTCAAATTCATAGAATACAAAAATGTCAACTATATAAGTAATTTTTTATCAAACAATGCATTACATTAGCAAAAAATACTTTTGGAAGATTCCTTTGGTTAGACGAAAACCATGTCCTTGATATTTCAGGGATAATACTACTGCATCTACAAAAAAGTTTCTTTGGCTCTCACCCAAATTCAAATTAAGTGCATTGAAAAATGTTTCCAGAATGTTTTGTCCACACGAAAAGTTGAAGGCTTAACTTACTCCCTTACACCATGGCCTGGAAAGACTAATTATTTAAGTTTACCTAACAATGGAATTTGTATCAAAAACCTAATAAAAATTCATTTCCTTAGTTGCACAGACAGTAGAAATTAAAATTGTAATGTATTTCCCAACTGCATATTGTTAGCCCACTAACTAGGAAGTACTATGAATCATGGGACAGGAGAGTGGTTTGTTGGGAATATTCATGCAGGAATGCAGACCTTTCAGATTAGCAATGCAGTGATGAAAACTGTAATAGAGGGAAGAATGTTAGGCGACAAAGGATAAATAATAGAAGCATATTAGACAATGGAGTAAGGAGATATGCATATATTGAAAAGGGGTTTTCTCTAGAGTTGGTTTGTTTAGTTAGGTGAGTCAGGGAAGTTGCCTCTGTACTGCTTGGTAGCTAGTTTTCTTCACTAACCTCTTTACTGGCAGATTAATATAATCATAATTATGTTAAAGAACAGGGAAATGTAGCAATCAAATAAAAATAATATATCTAGGAATTTAAAATTAAAGAATATAATCAAGCAGTAGGTTTGATTCGTCTGGGATCTGGCATCAAAACAAGGATTATCAATCTGGTAACTTTATCAAAACTAATTTATTGGATCAGATTTGGCTACCAATTACAGAACTAGATAATAACTAATAGAAGGATTTTAATCTTAATTCAATGGGAAACTGTTTGCCAAATCAAAAAATGTGACTATGTAGGAGTAGATAATACTAGATTACTTTAAAATATAATCGGTACTCTTCATATTTCTTTGAGAGACTATTTATATTCAATTATCTAGTTTGAAGATTAAGAATTTGCATCATGAGAAACTAAATTGGAAAAAAGAGGAGAGAAAAAGCCTCTTGGAAGGATTGGAGAACATTCACCCCTATACCCGACAACTGTTAATTGGAAGAAATAGAAACATCAAATGAAAGTTGGCCATATACATAAGAGTTATATTAAGGCTCTTTGGGTTTCATGGGTCTTAAAGGACCATTTTGAAGGGCCAGTCAATAACAGCTTCTTCACTATGGTTACTTCATTGCAACAAACTCATTGGGGTTTGTTTGCTGTTTTTCCAGCTTGAATAACTTAACGCTTTAATTCAAATGACAAATTCATAATTTCAACCACAGGCACCTACCGACCTTTGTTCACGTTTCCTATCTGTTGCAGCTGGTGTCTGGCAGTTAAAAAATGAATGGCTGCCTGCTAAATATTTTGTACATTTCAGCACTCCACAAATACACAGGAAAAGTCTTTATTAACCATTTCATTTTTAAGATTGGATTACATCAAATGGGGATAAATATACTAATTATAAAAACAAAAGAATTATCAAGCCATGTCATGAAAAACCACTAAATACTTGGATGCTAGGCACCACTGTGATATAAACCACGAAAAATCACAGTGATCAACCCAAAGGTCTGTTTTGTTAGTAATGGTAGAGTTGACTCAATACTAAAAGCCTGATGAGATGAGATAACCCTCACACATCAGGGTAGAGGGTGTCAGTGCCTTTCCCTGTGCCGGAAATGGTTTCCCAGGAAGGTCTTTTATCCAAAAGAAAAAAACAGCTTAGGTCCAGCTGAGGGTGCCTCAGAGGCATGACTTTGAATCGAACCTGGGCCCTCCAGTCAGCAGTGAAGCACTACTCCTGGACTTCCACCTCTCCCATTTGATTCCTTCCTTTACCATCACAGCAGGGCGAATTTTGAACACTTATCACAAATGTTGGAAGCAATTAGTTTTTAAGGTGACACTAACCCAGTTTCTGTAAACAATACCTTTTATGTTGATTAAGAACAAAATTTAGCATAACAAATGAGCATTTTGAAAAATATTTCATTCAAAATTCTTCATAGACTGTTACCGACCAATTGATTGCATGTCCAATTACTCAGTTAAACAGTTCACCCTGGGAAACCAGAGCTGGCTCAGAGAATGGGACTAGTCCTATCTTATTATCCTGTTATGCAAATTTCACACATGGTACAAATAATATTTATTAATTTAAGGGTATCTCTCTTATCAAACCAGCATTCACGTAGAATTGAATTGTTTCTTTTTCAGATCAATGAGGCAGTTTCTCACACTGAAAGTAGAAATTATAGAGTCCAACAGGAAAGAAAGTTTCCCACCACCTATATGTCCACCAGTCTTCATTTCAATTCATTAATGTCTATTACCATTTTCGAGTATTCATTTTATAATCTCTTCCCGTTTGTACTTTGGACCAATTGGGTTGGACATGACACTAAGATTAATAGTTGAAACTTAGCATTGCCACAGTTACCATATTTGCTATTCATCAGGTGGCCAATCTATCATTTCAATGACAATTATATACTTCTAGAAGTATCAAATTAGGAAGCAACCCAGAGTTCAAATGAAATAATCTATGATATCCCTTGGCGTAAGCTCTTGTCACTGAAGAACAGGGAGGGTCTCACTATATATGCCTGATTCTTGGTTAATCTCCTGTTCTAGTCGGCCCCTAAATATTTATTCAAAATTACCTCCTTTTTACATTCCCCTTGTGAAAGTAGTGTTTTGTATTTATTGAATATTTAAGAGCATTCCAGTGAAGTAATTTTTATTATGACTTTAGAACTTTCATGAAATGCATGTTCTCAACAAGGATGAAAAGAAATTTTTTTGAGCACTTTCAACAGTGGGTATCAAGTTATAAACAATCATATATTTGGATTTATTTAATCAATAGTAAGACCCACTTCCTTCAAAAATTCACCACCATTGCAACGAATGCTGCCCACATGCGACTGCTACAATTTCTTTCTTTTACCCCCATTATACCGCAACAATCAGGATTCAGAAGCAACTGCAGGACAAGTCATAGCCATGGCATCACTATTACGAAGCTACCATTGCAATGAATTTCAAAATTTGTCATTGTTGAAGTTCAACTCCGATGGCAAATAATTTTTTTAATTAGTACAAATACCCTCTTGCCCATGCAGGTCAACCCTTTGTTTTTTTGTTGAAATTTTTACTCAATGGCCTATCTGGGATTTCAAGGAAATTTACAAGTATTAAGGGAAACAAGGCTGTCCAGAGAAAATACCTTCATGATTCCCAATAAGGATATTGAAAATCTAAAGCCAAAAAAAAGAGTCATTATGAAAATAAGAGGTCTGTTCAAAAAGGGTCACAAATTTTGAATTTCTGCAGGATACGTATATTCCTTCTGTATCATGATCATATTCCTTGCAGTAATCCAATTGATTAAACACCAAACAGCACCAATACACTGTCTATCACCAATGTTCTCTCGATGAATTGAGGTGATGAAGGACTTAGAGAAGACAGGAAATACAATAGAAGGGAGGAATGGAAAGAATGGAGAAAAATAACCGGTGAGAGAGAAGGTGCCCTGTATCCCATTGGTCCCTCCCAAGTCCCGTAACAAGTCTTCCACCTACCCTCCTGCCTTTTCCATTCAGACTTGTAGCTAAATAACTTGGGGGTCATGCCCCTCAGTCCCGAAGCTATTCAAATAAAACAACCCTTAGGTGCGCTAAAACATTTGTAAACACTCTTGGAGGATATATCCATGGCGAGTATTGTTGGGAGTAACAAACTTTGTTCTTTTAGAAGTGACAGAAAATTTGCATTTGGGATTGTCTTAATAGGTTTGAAACGAAAAAGTTTCAGGTTTTACTCTGTGGAATTCCTTCATTATGAGGGTAAAAGGAAACAACATTTCCTCCAAAAAGGTTGAATATTTCAAGAACATGGTTTCGATGCTGCTCATCATCATCAGGTAACATACATCAATATTATTCAACTTATATAGTCTGGCTCCAAGAGGGGAGTAAGGGAGAGGGGGTCATAGATGTCAAACCATTTTAGACAAACACCACCCCCTAATAAAACGTCCAACACTTTTTTCCGCCGCTATTTCTAAGAATGGTGGAGTGTTACATTGCATTTTTCAATTAATGATCACTAAATTAATTTAAACATTCACAAATTTGAGCCAGTAACCTTCCAATACATACCCTACTCCTCTCCTAGATCACTAATAGGCTGCGGCACCTAAACTCAACTTACCCCCTCTCCCTTACTCCCCTCTTGGAGCCAGACTATATAAATTGAAAAATATTGATGTACATTACCTGGTGATGATGCACAGCATCGAAACAATGGTCATGAAATATTAAATCTTTTTGGTGGAAATGTTAAGTCTCTTTTTACCCTCATAAATAATGGGTTTTATCAAATATATTAAATTATGATATTATTTAAAGCATGATGCTGACCAAAATCCAAATTGTTAAAAACCATTAACATTTTTAGTGTATTTCTGCTAGCAATCACACATAAAACCCTTGAGAACCCTAAAGATTAATTAATTCCCTCAAATCAGATAAAGTAATAATTTTCACTCCAGGCAATTCAGCATAAATGTTTGTAAGAGTGGAATCTGTTAACAACAGTGAAATTCCAATAGAAGTAAGCCATAATTAATCATTGCTTTCAATGCAGGCATGCATGTTTCAGAAAACATCACTTGAAAGGCAAAACATCTTTTACATTATAGATTACCTTCCAGTGAGATTCTGCAGCAGGTGAACTGACTTTCTTGGACAATATGACCGAGCAAAACAAGGCAATGAAAAATAGGCAAGTACAGAGAAAAAAGCAACAACAAAAGAAAGATGTGGAGAGAGGGGGCTGGGGCTGATACAGAGGTAAGAAAATAGGTTAGAGGGGTTTAAGGTGTTAATTGCAGTAACAGAGGGACGAACTGGGAAATGATGAATCAGGAGTCCTGGGTTTTCCACTGCTTTGGTCTATCTGGTCCAAGCGGTTTTGCAATTAATCCAAGGAATTTCATAATTAAAAGCATCCTAGGCAAAAGCATCATTTGCAAGGTGGAAGCTTAAATAAAGCAGCAAGTCTTACATTGTCCATTCATACAGAACTCAACTGTCACTTGCAATAACACAATAGAGGCATTGAAAAAACAAGCAATTCTCTTTGTTGGCCATTGCATAATATGTGCAGAGTGGCCTTTGCTCAACATGTAATTTTGATAGGCAAAATGAATGGCCATTGAGGGCCAATTCAAAGTTGAACTCATCATAGAAGCCACAGAAATCATACAAATAAGCTAAGGGTTTCAATAGAGGATACCCACCAACTCATGGAAGTGAAAATTCAAATGGCCAAAACTAAAGAAAACCAGAGACACCATCTTCACATCACTATGGGTCCATGAAGGCAATTGAATTTAATATACACTCAGATTATTTTAACTTTTTTCTAAAAATAACTCACCCTAACCAGCTCCTCTGTTCCTTAGAACAAGTTCCCCAGCCACCCTTGAACTCATTGGAGAGAAAATACCCTAACCAATCTCCCTCAATCAACATAAGGTTCATTGTGCTTTTTAAAATACATTAAAGGACAAACTTAAATTTATGCCAAGGTTCAAAGGAAACATTTAGCACAGACACATTAGATGACTCTCATCCAACCAGTTAAAGGGAAATATGATATAGATTTGAAAAAGTTTTCCTTTGATTGAAAGATAAATTTGAGAAAGAAAAAAAGAAAATTCAGTGCAAATTTGAATAATAAATGACATGTTTTCTTTTTATTGAGGCACAAATAGTACTTGGCTTGAGACATGGCAATTACTGCATATAAAGCTCCGTACTTCTTGTAGAAGCACTGCAAAGATCTTGAATTCAATTATTTCCCCATTATTACAGAAGGGATAAAATACATAAAGATTTAAAATAGCTTATGTTAGTACCTGCAGTGTGAATCTTGCTCTCTTCTCTATCTCCTCTTCTTCCTCATCAGACCTCATGTAGTCGAGCACACACAGTGTGGCCTCTGTCAGTTGAGAGTTAAAATGGTGGCCCCCAACTTATGCTGTTGATGAATAGGAGATATTACTGACACCAAAAAACAGTTTCTTCCAAAGTGGAGTCCATTCTAGGCTTGGGACAGGGGATTTGATGTTTATCAATATTATTTTTAGATATTAAGTACAAATTTAGAAGAGTACAACAATGGGAGGGGTGGCAGCAAGGGGAGTTTGTGACTAAAAAAGGGTCATTTAACCACATTAACGGTTTGGGGGTCAAGGCAACAAAGAAAAAATTCAACCATAAGTTACGGGACTAGGAACATGTGGTTAAAAATTGCCCTATTTATGGATCTTTTTGGTTCAACTATTATTAATTTTACTTTTTTTGTACATGGCATCATTACTGGATGGCAGATGGTTAACTGATTTTGGTCAAGATAAAAATAAAGACTAAATCTAGTAAGAAAACTAGAAATTTCGATTGCAGATTGACATGATTGGCATGATTAGGGAGTTGTTAATAGTTCTCTCTAAGTTGTTCAATACGTATATGAAAGTAATTTCCCATTACAGCTTTTTAATTCTAAAAATACCGACATGCTGATGAGAGTGTTTGTTGGTAATGCTTTTTAATTACTATAAAATTCATCATTATGAAAATTCATTAAATTTTGATTTCCTCAGTCCATGATTTGTTCATGAAAATTATTTCTATAAACTCTTTCCCAAGATAACTACCAAATACTTCGGGTACAATGAAGTACTGCACTTCTCCCAGTTATATGTAATTTTTGTGTGAATATTTATTTGTATTCCAGAAGTAGCAGTAGGCACATTTGTTCGTATGTGCTAACATGTACCTGAAGATGGCATAATAATGTAAAAATACGTTGCACACAGTAATAAAAGGATGGTGGAATGGTACAAATCATGGCACAAGCTACCACTCAGTACATACATTTGGGCTGATAGAGTTCTGGTGAAAAAGAAGCTGCATAACTTGCACAGTTAGGAAAATGAATGTGATACATCTCAGACCTGATATAATTATCTGAAATATTTCATTTTAAGCCTCATTGATCATTTGAAGAAAAGTGAACAAGGATCACAGAATAGGTTCATCTCCATGGCCAATATTTCAGGGAGAAGTTCATGAATCTTCTCATTAGTGCTTTGATAAATACCCTAGGATATCAATCTGGGAATGAGGGCAGGAAAAGGATACCATTGTCAGCATTAGTCTACCATAATGGAAAGACTCAAGGGGCCACACACTTTAATGCTCCATTTGATGGATGAATTACTCCATTATAGCATATGACATCCAAGTAGGGAGATCAGGATATCTTGGAAAAGTTATGCCACCACTGTAATTTGAACCCAAGCCTTCAACATGGGAAGCCAATACACTAGCTGCCGCACCAACTGTATCTTCATTGAAGTCATGTTATTTACCTAGTATCTAAGACTGCAAAAATATTCTAAAAAAATTGATATTAAGTAACCATGGTTATAAGTTACAAATTTTTTACCAGGTCATAATTTTGTGGCATCAGTTTACAATAACATGCATAACTCAACTGAGTAATTATCTTCACTTAGAATGAATTTATCTTAAGTGCATGAAAAGAAACAAGAATGAGCAACTTATCTGCCCGATCTTTCCTTGCCTAGTGACTGCTCCAAACATTTGATATACACATCACATTAATATTACTAATAAAATTATGCAACATGGAGGACAAGAAAACCAAAATCTTACATACTGTTAAGTGGTCCCCAGAATGAAATCCTGATCCATATATTTGGAGAAATCTGAAATTAAAATAGGAATATTATGTGGTATTCATACGTTGAGGAAAACTATATTATAGTACAGAGATATGAATTGAATGTTCCCATTCACTGGATTCTAGAGCTTCATGCAGGCTAACAGTTAATCGTGAGATGTACAATCATGGTCATCTTTAAAAAAATCCCTTTGGATTGATTACTAGGGTATAAATCGATGGTGAGAGTTGATAAAACTCATTCAAGCCCACCTGAAATATGCAGAGCAGGATCCAGTAATTCCATTGACCCACTGCAGCAGCTCAATCTTCCCTCACTCCATTCACTCCTCATCCTCCCTCCACAGCTACGAATGGAATGCTTCCAGAGAGCTCCACTCATGCCCCGCTCAAGAGAAGGAAGGCTGCCAGGAAAAGAAGAAAGCAATGTAGGCAAAAAGGCAAGATGCAGGAATTCAGGGAATGAAGAACTGGAAGATACAGTTACCAGAAGTGGTGGAGAGCAAGTACGTGTAATGGGAGACTATGACGTCCATCTGGGACAGGGGGGGAATGTGAGGGAGGATGGTTAGGGTGAGAGAAGGGGAGACACAAATGAAAGAGAGGGAAACTCGTCCACTCTAGATGACCTGGCCGATGAGTGCATTGGAATGGTGAAATGGGTAAAGGAGGAGGGGGGGGAAAAGGTTTGTTGGGGTGGAGGTCTTTTCATGATGACCTATCCGATGTCTTCGCACATGGAGAGGAAATAAGTGGAGGGGTGGGAGTGATTTCAATGAGCGCGAGTGCTTTCATCCATTGCGAACGCAGCGTCAGTGTGTTTAAAGCTAAGTTCAGAGAAAGTGCTGCCCTTCGAAATGGATTGAGTTTGGCCTGCTGAACCTAAATTTGATAAGGCTTTTAAGGGACAGTGGTAGGCGCCATTTCATTAAGTTTCCTTATTGTGGACAAAGGTGGGGTGACGAATGGGAGAGTTTCATCCTAAGCGTGACTTTACAGTATTTTCAAAGCTTTCTTGTCCACTTTATATATGGCTGGTGGTCAAATTCTGTGCCTTGATTGGAAAATCCTTTTCCAGTTACTGTTTAATGGATATCCATCGTCCATGTTTATATTCCTTGGTCTTGGACAAGAAAGCTTCGGAAAATTCCTTCAACCTGAGGACATAGGCAGGATGACCAGCGTAACTGTAGTCATCAGAAGATAATCAATGCAGATGGAGAACCCGGAAATGCAAAGGCAAGCTTTACAACTAATTGTTACTTCAATTATTCAATAAAAAATAACTCATTTAAAGGAATTTCCTGAGTTTCAATTTGAAACCATATAATTAACCTCTCATTTGCAATGAGTTTGGTATTGTGTTATAAATTATTACTCCCATTACCATTGGGGTATTATATGAAATTGCTGATTTATGATAGCTTATGTGAACGTTATGATTTTTAATAGAATATGAGTGAATATTGCTATTTGCATGAAAGGTATTGATAAAAATTATGAATAAGCAGACATGGCAAAGATATATAACAGAAGAAATGAAAAGAGAATATAATTTATTTGAGTTAGGGCCTATATGATTGAAGATAAATATGTACAAGATGCATACAGTTAGTACCATCCCATAATATTCCCATGGAGAAAGAAGTTTTGATTACAAAAATTAAAAAGATTCATGTCTTTCAACATGTGCTACTCTACTCAAAAAAAAAAAGCTAATTTGAATCTGTAATTACACCTATGGTGTCATAGATCAGATAAATTTTTGTTTATGTTTATACAAAAAATTTGAATCTGTAATTACACCTATGGTGTCATAGATCAGATAAATTTTTGTTTATGTTTATACAAAAAATCTACAGTAAGTCACTTAATTTAGAAGAAACTACATATTCAAGAAGTGTAATCTAAATCTTTTGCCGCCAACAGGAATTGGTGCAAATTTTACAAGTAAGTTTTCATCGTGGAATGATTTTTTAATTAGTTTAAATATTTCACAGAAAAGGTAAAACCGACTTTTAACTTATATTACTGAGAAATAAACCCAAATTTTAACCAATATATTAATTTATCGATAAATTTAAGTTCGTATTGGAATTAAATTAAAATACAGAGACTTCACTACTCAACCTTGCCAAAAAAGAATACCTGACAACCCACACTAGAATAAAACCTTCTGTTCCACATTCATTCTACCTCCCTTTATTCCACCCAACATCCCTAGTATATTCCTAGTCACCTGTCTTGACTAACATTTTCCCCTTATATACACTCAATATCAGGCATGTTTGCATGGAAATTTATTTTTGAATGAAGGGAGAATGCGATGTATTTCCCGCAAAACATTTTTTTGCAGCATCTAATTTCAACACATAGGCGTCATCTGAAGTTACCCAAGGATTATGACATGGCATTGAAACTAGTTTTCGCAAATGTAATTTTTTGTGGAAATTACAGAGTAATCCTTTATTCTCGGCTTGGGGAGTGGATGAAAATATTCGGCAAATTGTCTTATTTGAGCCATAGCAACCTTAAGTTTTATGATTTTACCCATATATTCTGCTCTCGGCAGCAGGTGGATATTTTTTCAGGTGATTTTCCTGCAATAGGCCCAAGATGACGTGACGAGGGAAGCTTGACATTTTTCAGTCGAGAAGTGACCTCATCTGAAGCGTATCTGCAGAGAAAAGCAATTTCATAATCGTATTTCTTTAAGACGGCAACGCAAAGCCGACGCTTGATTTGAGCGTATAGCCACAGTGCTCTGCTGGCGAGCGCGATACTAGTTATGGTGCCGCCGCTGCGTACGAAGGTTTTAACTATAAAATTCCGGTGGATTTTTTATCTACCTTACAAACGATTGAATTTGCAGTGACTCTCCATTTGGAATCCAAAAGAGGGTTAGACCTGAAGGTAACCAGATTAAAATTGTGGAACGTCTACTACGACGAAGACTTGGTTGTGGCTAATAGAAATTTCAATGTGTGCCCTCAAATAATTGGAAGCTACCTCGGCCGCGATTGCAACCTCAGTATTGCCGAGAATCGACAATATTTGTAATATTAGGAGAAGTGGCTGAATGCCAATGTCGTTAGCACCATTAGGGCTGAATGAGAAAGGAGGAAGGGTAGAGAGAAACCAGACGTCGGCAGTAATCAACTCTCAACGAAATGCACCAAGGGGTCGGCAGTTAAAATCCCAAACGACGGACGGTGTACTCACTCGAAGTCCTCACCACAAAGCACCTTCATCGTAGGGATCGAGACACCACTGAAAAATACCTCCCGCCTCTAGGATCCAAACTATGACCCCCTGGGTGGGAAGCCAATACGTTACCCACCGCACCACCCGATCCCCAGCGAAGACAATTACGGGACCTTCATTAATACATCCCCAGGATAATAACCAACGACAACTTAGCCAAGCTGAAGATCGGATTTGCCGCGCATTTCAACCCATTGCTCAGTGTATACATATACGGATGCTCGTAAATGAAAGCACATTTCAAAGTAATTTTTGTGGGCTGAATACATACGTACCGAAAAGCAACCGTAAATTTGGAAAGTGGCGCTAAGATCTACATAATCTAAACCTGACATTTAGAAACTTGATAAACTGAACACGTTTATGATGAAGCCTAATCTACCACTGTGTGTTTGCAGGTGGGCTTATATTAAATCGCTACTCACCAATGATATACAGCTACCCGTGATTTCGCCCGCTTAGTCTTCTCCAGAATACCTCGACGATGTGCGCTCGCGGGTTTCCCGAACTCCGTGTTAGCGATAAGTCCCTCCGCTACGGTCGGCTGGCTCATCACGGTTCTCAAAGCGAACTGTTGAGACCAAATGCCCGTCGGCAAGTAAGGGGGCGGACTTTGGGGGGAAGGCGGGGGAGGCTAATGGGGTTTATTCGCTAGGGGGGAGGCTTCGCACAAGAGAGAGTTCAATCGAATTGGGACGATGGAAAAGGAGGCGGGGGGAATTGTTAGCCCATTTCAATTCCGAAAGTGCGCATGTCGCGTATCTTCACAGGGCTTTGCACTGGAGCGAACTGGAGTCCTCCAGTTAACCGCTCCATTCCTCGTCGAAGGCTTCAGTGCCGAGTGTACGTACAGCTGCTCCCAAGACTACCAGCCTACGATGCAATAGCGTGCCTCTCCAGAAATGCGCGCGCATCATTAAACGAGCCATCGTGTGACTATTCAGTGAATCCAGGCTTGGGTCTCATTGCTGTTAGTCCATGACTATACAAATACATGCCGAAACACTTTTGCAAGTAAATGAGCCCAATGATCATGCTAACGCCTTGCGACCCAGAAAATAATTGGGGAGTTCCAATTTAATTAGCGATAAATTGCTGTAAGGAAAATTTAATATGGAACGCGTTAAAATAATTTTTTGGCAGTTACTATCCCTCAGTAGGTATTATGGACCTGAATGTTTCCTAGGTTTTCTTTGAGTTTATAACATAGTGGCATGGCAACTTCTGCATACCGGGGAGGGTGGTTTGGAAGGAGGGTCAGAAGAAGGGGGGAGGGAGGGTTGAGGCATAGGCGAAGCAGCATTGCCAATCCCGCCTCGGAAGTGCGATGAGTCAACCCCGTCCCATCCGACGGACTGTGCAGTGCACTGGCATATCCTTCGGTAGCATTCAATTCCTCTTTCGCGGTGACTCTATCATCTCTTCTGTTGGTCTCAATCCCCCTACCCCCATGCGAGATTCTCCCGCAGTATCCCTGCCTGTCGTAAGGAGCGACTAAGAAGGTGGGGAGACGTACCCGAAAACTAACCCCTTGTCTTTTCGCTGACGTATTCAACTCCGAAGTTGATTTGATGAACTATTTATAATTGGATTTTAAAGAATTAATTAACACGCTATAACAAAAATCCCATCATCACTATAACTCTCAGCGATAAGTTCAAAACAGTGGGTTACTGGTCCAGGTGTTCCCAGCTTCTAGCAGCAGCATGAGACTTCCTAAGTGTGAATAATATTAAGTTAATTTCACATACGTTTGTCTGCAATTGCAATGCATAATAATATGCTGTGAAAATGTACGTTTAAAGTTCTTAGTGTGAGTATAAAGATATGGAATTTTAATGATTTTCACCTACCAGCTCTTTCCTCCTTCACGCGCCAGGCTAATGTTCACTAGTTGCCTGCAAATGCCCTTAGAATCTGTTTGCGACTATTCCACCCGGTTAAGGGGGATTGCAAGGAAACTCCGTTCGTCATTTAATGAACTCGACTCGGAGGCAATAAAGGTAATGATTGAAGAGAGACTTCTCACCCAATTTTTGGCAGGTCTTAGAGCGGAAATTGGCCGCTTTGTCTCCGTGCGAAATCCTAGAAATGTATTAGAAGCCGAAGAATTCGCGCTTTTAGAAGAGGCTAACGCAAGGAATTTTTCATCCATTTATAAGGACGTGAATTTGCTAGCCCATTCTGTAAGGGGGTCTCCTCCTTCCAGTCTGCACAACATGAGCTCAATCCCACACCCACAATCAAACTTCTTTTCCCATCACAACCCAGAGAATTTAAGCTACTCCGCGAAAAACCCGAGTTTACGAGATTACCGTGCACGTCAAGCTCAAGCTCCTCCCCCTCAAAATTTTGGAATGTACCCCTACCCCGCAAATTATGGTCTCCCACCCCAAGTCACCCACCTAGATGGCGGTTATCCTAATAACATCTATGCTATGCAGCCAACCACATTCCAAGCTCCCAGACAGCACCATCAGAATAACCCCGATCCACAGCCCCCTCTTGATGCCCGCAAGTGCTATTACTGTAAAAAGGTTGAACACATCGCCAGAAACTGCCGCGCCAAGGCACGCAAATGCTTTCATTGTGGCGAGGAAACTCACGCCTCCAGGGACTGCCCCTTGATACGATGCGGTGTGTATAATCAGACAGGACATCTTCCTATTAATTGCCGTAATCATGCCTTAAATAAGCATTCGGGAAACGTGTATAACCCGACCCACGGGTCGGGAACGAGTTAGTACTGGCCGTGACGCCAGAAGCAGGAATAAAAGTTTCCGTTAGGATATTAGGAGTACCGCATACATTTCTTGTTGATACCGGTGCTGCAGTAACAATTGTTCATCGAAAATGGTTCCCCTTTGACCACCTCAAAATTTCGCGATATGACACACCTGTGAGAAGTGCCTCCGGGGATCCGCTGAAAATTATCGGGCAATGCCAAGTGCCCATCGAAATTGATGATAACTTATACCCCCATGACGCATTGATAATAGATGGGAATTTCCCTAACTATGATGGCATACTTGGATAGGATTTTATGGTGCGATATGGAAGTAGCATATCGTTGGAAAATCGGAAACTAAAGGTTTGCGACGGTCATGAAACTAGACTTGAATCCAATAACAAAAACTCAAGGGTCTTTCCAATTGTAACCGATGATCTAATCTCTTTTAGTGAATCAGAACCCCTAACACATAACAATTTTAATTTTAATCCATATAGTTCGACTTTGCCTGATGTAGATTTTAATTTATTGGAAGAAAAAGGTAATGAGGATAGCGTTAAAAGCGAAGGAGGTACCGCGACTGTTATTGTCGATCTGTTAGGACCCATTGAAGAGGGGTTCAGTGAGGATAAATTAGAAGCCTCAGCGCGTGTCTTGGACGCTTCCGAAGGGAACACTGATGGCGGCATAAATTGAATCACTGGCGACGGCGGGACAGATTATAGGGTTTCCTGTACGCCACAATTAAGGGATGTCCAAAGAGATCTGTTTAGTGGGGTACCTGAGGGTCTTTCGTGCACACTAGACGTAGAAAGTGGTTCGATTGCAGTAGAAGAGCGCCTTAGCGGGACAGATGATGGGATTTCCTGTACGCTAGGGAGCGGTGGGCGAAATCGCGGGATAGATGAGCAAGATTCCTATACGCAAGATTTTGAAACCCGAAGAGCCACTACCTAAAGAGCAATTAAAGTACCTCCTCATTCAGTCGTGTTATTACAAGTTCAATGTTCCAATTTATCAGGCAAAGAGATTTCAATTTTTGAAGGGTACCATGATGTATGTATTTTACCTATTCTCGCCTCCGTTTGTATGATGGTTCAGTCCATCTGCTCCTTCCTAATGCTAGTAATAAAACGAGGCACCCACATAGAATATGAAATTCATAAAAAGAGAACAGAAATTCCCATTGTTAATATAGTGGAGTCGAGCGATATTGAAATATGGCCAGAATCGCCTAAGGACGGTGAATTGATTTCCTTGTTTGAACTAAGCACTGTGCATCCCAATGCCCTCGAACCTTTGAAGAAACTTTTAAGTGAATTTGCGGGTATATTTGTTCACGAGGACATGAAATTAGGCCGTACTGATGTTATTAAACCCACCATTGATGTAGGCCAGGCCAGCCCGATTAAAAGGGCACCCTACCGCGTCCCACATGCCCAAAGAGAAAATTTAGATGAGGCAATTCAAGAAATGTTGGAAAAAGGTGTCATCTCGCAATCCTCAAGTCCTTGGTCTGCTCCAATCATACTTGTAAAAAAGAAACCCGTGGAAGGAAAACCCTTGCAGTATAGATCATGCATTGATTAGAGAGCCCTTAGTAATGTGACGAAAAAGGAAGTTTTTCCATTGCTCAACATGGATGAGACCTTCGACCAATTAGGCGGAGCCCTATATTTCAGTTCTCTTGATTTATGCAGCGGATATTGGCAAGTGGAAGTGGATGAGAATTGCAGAGAATACACCGCCTTTAGCACTCCCACAGGGCACTATCAGTGAAAAAGAATGAGCTTTGCTCTCTGTAACGCCCCCTCTACCTTTATGCGTTTGATGACACAGGTAATGCAAGGAATGGATAATAAGGGATGCATTTTTTATTTAGATGATGAACTACGGTATGACGCAACCTTGAACGATCATATCTCTGGCCTTCGCGAGATTTTTTGCAGATTGCGAAACGCCGGTGTTAAGCTAAAACCTGAAAAATGTAGTTTTTTTCAAAAACGAGTTAAAATCCTGGGACATATTATTTCATCGGACGGTCTTCAGCCTGATGATGACAAGATTAGTGCTATTAAGAGGTTTCCTATCCCAACTAACGCCACACAGGTACAGTCGTTCCTAGGATTAGTTGGCTACTATCGCAAGTTCATCCCTTATTTCGCGCGAAGTTCAGCGCCACTGACCCAATTGACGAGAAAAGGCATAGGATAGACTCCATCTGTCACAACCCCCGAGGAATATTGTCCAGTTGAAAATTGTTCCTCCATACCACGAAGCCCTCCATGGCATCACCTGTTTGGTGAAATATGTTAGTGATAAAGTGGTAAAAATATGGTATATGCGAATACGGTTCTCGTAGAGACAATAGAAGTGCCATCAGTGAACTCAGTGAGAACTGAACTGTTATTTACACCAAGTAAACAGCTTCACCTTGCTACCGGAGGATGGATTGTGCACATCGACCTACATATTCCACAACTGTATGAAGCCGCTAGTGCAGTGGAGGCTCAAACGCGTGCCTTCACTGACTTAAGAATACAAGCGACCAGTAGGGGGAAGTTTAATACATCTTCAACATGGTGGAACATTCCTAGTGAATACGAACGATGGTTGAATCACGAACTTTCCCTTGTGTGGAAGAAAATTTATAGGTTAAGACTTTCTGAGGTTTATTTATACTTTAGATTATGGATTGCATTACTTACGGGTACAGCCGCCGACGATCAAATTAAATCGCTGTCTAAGCAGATTTCTAGATTGGCCAGCGAAACTGAACGTCCCCTCGATGCCAGATATACCTTTCTCTCTAATGCCTCATCCACATACAGAGACACGATATCATGTTAACGCAAACCTTAAAAGCTCCTCAACACCTAAAATCATCTTCTGAATAAAATAATAATGCCCTTGCTCACGCTATCACACAAATAAACTCCGCCAATAAATTGTTAGCCTTCTGCACGCCACCTTCCTCGCAATTTCACATCTTATTCGTGAAATCCATGGTGATGGACAACTACTGAGAAATATCAGCGAGTTGGCTGAGATTGGTAAATTAACCCCGTCCATTCTCCCTCCGAAACGTCCAAGAGACAGTGTAAGAGACGTCGCCAAGAGACTGCCGTTGTACTTATTTTTCATCGGGTTCTCTAGAGGGGGTGATATCTCCCTCTACGATGTGGCCCAAACGAGAGTGTTAGGCCAGCCGGGAAGCCTTGAACTCTTGGTCATACTGCCATTGGTCCAGAAAGGGATGAGCTTTAATGTTCTAAAAGCCCAACCGTTCCCGACACGTGCAAATGGCTCACAGCAGGCCATAATAATACATTCCGACTCACCTTATTCAGGTGTGGCCGCAAATCGTGATTGATTTGTTCGCCTACCGGCTGAATACTCTTTGCAGTGCTGGAACGGCATTACCCTGATCTGTCCTCCCGCCTATCCTATCCTAACCCCTAGCGCCAACTCATGCAACATCGCGGTGTTTCTCGGTGTCACCACTAAAATAAAGCAACATTGTTAACTTAAGTTAGCAGTTCCTCCTTTTTCTCTGTACGTGAAAGGCGAGCGCCCCGGCGAATGGTACCATAGCGTAAGAAAGGTTACTAAGTTAACTTTCCAATGTCCCGATAAATATAACGTACCTGATATCTCAGGGCGAGGGACCATTATGCTGGCTTGGTGTTCAGCACACGGTGACACTCATTACACGGTGACACTCAGACTAACAAAGTTAGACATTGAAAAAGAAAATGACGTAGAGGAAGACAGCTTAGGTCCAAGCATACTAGACAATAAGATAGAAAGGGCATTAAGGGAGATGAAACTAAATAAGGCCGTGGGGGTAGATAACATTCCCGTGGAACTTTTAAAAGGCTTAGGAAAATGTGGGAGGAAGAGGCTATATGGGCTGATCCGTAGTATTTTTGAAGAGGGATTCTGGCCGGAAGACTTCGTGAGATCAATTTTAGTTCCTATTCCGAAAAAGGTAAAGGCCACGTCATGTGAGGACTACAGGACAATTAGTTTGATATCCCACGCAGCTAAAGTTGTTGTTAGGATCATAAACAAAAGGATAGAGAGTAGGGCAAAAGATTACTTAGGGGATGATCAGTTTGGGTTTAGGAAGGGGAGAGGGACGCGTGATGCCATTGCAGTAATGAGATTATTAATCGAGAGGAATATAGAGCACAACCAGGAGGTATTTGCCTGTTTCGTAGATTTCGAAAAAGCGTTTGATAGAGTGAATTGGGAAAAACTAATGAGCATATTGCAGAAAATAGGTATAGACTGGAGGGAAAGGAGGCTATTCCGCAACCTGTACATGTCTCAGACTGCTCAGGTGCGGGTGGGAAACGGGGAGTCAGGATGGGCAGTGTTAGGACGGGGTGTAAGGCAGGGTTGCCCATTATCACCCTTGCTGTTCAACCTGTATGCAGAGGAAATGATTAAAGAGGCATGGGAAGAACTCGAGGTAGGAATGAAAGTGGGCGGGGAATTCGTAAAATCAGTTAGGTTTGCTGATGACCAAGCTTTAGTTTGTCAGTCAGCCAAGGGGTTGCAAGCATTGCTGAGTGAATTGGAAATTCAGTGCGACAGGTATGGGATGAGAATCAATATTAATAAAACAAAGGTTATGCGATTTTCTAGAAAGAAAAAGGCCAAGCTTAACATTAAAATAGGAGGGCAAAAACTAGAGCAGGTAGAACAGTTTACGTATCTCGGTAGTGTTTTTGACCAACACGGTCAAAGTAGTAGGGACGTAAGGAGAAGAATTGCGCTAGGCAAAGAGGCTTTCACAAGGAGGAGGGAGTTGATGACAGGGACTTTGAGTAAGGATGTTCAGAATAGACTCGTAAAAACTTTGATATGGAGCGTAGCTATGTACGGCGCGGAGACGTGGTCATTGAAGCAGGAGGATAGACGTAGATTGGAGGCTTTTGAAATGTGGGTGTGGAGAAGAATGGAGAAGGTGAAATGGACAGAGAAGAAAACAAATGAGGAAGTACTTGGTATGGTGGGCGAAGAGAGGGGTTTGTTGGGAGCAATCCTATGGAGGCAGGAAAAGTGGATGAAGGGGGTGTTGACCGGCAGTGGGATGTTGAAGACTGTTATAGAGGGTAGAATGTTGGGCAAAAGAGGAAAGGGAAGGAACAGGATAGGGATGTTGGACGGGATGAAGGGAGGAAGAAAGTACTCAGAGATGAAGAGGGACCTAATATAGAGTAGGATGATGGATTTTGTGTTTTGTTAGGAGTAATAAAATATTTCTTTCGTAGTTGTGTCCATCCAAAAACCTACCTTAACCGGTAGATTACCTTAAAAAAAAAAAAAAAAAAAAAATATATATATATATATATATATATATATACTAGCTGAATACCCGGCTTTGCACGGGTTAGGGAGAAACAATAATATAAATATACTACATAAATAAAAACAACAAATTATAAAGTACAATAATACACTACTTCATACAAATTTAAGAATCTTTTTTATTTAACACCTGTTTATAAACTACATTTTTTGTTTCATATCCAGGAGAAAGAATATATAAATTTTTAGGCGAACCTACTCTGGAGCAAGCAACATAAAGTTGCCCGTGGCTAAAACATGGCGATCTTAGATCAACACCACAAAACTTTAAAGACTGTCCCTGTGATTTATTAATGGCAATTGAAAAAGCTAGCCGGACTGGAAACTGTAATCTTTTAAAGTTGAAGGGAAGATCAGTTGGGATTAGAGGTATCCGTGGAATAAAAATTATTTCACCTTTTCCTTTTCGCGTTAAAATGACTGCCTGGATTATATTTTTCATTAATTTTGTCACACACAATCGTGTCCCATTGCAGAGTTTTGGTGGATCTAAATTTCGCAATAAAATGATTGGAGATCCTACTTTAAGTATAAGGCGATGTTGTGGCAATCCAGCTGGATCAAGTGAATTTAGGAATTCCGTTGGATAATGGACGGCTTCGTCAGCATCCACTACGGTATCAACCGATTTATATTCAATCACGTCTCCTGGCAGCATGGCTAGTATCTCCTTGTTAATTTCATTAACATCGTTTAACATTCAATTAACATTCAACAACATAATGATTCCATAGAACAGAATGTTTTAAACAGGCATAAATTTCATCGGCTGGAGTCGATTTTGGAATGACAGGCAGAGTTTGACGGAAGTCTCCACACAGGAGTACCAGAGCTCCTCCCATTAAACTGCAGTTTCTTCTAAGATCTTGAAGTGTTGCGTTGAGGGCCTCAAGAGATTTTTTATGAGCCATCGTACACTCATCCCATACTATCAATTTACATTCTATAAGAACTTGTGCCTGGCCGCTTGTTTTATTTATATGACATGTGGGATTTTCTTGTCGGGAAATATTAAGTGGGAACTTGAGGGCAGAGTGGGCTGTTCATCCTCCTTCCATTAATGTCGCTGCAATACCTGAAGATGCAACGGCTAGAGCAATTTCTCCATGAACCCTGATTTCAGCGAGAACTAAATTAATTAAAAATGTTTTTCCCGTGCCACCAGCAGCATCAAGAAAAATGATACCTCCTTCTTGTTTATCTACTTGATCCATTATTGTTTCGTACGCGAATTTCTGATCTTCATTAAGAAGTGGCTTTTTATCCGCGATGTATGCTTCTAAGTCTAAGACATTGTAGCTAGTTTCACGTATATAATCTGGATAAAATACACCCTGTTGATCTTGTATAGGTGCAAAAAGACCGAGTTCCACTAAAGTCTTGTTAACCATGGTGATACACTTTTCCTCCAAAATAATCAAAGTTTTATTAAAAATGTCGGAGTTAAACGTAATATCCAATGTAGGATTTTCACTTCGAACTTTAGCCAGTATATCCTCACTCATTGATTCTTTATATATTTCCCATAATGTTTTTGGGTTAGATGGATTACAGGAGGTTATTATGATGGCAAACAAAATTCGGATTTGTCCTGGAAGAGAAATCAAACTGGCCTCTCGCAATGAGTCATCCCAGTGTTGATCTCCTTCTAGCAACCCTAAATTCTGGCAAGCTTCTCTGAATGTCTCACATATTTCTCCGTTTACCGTTCTTAATTCTGCAAATGAGCGAGGTCCTCTAATGGTACGTAGAAGCATTCTTAAAAAATAACATTCGGCGTTGTTAGGATGGACTGTGTAGACTCGGCCCAATGTGTCACATGAATAAATATTATTCTCAGGATCAAAGTTGCCCATTTTTCTTCTACAAAAGACTTTCCTTGATGTATTCCACGTATAATATCTCGGCAATTCTGAATACAATAGTGTTCTTGCAAAAGTATCCTGCTGGCATAGTTGGAAAAATGCTGTTAAAGTTGTGTTTGGCGGCTGATCAATCACTCTTGCGGCACTATCAGTTGAGAAGTATACTCGTTGACCGTTTTCTAAATGAATGCTAAGGTGAACCACAGTAGGATACCGTTCATGAATGGAAAATCCGAAGATTCGCCAAACAGCTTCGTTGCTACTGACGTATCTTCCCAACTGATAACGCTTTACTTCATTGTTGGTGTCTTCATTGCCTACACCAAAAACTGCCATATCAGAACCTTTATTAACATATTTGCAGATATACTTAATAGATTTGACACTATTGCAGTATTCTACGTGCGTTAAAATGTGTTAAAATAAATATGTGCGTTAAAAATTTTTGATAATAATGGAGAATATGGTATAATCCAACTGTTATCCACGTCTATTTCCACGTTGCTTCGAGTCTTCAGTATTGCCGTAAAACCTCCATTTTCTGGAGCTCGCCGTCTATATAAAGGATAGCCGTCGTTTCCTGTTTGTGTATCTTTAATTAATTTTCGAGGATAGTTTTTGGTGCATTTTCCATCTTTCATGCATGGCGAGTTCCGATTTATCTTTCCACATGGTCCATGGATCATATTTTTAGTTACCACAGCGTATAAATCAGGATCTTCTTCTTGGTTAGGAAGTTCAGCTGATATAATAGCGTCGATTTCTGTTGGTTGAATCTTCCTTTTCAACCAAAATAAATTATGTGAATGTGGTAAACCTCGTTTCTGCCATTCAATGGTGTACATCCAGCATCTCACCTCTCCAAATATGTGACCTTTTGTTATAATATTAATGAGTTTTTGTTGCTTTTTTTAAAAACTCTCGCAATTAAATCGTGGCGATCACTGGATGACTGACCGTTGATTAGCATTTCTTTAATCTCTGACCAAATCGGGTTGCAGGTAAACGTAATAAACAAATCTGGTCTCCCGTATGTCCTTACATAGGTCATTGCATCTTGTGTGTACTCATTCATGTGTCTAGGACTGCCTATAAACGTCGCTGGCAAAATAACCAAAGTGCCCAGATTCTCAATATTTCCGTCATTTGCTACCGCATCTCTTAGGTGAATATATTGGTCCACTCTTAATTTTTTTTTTATTCGAACGAATAAACTGAAGACGTTCACTTTCAATCTTTCCATACATATCCACGATAAACTGATGGAATAATTGTCTGCAATTTATCACGTGGTTCTGTTTAGTACCTCGTATCATTAGACGGTAAGCATAATAATCCATAGCAGATACCTTTGCACTTGTCGGTATACCTGTTGTTGGATTAACTTGCCTCAGATTGAAATGATACCCATCTTCACCATAGGGAAATAAAATAGGATATTGTAGAGCATCATACGACCTGTGAGTTTCGCAAATTCGCTGCAATAATCCACTACGTAATTGAAGCACGATATCTCGCTTTTCAAATTCATTACCCGATATCACAACTGCAACTTCATCCACTACAGGAGCGTTGAAGCGCCGTTCATGCTCTCCTGCTGGTTTTCGATCTGCTTTTATAATAATTTTATATGCATCTGTGGGCATATGATCAATTGAAGTTTCAAACGTTTTAATGTAAATATTGTGTGCATGGAACATTTGTTGTAAATCAGATACAATCTCACGTCTCGTTCCTGAATTGTTGGCGCATCTTTGGTCGGTCTCAACTTGGTCGTTTCCAATAAAATATAATTGTAAAAATTTTGGTTGCTGATTAGGCAACGGCAACAACGATCCTGCTTTATGGTATATCTGCCCTTGTACTGTGAAAGTGGATTGAAATCCAGGCTGATTAATAAGAGATGTGGCTCCAAATGAGGTCATTTGAAAACATGAGTTGTATTTTCGGATATTACTCAGAAAATGTCTTGACTGTGGTGTATCACCAGTTGTATATTTTAAGAGTTCTTGTGGTAATGGGTCCAGTTGGTTAAGTTTTAATTTACCATTATTGCAGCAAAGACCGGGAGGTTCTGATTTCAACTTTTTGGCTTGGCAATTGCGGCAAATTAAATCCATTTTTCCTATGTTGATACTGGCGTGATGTGCGTAATCTATGTGAGGGTCATAGAATAATGCTTCACACTGTAAATCGGAGTATTCATCAGTTCGTGAACGTCTCGTTCTATCTCTGATTTGCTGCAGCCTGACCTCTCGTTGTTGTTGTGTTTCAGAGGCTCTGGATGTTGTAGCTCGGTTTCGTTGATCGTTTAGTCTGGCCTCACGTTGTTGTTGTGTTTCAGAGGCTCTGGATGTTGCAGCTCGGTTTCGTAGATCATTAAGCCTGGCCTCACGTTGTTGTTGTGTTTCAGAGGCTCTGGTTTTTGCAGCCCTGTTTCTCATTTCTTGGAGTCTGGCTTCACGGTGTTCTGCTGTTTCTGAATTTCTAGATCTTGCAACTCTTTCATGTATCGTTGCTAACCTTTTATCTCTTTCTTTATTACTTTCAATAGCTTTACGTTTTTTTGGAGGCATTGTTAAGCAATTATAATCTAAAAAATAAAAAGCAAATGTAATAAAAAAACCGTTTTTTTATTAATATTGATTTGATGTTCAATTTTTTATTAATATTGATTTGATTTTCAAATTTTATTAATATTGATTTGATGTTCAATTGTTTTTGTTTATAGTTTTAAATTACCAAGTGTCGGTTAAGTGAGAAATTTTTTTGATGTTCAATTGTTTTTGTTTATAATTCTAAATTATCAAGTGTCGGTTAAGTAAGTTTTGTTTCTATGACAGCAAAAAAGTAAACAAATTACATACATACAAACAAACACTCTCCTTTATATATATATATATATATATATATATATATATATATATATATATATATATATATATATATATATATATATATACATTTGCATTCATGTTCATTAGCCTGTATTCTGTTCTGTATATTATCATGTATTATGATTAATATTGCCATGTCTCTTTGGGGCATGTCATTACCATGTCTCATGGGGCCAAACCGGGGTGATGTCGCAAGGACATGGGTCCGACGTGCAGCATCCTGCCTGCGGGGGGCCACGAGACCCTAACCCTCATTTCCCCCCACAGGGCAATGGTCAATGCTGGACTCGCCTCGACGTCACTCCTTGAGGATGAATAACGAGTACCGTACCTGCTAAGGACGGTATATAAGGGCCCCATGGCTAAGGGGAGAGCAGTCTTGTGTCTTGCCTCGAATAGGATCGTTGGTTAGGGCGTGCTACCATTGCGACCAGCCGGCGACCGTGAAGGGGATCGTTAGCTAGGGCGTGCGACCAGCCGGCGACCGGCAAGACCGAGCAAGGTTTACTGGCTTATCCCGTGAGTGTACGTCGATTGTTATATGTCATGCAAGGTTTTACTGTTCTTGTTTTATGTCATGTGGGTCTTTAGACAATAAATGTATTTAAAGGAAGATATTACTTCATGCTTTATCGACCTGTCCTTCCCCACCTATGTCCCTCGCGACAGCAATAAGAGGTTTAATGGAAATACTTGTTCTCAAGACCACAGTATAAATGGAGAAGGAAATGCCATTGAACAAAAATCTATACGGTGTACTTAAGAAAAGAGACCGATAAGGGGTAAAAGCCCGATCAACAGGCCAGCGGGGAAACTTGCGCAAACAATACAGCGGCCACGGGGATATGATGGAGTCTTGTTGTGAAATAACGGCGAAGGAGTTTGAAGTAGATAGCTGTATCTTGGGTCATCGTGCGCTTAAACACCAACAAACTAATATATATATATATATATATATATATATATATATTTGTCTCTAAAGAATGTATTTATTTAGAACTGTGTTTACATATTATTTTCACGACTTCTGCCTAGAATTGCCCATTCCGAAACTCAATACGCTATCCTCATCTGTGCGGTCTGGAACATGTACGGGTTCAAGACTGCAAAAGTGAGAATAGAGAATGGGGAGTCGGAATGCGCAGTACTAGGCATGGGAATTGCATAGGAATGCCCAATATAAGCCCACTGTATAAAACGAGGTGAGGGCTGGATTGAAGGTAGTTGAGGAGCTTGGAAGGAATCAAAACAGTTGACGGGATAAGGATGGTTTGGAGTGATACTAAAGTCAAACCTTCTATTTATGTCCTTGGTTTAATGTCTTCCGATCCATAATTAGGTTAGCACTGTCCGGTGCATCACGTTCACAACCATCGTGGAATGTTTGAGCAAAAGCTTTAGCGCTACTTATGTAAGTACCAGGGAGTTCTTTGGTATTGGAGAAGATACTTACGGTTAACACTTTACGTAACATGCAACCCTGAAGACTCGATACCATATTTCCCGAACATAATGTAGAGGCCTAAGCTGGCTCTCCCTCCAGTTCTTATTTCTCTAATCAATTCACTAGAATGCTAAATAGGATTGAAGGAGTAGCAGAAAATGGCACTGTGTAAGGGACTCTGGAAATGGAAATCAATGTAAGGGACTATGAAGGAATGGCGATACTCGCATGGTAGCTTGTTAGCTTTCAGGATTAATGGAAAACAAACTTTATATGGCGTTTCTATGGAAACATTTCATTTGCTATTAACATTCCTGGAGTCTTTTATTAGTGTATTCGAGGTTCCTTACTTTGAAACCATTTTTTGCATTCGGAATGGAATGAAATGGAAGGTTGATGCCCCTTTCTTTGAACAATCATGCCAGACATTTTCGCTTTGAGATTGGGCTGAGGCATGTTCCAATGGTCGTGGGATTTGCTTTCGAGCTTTTTTTTAACTTGCCGGGAGTCACTTGCGCTTAAAAATACGAATAGGTTATTACACTTACAGTTTGGTAATTTCTCATAATTTCTCAATTTGAAATTATTGACCGTTGATTTGGAGCATAATTGACGTGCATGATTGTCAGTTCTCTGATTCTTAAATATCTGTATCAATCCTGTAAGCGCTATCATTTTTATACTCTCTATAGAGCCACCGGCATGTCAGGCATTGGGGGATGATTAAAAAGTTAATTTGAATGATATTTATGATTAAAAAGCCACCGATATATATTACCATTTCAATTTTAAAGTCATCGGCCTCCGCTTACTCGGTTCACCAACGGAATAATTTAATACGACCACCATATCCACTCCCAGTCAATTGTGATTCGTCACGATAATATACTTTGAAGGAAGATTGGAAGTGGGACCTCTTTTTTCCAAAATTCTTTTACTTGGTCCTCCAAAGTCATCGCTTCAAAATCCGAGCATAACGTTTTTGAACATTCCAATGCATGATACGAGGAACGAAATGAAAAAATCGTGTTTTACTCATTACAATTCTATCAAAATCAGAATTCACATACAAGTACAAGTGAGAGCGTAGTGGTCTGAACGTGAGAGCATAGAGACCATTATTCTCTCACATGCCCTTTGTCTACTGACTAGAATATATGAAAACAATTGATACACTCCATTATGGCTTGTTTATCAAAATTCGCATCGACCGTAGTTCAGCGTGACACTTCTTGTCGTATCAAAAGTGGGAGAGTTGAAGTCAAATTTGCGTCATTTTCGGTGAAACTAGGTACTCAAAATGAGGCGAGGAGTATGTCTCGGCGTCATAACAAAGTGCATCTGCGATCAATTTTAGGTTCCCCGAAGGACTTTGAGAGGACCGCATATCTATGGTTGCCAATTCCATTGCAATTCTCAAGGAATTTGGCCATTGAAGCCATTCCCTTCCGGCGAGAGATTCAATTAAGCATTATAGGCTTATTTCCATGTTTAGGCATGCCGTTATATTTAATACAAATATCTAAGTGTATCGAAATATAAAATTGTTACTTCCTTGATGACGCTGCACTGTTTTTTTAACTAAAGATGATAGATGACATTTGGTAATTACCTAAATTTATTGATTTACATTTTTACTGAAAAATTTTTATTTCATATAATCTGTTTTGTAGGGTTAAGGTTACCACGTCTCGAATATCCCTACAGGTTTATCTTCTTTTCATTTATCGAGGAGGTGTAGGAAATACTTTGTTTCACATTAAAGTCGTATTTTTTACCTAAGATGCGCCAAGCTATCTCGAAGACAGTCGACGCATACTTTTCAGCCTGGGAGCAAGAATTACGTAAACTTGAATGCCAGTATTGACAAATGACACTGCGATCGGATAAAGTTATTCTGATCCCATATACATACTTTCAGCATATTTTAAATGAGGCCGAGCCAGCGAAAGATAATGTTTCTCTTTGACCTTTTCATCACATTTACCTAGTACTCTTCTAATAAATCCTAATTTTTAGTTAGCTTGTCCATATATTCCCCGTGTGTTTCACCCAGGAGAAGTCGTGAGTGAGGGTAACGTCTAGGTATTTAATGGAGTGTACGCATTCCATTTCTGTGATTTATGATTATGCACTTGCGGGGTTCTTCACCGATTGTATGTGGCTTTCCAGATTTGTCAATGAATAGTGAAATATTGTATGATGCACGCAAACCATTAGTGATGTGATTTGAAGCATTACACAGAATCTTTGAAAGTGTTGGACGATTTTGCAACCTGACAGGAAGCGACTGGAAAAATGTTCAATTCTTTTCTGTCTTGTCAGGCTTGCCTTCCTAAAATGGTCAATTAGTCTGGAAGGTTTCGCCGCCTCATTCGAAAACACCCTTTCGCATAGTAAGCACATATTCATGTGCATGTTTATAAGAGACTCTATATCTATGTACTTAAGTTAATCCACATTATACACTTCTTCTTTAATGAGCTATTTTCTGCCATTCTGTTTCTACAATAAAGGTTGAAACATAAAATTTATGTAAGCAAGGCTGAATACTGTTCTGCATACCTGGAATTAAATAGGATTTATTTACAGGTAATTTTCTCTTGAATGGTAGTAGTTTTACCTCCGTAAACTGAAAATATTAATACAGTTTATTTGTTTTATATAGATATTGCATTTTTCATATACAAATGCAATACATTTATCACGCGAGGGCGAATTCGAAAATGGTGCGTAGGGAGTTTGTGCCAGAGGTCTGCACACGCACCTTTGCCGTCTTTCATACAGAAACCAGACACTCGGCTGCAAAGTAAGCTCCTCTCGAATTCGATTTATAATACTGGTCTAGTCAGTTGAGGGTGAAATAATATTTCTTTGGCTCCTATCCTGTCGGTATGAATCATGTTAGTCCATGCCCTTTCCTAAATTGAATGAATATGAAAGGCATTTAAAAGGGACCGTTGCAGTGAAATTGGCTTTGGTTCAATTCTTGGATACTTGTGTGTGTATTTGTTCAACTAAAGATTATCCCATGGGAAAGCCGCCTTTTCATTTGATGATAAATTATTAAGCGGGACTTTGTGAAGAAGTATGTTTACTACTCAATTTACTCGTGAAAGCGAAATATTTCCAAAGTTTTCTTTATATTCAAATAATTATTGTGAATATTGCTCCTTGTTTGAAAAAAATATGCTTCCAGTTAATGTACAATGGCATCAAAACGGTGACTTAGATTAGTGAACCGGGAATATAATTGATATCTAGCCGGAAAAGGGAAAGTTTAATCGTATACTACCTTGATCAAAAAGTTCCCGGAATAACCACCGTGTGGCGCTCCCATCGTTCCGATTTGAGTTCTGTTTTTTTTTGTTAAATTGGTACATCTGTTGTTGATATTCCCTTTAAATCTTAGTGTCATAACTTGACATTTGCAAAAGTTACGTAGCCAAGAGTTCATCTATCTCTGTGTGTGTTGGAGATTTTTTACAATTTCAGAAATGGATTTAAATTTGCAACAACGAACTTGTATTAAATTTTGCGTAAAAAACGGATTTAGTGGCGCACGGACGTTGGAAATGTTGGAAAAGTGTTTCGGCAACGATTCTCTAAAAAAAACGGTCGTTTACCAGTGGCACGAGCGGTTCAGAAGTGGTCGTGAGTCAATCGAAGATGATGAACGCAGTGGCAGACCATCGACATCGAAAGTCGGTGAAAAAATTGATAAAGTAAAAGAAATGTTGGTCAATAACCGCAAATTAACCATCAGAGAAATAGCGGAGGACTTGAACATTGCCTATGGATCCGCCCAAGACATTGTGGTTAATGATTTGGGTTTCCGTCGTGTAGCAGCAAAGTACCTCAATTTCATGCAAAAAAGAGACCGTGTTGACGTCGCAAAAGACATGATTTGCGAGGCTGAATCCGATCCCACATTCATCAAAAGGATCATTACTGGAGACGAGACGTGGGTTTATGAGTACGACACGCAATCCAGACATCAGGCAAGTGAATGGCGTTCACCAAATGAGCCGAGACCAAAAAAACCACGTCGTTTTCAGTCAAAAAAGAAGGCAATGCTGACGGTTTTCATGGATTACAACGGTGTAGTGCATCATGAATTTTTGCCAGAAGGCCAGACAGTAAACAAAGAGTATTATTTGGGCGTTATGAGACGTTTGCGTGAAGCAATTCGCCGAAAGAGACCAGAAATGTGGGCAGAAAACTCGTGGATTTTGCACCATGATAACGCACCGTCGCACAGTGCTATCATTATTCGTAATTTTTTGACGAAAAATGCAACAAATACCATCCAACAGCCACCGAATTCACCTGATTTGGCTCCCTGTGACTTCTTTCTGTGACAATCGAGTTAAAAAACCATTACGGGGAACGCGTTTTAGCAGCCGAGAGGAAGTAATGGAAAAATCGCAGGAAGCACTGATGGACATACCGAAAACCGAATATAAAAAATGTTTCGAGGATTGGATCAAGCGCTGGCATAAGTGTGTTGCAGTCGATGGGGATTACTTTGAAGGGGACAATATAGATTTAGATGAATAAACTTGTATTTTTAATTTTCTGAATAAATTCCGGGAAATTTTTGATCAAGGTAGTATATACGAAGTATAAGAGAAAAGTTCCTCTTTTTGATCTATATATCACCATTTGATGAAAACATAAATACTGGCCGTTTCTTAATATACTTCGCCTCATAAAATGATAAAAAATTATAAAATAGTACAATAACAGAATTAAATCATGCGATGAATGAAAATTAACTTGCCAATACAGCCTTGATAATATCGATGGAACCGAATAATTTGGAAAATGATTATTTGGTATCCTGTATTTAATGTAAAAACACCGACTCTAATTATCAGGTGAACTGATTCCTCTCCGGATTCACACCCGTTTTATTCACACTGAGCCTTTCTGTCGAAGTACTCAGCGTCGTGAAGTTGTGCCAATGATAGATCAAATGAGATTAAACCCCTTCAAAAGTTTCCCATGTGCGAGAAAGACTTGGAAATATTTTTCAACCGTTCCTACTTTAAAATGTAAGTAAACACATGCTTTAAATTACTTCCAGAAGCGAGAAACCATGAAAATTTTAAAACCGAAGCTTCAAAACGGAGACAAAAGGAACGTTAGCGAGCCTTCAAAAATGGCACATTGTCAGAACCCTCCGGCGCGCCGGAGGGTTCCGACTATGGCACCGAAGCACCCCCTTGCCGCTCCCTTGCCTCTTTCCGACCCCATAGACTAGAGCACCACCCCTCGGGGGGCGGTAGCAACCACTTTGAGAACCACTGGTATAAACTATTAGAAAACCTACGGCTAAAATATCAATAAAAAAACCTACAACCCTGAATAAATATTTAAGTTACCAAATGTAAAAGATTATAGACCGGGGAGTAGATATAGTTTGGAAGTAAATATGGTTTACAACCAGAGAAAATTGACTGCGAGACAGAAAAGCCATTAAGTGACATACAATCGACGAAGGCTGAGAGAGTATATAGTATCATCCATGAAGGTTGCGCAAGAATTTAGGTAAAAGGAAAGGAAGTGTTTTTCAGTCGATTCGAAAGCGAGAGCTCCTAGGGTGATATAGAACACAAGGTGAGATAGAACACAAGCATAAAAATCTTAAAATATCCGAGGAGACCCCTCGTAGATATTTATTTGGTATTTGTGTCCATCCGAAATCTACCTTAACTGGTAGATTAACTAATAAAAATTGATTCCAACTCCCTGCAGGGAATAATGGAGTTACCCTTTCATACAAAAGAGCATTTCATGAATATACGAGGTGAATGAATATAAAAATTATTCGAAATACCATCATCTGCATTGACTTGGTGAACATTTTTCACTTATTGGCTCGGCTCAAGTTTTTATGTTCATTAGAGCTCTCTGTCCGCATTGTCATTGCCCGTTTACGAGAATGATTAAACGTAGAATACTTAAAGAACATAAAATTATTGGGAATCGTTGCAGAGAGGAATGTCAGGAAAAAACTGTCGACTTCAAGTGCTTTTATATGAACATTGGAAATAGAAAGAAGAGTATGCCCACTGCCCATATGTATCAAAAGCTGATATCACGATATCACGGTTTCACTTATTCGCTGCTGGGTTAAATTGGAGAATGTCTAATCACATTAATTCCAAAGGATAAGGTTTCTGATTTGAATCTCTTGGAAATATTAAAAGTAGGTCAATGTTAAAATATTAATTCTTTTCCATTGATCATAGATATCTACGGGCGATCGTTCACTCCTTGCTAACAGTTCCACTAGTAACCTTACGAGAGTCTAAATATCAGCAGTGTATCCCCTGCAATTAACGTTTTATAAATAGAATCCTGGGTGTCTTTATTAGCTTCCCTTTGCCATAAGATGGTGCCTTTACTATTTTAATAAGGTGGTGTCTTCTACTGCCAAGTCTAAGGATTCTTCGAAAGTGAATTGGTACATAATAACCAGAAAAATATTGTGTAATTTAAAAAAAGTCAGAAATACTGGCGTATTTAATTATTTTGTTGGTGAACCGAGTAAGCGGAGGACGATGACTTTAAAATTGAAATGGTAATATATATCGGTGGCTTTTTAATCATAAAAATCATTCAAATTAACTTTTTAATCATCCCCCAATGCCTGACATGCCCGTGGCTCTAAAGAGAGTATAAAAATGATAGCGCTTACAGGATTGATACAGATATTTAAAAATCAGAGAACGGGCAATCATGCACGTCAATTATGCTCCAAATCAACGGTCAATAATTTCAAAATGAGGAATTATAGAGTTGACTAAACTGTAGGTGTAATGAAGTATTCGTATTTATGAGTGAAAGTGACTCCTGATAAGTCAAAGTAATAGTTTATCACAGATATATTCATTTAAACATGTTCAGCCGATTAGTTTTAGACAAATTAATAAAATGATGACATCGAATGAAATATCAGCAGTTGTTAATCAAATAATTGCCCATATATTGTCATGGATGAACTGCATTAGTTTCACTAAAAAACCATTTGTATGAAATTTATTCCACTCTACCCTCCTAACCTAATTCTGATTCGGAAGACATTAAACCAAGGGCATCAATAGAAGGTTTGGCTTTATTTTCACTCCAAACCATCCTTATCCCGTCAACTGTTTTGATTCCTTAGCAGCTCCTCAATTACTCTCACTCCAGCCCTCACCTTAGATACAGCGGGCTTATAATGGGCGTTCCTATGCAATTCCCATGCCTAGTACTGCGCATTCCGACTCCCCATTTTCTATTCTCCCTTCTGCAGTCTTGAACCCGTACATGTTCCAGACCGCACCTATGAAGATAGCGAATTGAGTGTCGTAATGGGCAATACTAGGCAGGGGATCGTGAAAATAATATCTAAACACAGTTCTTAAGAAATAAATTCTATAGAGACAATATATATTTTAGTTTGTTGGTGTTTCAGCGCACGATGACCCAGGTGCATTCAGGCGAAGATACAGCTATCTACTTCAAACTCCTTCGCCGTTATTTCACAACAAGACTCCATCATATCCCCGTGGCCGCTGTATTGTTTGCGTAAGTTTCCCCGCTGGCCTGTTGATCGGGCTTTTACCCCTTATCGGTCTCTTTTCGTAAGTACACCGTATAGATTTTTGTTCAATGGCGTTTCCTTCTCCATTTATACTGTGGTCCTGAGAACCAGTCTTTCCATTGAACCTCTCTTTTTGCTTTCTATTCCAACAGTGAAGACAACAGACGTGACGCAACCAGTGGCCTACCACTTGGGCACTTCTACAGCATCACGGGTCTTACTTAGCCTGGCGCGTGAAGGAGGAAAGAGCTGGAAGGTGAAAATCATTAAAATTCCATATCCTTATATTCACACTAGGAACTTTAAACGTACCTTTTCACAGCATATTATTATGCGTTGTAATTGCAGAGAAACTTTATGAAATCAACTTTATATAATTCACAGTTAGGCATTCTCATGCTGCTACTACAAGCCGGGAACACCTGGACCAGTAGCCCATTGTTTTGGACTTATCGCTGAGAGAAATAGTGCTGATGAGTCTTTGTTATAGTATGTTAATTAATTCTTTAAAATCCAATGATAAATACTTCATCAAATTAACTTCGGAGTTGAATACGTCAGCGAAAAGACAAGGGGTTAGTTTTCGGGTACGTCTCCCCACCTTCTTAGTCGCCCCTTAAAACAGGTAGGGATACTGTGGGAGAATCCCGCATGAGGGTAGGGGGAGTGAGACCAACTAAAGAGATGATAGAGTCACCGCGAAAGAGGTATTGAATGCTACCCAAGGATATCCCAGTGCACTGCACAGGCCGTCGGACGGGACGCAGTTGACTCATCGCACTTCCGAGGCGGGATTGGCAATGCTGCTTCGCCTGTGCCTCAATCCTCCCTCCCCCTCTCCTCTGACCTTCCGTCCGACCCACCCTCCCCGTAATATACAAGGTGCCATGCCCTTATGTAATACTCTTATCTTCATACTACCTACTGAGGAATAGTTATTGCCAACATATTTATTTTACCGAGTTCCTGATGGGATTTTCCTTACAGCAATTTATCGCCAATTTAATTGGAACTTGCAAATTATTTTCCGGGTCGCAAGGCGTTAGCATCATCATTGGGCTCATTCACTTACATGTGTTACGGCATGCACATATTTGTATAGTCATGGACTAACAGCAATGAGACCCACGCCTGGATTCACTGAATAGTAACGCGATGGCTCGTTTAATGACTCGCGCGCATATATGGAGAGGCACGCTATTGCATCGTAGGCTGGTAGTCTTGGAAGCAGCTGTACGTACAATCGGCGCCCAAGCTATCGGCGATTAAGGGAGCCGTTAACTGATGCGGTTCGCTCCAGCTCAAAGGCCTTCAAAGATACACGAAATGCTCACTTTCGGAATTGAAATGGGCAAATGATTCCCTCCGCCTCCTTTTCCATCGCCCCAATTCGACCTCACTCATTCTTGTGCGAAGCCTCCCCCCTAGCGAATAAACCCCATTAGCCTCCCCCGCCTTCCCCCCAAAGTCCGCCCCCTTACTTGCCGACGGGCATTTGGTCTCAACAGTTCGCTTTGAGAACCGTGATGAGCCAGCCGACCGTAGCGGAGGGACTTATCGCTAACACGGAGTTCGGGAAACCCGCGAGCGCACATCGTCGAGGTATTCTGGAGAAGACTAAGCGGGCGAAATCACGGGTAGCTGTATATCATTGGTGAGTAGCGATTTAATATAAGCCCACCTGCAAACACACAGTGGTAGATTAGGCTTCATCATAAACGTGTTCAGTTTATCAAGTTTCTAAATGTCAGGTTTAGATTATGTAGATCTTAGCGCCACTTTCCAAATTTACGGTTGCTTTTCGGTACGTATGTATTCAGCCCACAAAAATTACTTTGAAATGTGCTTTCATTTACGAGCATCCGTATATGTATACACTGAGCAATGGGTTGAAATGCGCGGCAAATCCGATCTTCAGCTTGGCTAAGTTGTCGTTGGTTATTATCCTGGGGATGTATTAATGAAGGTCCCGTAATTGTCTTCGCTGGGGATCGGGTGGTGCGGTGGGTAACGTATTGGCTTCCCACCCAGGGGGTCATAGTTTGGATCCTAGAGGCGGGAGGTATTTTTCATTGGTGTCTCGATCCCTACGATGAAGGTGCTTTGTGGTGAGGACTTCGAGTGAGTACACCGTCCGTCGTTTGGGATTTTAACTGCCGACCCCTTGGTGCATTTCGTTGAGAGTTGATTACTGCCGACGTCTGGTTTCTCTCTACCCTTCCTCCTTTCTCATTCAGCCCTAATGGCGCTAATGACCTCAGCTTTTGGCCACATCCCCAAAAATACGAATATTGTCGATCTTCGGCAATACTGAGGTTGCAATCACGGCCGAGGTAGCTTCCAATTTTCGTGTTTGCGCACACGCTGAAATTTCGATTTGCGACGTCTTAATTCTTCGTCGTTGTCGACGCTCCTCAATTTATAATCTGATTACCTTCTGGTCTACTCCTGTATTGGAATGTTATTCGAAATAAGGAGTGACTGCAGATTCGATCGTGTTTAAAGTAGATAAAAAGCCAACCTGAATTTTGTAGTTCATTCCTACGAACGCAGCGGTGGCACCCTAATTAGTTTCGTGCTTGAAAACAAACCACTGAGGCTGTCCGCTCGAATCTAGCTTCGGGTTTGCGAGCGACTGGAATGCATTTCCCAGGAATCCTTATAAGGAAAACAAAGCGCTCAAGCTCGGTGAAATTGGCCACCAAATCCTTTATTTTGTCAGTCTTAAAGAAATGGTTTTTTGAAGATGCTTTCTCTGCAGATGCGCCTCAGATTAGATCACTTCTAGGCCGAAACGTGTCAAGCTTCCTTCTTCATTTCATCTAAGGCCTTATTGTAGCAAAGACACCTGAAAAAATGTCCACCTGCTGCCGAGAGCAGAAAATATCGGTAGAATCTTTCAATTTAAGGTTGCTCTGGCTCTACTGAGACAATTTGCCAAATATTTTCACTCACTTCCCAAGCCGGGAAAAAATGATTACTATGTATTTTCCACAAAACTTTATATATGCGACTAGTTTCAATGCCAAGTAATAATCCTCGGGTACCTTCAGATGACGCCTGTGTGTTGAAATTAAATGTTGCAGATGAATGTTTTGTGGGATATACATCGCATTCAAAAAAAATTTCCACAAAATCAAGCCTGATATTGAGTGCACATAAGGGGAGAACGTTAGTCATTCTTTCTTTGCATTTCCGGGTTCTCCATCTGCGTTTTTTGTCTTTTGGTGACAACAGTTTTGCTGGTCATTCTACCTGGGTCCTCGGGTCGAAGGTATTTTTAGAAGCTTTCTTATCCAAGACCAAGGAATATCAACATTAACGATAAATATCCACTAAACAGTTCGTGGGAAAGAATTTTCCAATCAGAGCATAGTTCTTGACCACCAGCCCTATATAAAGTGGAGAACAAAGCTTTGAAAACACTGTGAAATCTCGCTCAGTATGAAACTCTCGCATGCGGCACCCCACCCTTGTCCAAAATAAGGAAACATAATGAAATGGCCCACACCACCATCCCTTAAAAGCCTTATCAAATTTAAGTTCAGCAGGCCAAACTCAATCAGTTTGGAAGGGCAACACTAACTCTGAACTTGGCTTTAAACACACTGACGATGCGTTTGCAATGGACGAAAGCACCCACGCTCATTGAAATCACTCCCACCCCTCCACTTATTTCTTCTCCATGTGTGAATACATTGGTTAAGTCATCGTGAAAAGACCTCCACCCCAACAAACTTATCCCCCCCACCTTCTTTACTCATTTCACCATTCTAATGCACTCATCGGCCAGGTCATCCAGAGTGGACGAGTTTTCCCCTCATTCATTCTTCTCCCTTTCTCTCATCCTAACCCTCTTCCTTCACATTCCCTCCTTGTCCCAGCTGGGCTTCATAGTCTCCCATTATACTTGCTTGCTCTCCACCACTTCCTGCAACTGGATCTTCCAGCTCTTCATTCCCTGGATTCCTCCAGCTTGCCTTTTTGCATACATTGCTTTCTTCTTTTCCTGGCAGCCTACCTTCTCTCGAGCGGGGCATGAGTGGAGCTCTGTGGAAGCATTCCATTCATAGCTGCAGAGGGAGGATGAGGAGTGAATGATGGAGTGAGGGAAGATTGAGCTGCAGCAGTGGGTCAATGGAATTACTGGATCCTGCTCTGCATATTTCAGGTGGGCTTGAATGAGTTTTATCAACTCTCACCATCGATTTATACCTTAGTAATCAATCCAAAGGGATTTTTTTAAAGATGACCATGATTGTACATCTCACGATTAACTGTTAGCCTGCATGAAGCTCTAGAATCCAGTGAATGGGAACATTCAAAACATATCTCTGTCCTATAATATAGTTTTCCTCAATGTATGAATGCCACATAATATTCCTATTTTAATTTCAGATTTCTCCAAATATATGGATCATGATTTTATTCTAAGGACCAATTAACAGTATGTAAAATTTTGGTTTTCTTGTCCTCCATGTTGCATAATTTTATTAGGAAGATTAATGTAATGTGCATATCAAATGTTTGGAGCAGTCACTAGGAAAGAAAAAATCCGGGCAGATAAGTTGCCCATTTTTGTCTCTTTTCATGTAGTTAACATAAATTCATTCTAAGTGAAGATAATTACTTAGCTGAGTTATGCATTGTATTGAAAACTGATGCCATGAAATTATGACCTGGTAAAATATCTCTAACTTATAACCATTGTTACCTAATATCAAATTTTTTTGAAAGTTTTTGCATTCTTAGTTAATAGGTAAATAACATGACTTCAATGAAGATCCGGTTGGTGCAGTAGCTAGTGTATTGGATTCCCATGATGAAGGCTTGGGTTCAAATAACAGTGGCGGCATAACTTTTCCAAGATATCCTAATCCTTACTTGGTTGCCATATGCTATAATGTAGTAATTCATCCATCAAATGGAGCATTGAAGTGTGTGACCCCTTGAGTCTTTCCATTGTAGTAGGCTAATGCTGACAATGGTGTCCTCTTCCCAAACCCATTCCCAGATTGATATCCTAGGGTGTATGTATTTAAGCACAAATGCAAATATTCACAAACTTCCACCTCCAATATTGGTCATGGAGATGAACTTAATCTTAGACAATAAACCTAGAGAGATTTGGAAAATTATTAACGTATCCAAGGGTCCACATAATGTACAAGATCAACTGCATAACTCCGCTGGTAATGCTATACCAGATTACTCTAAAATGGCCTCCATTCTGAATGATTTCTACCTATCCCATCAAAATCCCACAGTTTCAGTCAACTCAGCTAATTATTCTCATATTCCTAACTCATGCAATTCTTTATATATATTCCCATGTTCAGCCATGGAACTAACCAACATAATCAATAAATTCCCTAAAACATTTAGTCTTGCATTAGATGACATCCCAGGGATAGTCATAAAAAGGCCGTTTAATGATATTAAGGATCAGCTGCTGTTCTTAATTAATGATTACCTAAAAACTGGACTTTTCCCAAGCCCTCTTAAATCAGCAAAAATTGTGCCGATATACAAAGGGAAAGGTTGAAAAATGGCAATGAATTCTTATAGACCAATATCCCTGTTGAACCAGTTGGGGAAAATATTTGAAATAGTTTTTTATCAACGTCTTGCATCATATCTTGAAACATATAACCTATTATCCACATCTCAACATGGATTGAGGAAAACAAGGTCCACTACAACAGCCACATATCACATGGTGAATCAAATACTTTCAGGATTGGATAATAGAACTGAAACTTTAGGATTATTTTTTGATTTCAGTAAAGCCTTTTACTTCGTCAATCATCAGTTACTCCCAAATAAACTGAAATGCCATGGTAAAAGAGGCACACCCTACAAATGGATTGAATCTTATCTAAGTGAACGGTATCAGTATGTTGAGCTCTCAAGAAATGGCTCCAAATTTTTTTTCTCCTGGTAGAGAAGTAACACTGGGTGTTCCCCAGGATTCTATACTTGGTCCTATTTTATTTTTAATCTATATCAATGATCTCCCAGACAAGCTTAAGTTCATTAAGGGGATAGACCCAATATTGTATGCTGATGATACAAATATTATTGTCAGCCTCCTCAGTAGACAGTTTGACAGAAAGAGCAGCTGAAGTAGCTCAGATTTTCAATGAATGGTGTCTTCATAGCTTTCTAAAACCCAATATAAATAAGTCCAGCCTGATTTATTTTACTAATGAAAAGACAGTTTCATCTGCAATCTCAGATGATGTAGAAGGTGTGAGCATTCCCCAAAATTCTAGTACCCAATTCCTGGGAATAATCCTGCATAGTAACATGTCTTGGAAGGAACACATTTTCAAATTACGTAGAAAGTTAAGCTCCCAATGCTTCCTTATTAGAAATATTATATATTCTGTAAATTTAGAGGTCCTTCTATTCATTTACTATGGTGACTTTTATTCTCTTGTTACTTTCAGCATCCTCTTCTGGGGTTCCTCTCCCCATGTGGGCATAATCTTCAAAATCCAAAAGAGGATTATATGTATTATGAGCAATGCTCCTTGCAATGCACCATGTAAACATCTCTTGAAAAGACTTGGTTTATTACCAGTACCTTGCATATATATATTTAATGTCATCTTACATGCAAAGGGTAATACGAGGGTCATCCGGAAAGTAGTACCCGTTCGTGAAATAAAGACACAAGTAAATATTAACAAACATAAAAAATTTTATTTGAAAGAGGATACTTTAAACTACTTCTCAACATAATCTCCAAGCAAATTAAGGCATTTGTCATAACGTGTGACAAGTTTCTGTATTCCTGCTGCATAGTCCTTCGCCGCCAGCTCATTGAGATACAGGGTCACTCCTTCTTTAAGTTCTTCATCGCTGTCAAATCTTTTTCCTGCCAAAAAGTCTTTAAGCTTTGTAAAGAGATGAAAATCTGAAGGGGCCAAGTCCGGGCTATACGGTGGATGGTGGAAAGTTTCCCATTTGAATTGCTGCAAAAGTTTTTGTGTTATCCCAGCTGCATGAGGCCTGGCATTGTCATGAACGAGAATGACACCAGTAGACAATAGACCTCGCCGCCGATTTTGTATTGCTTGCCGTAATTTCTTTAATGTTTCACAATACACATTGGCATTAATAGTGTCTCCACGGGCCATAAAATCAATAAGCAATACACCTCGTCGATCCCAGAAAATGGTTGCCATGAGTTTCCTGGTGGACAGAACTGTCTTGAATTTTTTTGGTTTGTTTGGTGAATGAGCATGATGCCACTCCATTGACTGTCGTTTACTCTCAGGTGATGCATAACAAACCCATGTTTCGTCACCAGTAATTATGCGAGTCAAGAAAGAGTCTCCTTCATCAGAATAACGTCCCAAAAACGTCAGTGCTGCAGCCATACGCTTGGTTTTGTGCTCATCTGTAAGCTTGCGAGGGACCCATCTTGCACAAATTTTTGCATAATGCAGATGGTGTTTAACAATTTCATGAACAATTGTTCGAGAAACATTGGGAAAATGCTCACAGATGTCATCAATTGTGACGCGCCGATCGTTCCTCACGAATTCGTCAACTGAGCTCACCAGTTGGTCTGTAATGACAGACGGTCTCCCCGAACGCTCATCGTCGTGTGTGTTCCCCCTCCCCATGTTGAAGTTGCGACACCACCGCCGAACAGACGACTCGTCCATTACATTGTCTCCATACACCTCCTTTAATTGGCGATGAATATCACATGGGCGAACGTTTCTTGCATTGAGGAATTTAATCACTGCCCTCACTTCACAACTGGCGGCGTTCTCAATTTTTTTAAACATTGTAAACAATCACAGAAACAACACAGGCAATGCTAGCGTCACGCAACTTGGCTCAGAGAAGGCAGACAAGCCACTGAAGCTATCTGACCTCGTCCAGCGGCTACTCGCGTCGTCAGCACTTCATGCGGCACGAACGGGTACTACTTTCCGGATGACCCTCGTATTTCTCTGTAAAAGTCCAACCACAATTACCCTAGTCACTACACAAGGACCTGCAATGACCTGCACCCACCATTTGTCAGGACACACAATACTGCTCATGGGCCAAAAGCAATGGGCTTAAGGTTATTCAATAAACTTACCCATGAAATCAAATATGAAGCAAAAGTACCAGTTTTTAAGAAAAAGCTGTTCAACCTTTTAAAAAGTAATATGTTCTGATCTGTAAATGAATACCTGGAATTGTCACTATGCGTCAATTTCGGCTTAACCAATTAATATGTAAGAATACTAGTGTATTGGTTTGTGTGTGTGTATGTATGTATATATATATATATATATATATATATATATATATATATATATATATATATATATATATATATATTGTATCTCTTCTAAAATTGTGAAATTTATATCTGACATGTCCTATATTTGTGTATGTATGAATATGCAACAAATCTCCGGACAAATAAATGTATTATTATAATTATTATTTAATCCTTGTTTGCTATTCTTCAAATGACCAATGAGGCTTAAAATGAAATATTTCGGCTATTTATATCAGGTCTGAGATGTATCACATTGTTTGCCTAGCTGTGCAAGTTATACAGGTTCTTTTTCACAGGAACTCTGTCAGCCAAAATGTATGCACTGAGTGATAGCTTACCCATGATTTGTGCCATTCCACCTTGACTGCTTTTATTACCATAAAAAACGTTTTCTCACATTATTATGCAATCTTCAGGTACATGTGAGCACATGAGAACAAATGTTCCTACTACTACAGGAATTCAAATTTAGATTCACATGCAAGGTATAACTTGAGGAGTGCAGTAGGCCATTGTAAAAAGTATTTGTTAGTCATCTTGGGACAGATTTTGTGGAAATGATTTAAATGAACAAATCACAGACTGAGTAAATCAAATTTTGATGAATTTTCATAATGTTGAATTTCATAGCTATTGAAAAGTGTTAATGGCAATGTAATCAGCATACAGTTTTTTCTAAAGTTAAAAAGTTTTAAAGGTAAATTACTTTCATATAGGTATTGAAGAATTTATAGAACTATTAAAAACTCTCTAATCATACCCATCATATCAATCTGCAATCGAAATTCATAGTTTTCTTACTAGATTTAGTCTTATTTTTATCTTGGCCAAAATCATTTATCCACCTCCCATCCAGTTCTGACGCCATGTACAAAAAAAGTAAAAGTAATAATAGTTTAACCACAAAGATCCACAAATAGGGCAATTTTTAACCACATGCTCCTAGTCCTGTAACTTATGGTTGAATTTTTTCTTTGTTGCCTTGACCCCCAAACCGTTCATGTGGTTAAATGACCCTTTTTTAATCAAAAACTCCCCTTGCTGCCACCCCTCCCATTGTTGTACTCTTCTAAATTTGTACTTACTATCTAAAAATAATATTGATGGACATCAACTACCCCACCCCAAGCCTAGAATGGACTCCACTTTGGAAGAAACTGTTTTTTGATGTTAGTAACATCTCCTATTCATCAACAGCATAACTTTGGGGGCCACCATTTTAACTCTCAACTGAAAGAGGCCACGCAGTGTGTGCTCGACCACATGAGGTCTGATGAGGAAGAAGAGGAGATAGAGATGAGAGCAAGATTCACACTGCAGGTACTGACATAAGCTTATTTTAAATCTTTATATATTTTATCCTCTTTGTAAAAATTGGGAAATATTTGATTTTAAGATCTTTGCAGTGTTTCTACAAGAAGTAGCGAGGGTTACATGCAGTTATTGGCATGTCTCAAGCCAAAGAGGGCCTCAATAAATAGAAAACATGTCATTTTATGACTCAAATTTGCAATGAGTTTTCTTTTCTTCTTTCTAAAATTAATCTTTCAATCAAAGAAAAACTTTTCAAATCTAGATCATATTTCCCTTTAACTGGTTGGATGAGAGTCATCTAATGTGTCTGTGCTAACTATTTTCTTTGAACCTTGGCATAAATTTAAGTTAGAATACAGGTGTGGTACACTCTTTGTCCTTTAATGTATTTTAAAAAGCACAATGAACCTTATGTTGATTGAGGGAGATTGATTGGGTATTTTCTCTCCAATGAGTTCAAGGGTGGCTGGGGATCTTGTTCTAAGGAACAGAGGAGCTGGTTAGGGTGAGTTATTTTTAGAAAAAAGTTAAAATAATCTGAGTATATGTTAAATTCAATTGCCTTCATGGACCCATAGTGATGTGAAGATGGTGTCTCTGGTTTTCCTTAGTTTTGGCCATTTGAATTTTCACTTCCATGAGTTGGTGGGCATCCTCTGTTGAAACCCTTGGCTTATTTGTATGATTTCTGTGGCTTCTCTGATGAGTTCAACTTTGAATTGGCACTCAATGGCCATTCATTTTGCCTATCCAAATTACATGTTGAGCAAAGGCCACTCTGCACATATTATGCAATGGCCAACAAAGAGAATTGCTTGTTTTTATAATGCCTCTGTTGTGTTATTGCAAGTGACAGTTGAGTTCTGTATGAATGGACAATGTAAGACTTGCTGCTTTATTTAAGCTTCCACCTTGCAAATGATGCTTTTGCCTAGGATGCTTTTAATTATGAAATTCTTTGGATTAATTGCAAAACCGCTTTGACCAGATAGACCAAAGCAGTGGAAAACCCAGGACTCCTGATTCATCATTTCCCAGTTTGTCCCTCTGCTACTGCAATTAACACCTTAAACCCCTCTATTTTCTTACCTCTCTATCAGCCCCAGCCCCACTCCCCCTTTCCATTACTCCCCCTCTCCATTACTCCCCCTCTCCATTACTCCCCCTCTCCATTACTCCCCCTCTCCATTACTCCCCCTCTCCATTACTCCCCCTCTCCATTACTCCCCCTCTCCATTACTCCCCCTCTCCATTACTCCCCCTCTCCATTACTCCCCCTCTCCATTACTCCCCCTCTCCATTACTCCCCCTCTCCACTCCCTTACTCCCCTTTTGGAGCCAGACTATTTAAGTTGAAAAAATGTTGATATATGTCACCTTATGATGATGCGCAGCATCGAAACTATGGTAGTGAAATATTAAATCTTCATTGGTGAAATGTTGTTTCTTTTTACCATTATAATGAAGGAATTCCACCAAGTTAAACCTGAAACGTTTTTGTTCAAAACCCCTTAAGACAATCCCAGTTGCAAATTTTCTGTCAGTTCTAACAGAAAAAAGTTCTTTGTTACTCCCAACAATACCCGCTATTGATATATCCTCCAAGAGTGTTCCCAAATGTTTTAGCGCACCTAAGGGTTGTTTTATTTGAATAGCTTCGGGACTGAGGGGCATGACCCCCAATTTATTTAGCTACAAGTCTGAATGGAGAAGGCAGGAGGGTAGGTGGAAGACTTGTTACGGGACTTGGGAGGGACCAATGGGATACAGGGCACCTTCTCTCTCACCGGTTTTTTTCTCCATTCTTTCCATTCCTCCCTTCTATTGTATTTCCTGTCTTCTCTAAGTCCTTCATCACCTCAGTTCATCGAGAGAACATTGGTGATAGACAGTGTATTGGTGCTGTTTGGTGTTTAATCAATTGGATTACTGCAAGGAATATGATCATGATACAGAAGGAATATACGTATCCTGCAGAAATTCAAAATTTGTGACCCTTTTTGAACAGACCTCTTATTTTCATAATGACTCTTTTTTTTGGCTTTAGATTTTCAATATCCTTATTGGGAATCATGAAGGTATTTTCTCTGGACAGCCTTGTTTCCCTTAATACTTGTAAATTTCCTTGAAATCCCAGATAGGCCATTGAGTAAAAATTTCAACAAAAAAACAAAGGGTTGACCTGCATGGGCAAGAGGGTATTTGTACTAATTAAAAAAATTATTTGCCATCGGAGTTGAACTTCAACAATGACAAATTTTGAAATTCATTGCAATGGTAGCTTCGTAATAGTGATGCCATGGCTATGACTTGTCCTGCAGTTGCTTCTGAATCCTGATTGTTGCGGTATAATGGGGGTAAAAGAAAGAAATTGTAGCAGTCGCATGTGGGCAGCATTCGTTGCAATGGTGGTGAATTTTTGAAGGAAGTGGGTCTTACTATTGATTAAATAAATCCAAATATATGATTGTTTATAACTTGATCCCACTGTTGAAAGTGCTCAAAAAAATTTCTTTTCATCCTTGTTGAGAACATGCATTTCATGAAAGTTCTAAAGTCATAATAAAAATTACTTCACTGGAATGCTCTTAAATATTCAATAAATACAAAACACTACTTTCACAAGGGGAATGTAAAAAGGAGGTAATTTTGAATAAATATTTAGGGGCCGACTAGAACAGGAGATTAACCAAGAATCAGGCATATATAGTGAGACCCTCCCTGTTCTTCAGTGACAAGAGCTTACGCCAAGGGATATCATAGATTATTTCATTTGAACTCTGGGTTGCTTCCTAATTTGATACTTCTAGAAGTATATAAATGTCATTGAAATGATAGATTGGCCACCTGATGAATAGCAAATATGGTAACTGTGGCAATGCTAAGTTTCAACTATTAATCTTAGTGTCATGTCCAACCCAATTGGTCCAAAGTACAAACGGGAAGAGATTATAAAATGAATACTCGAAAATGGTAATAGACATTAATGAATTGAAATGAAGACTGGTGGACATATAGGTGGTGGGAAACTTTCTTTCCTGTTGGACTCTATAATTTTTACTTTCAGTGTGAGAAACTGCCTTATTGACCTGAAATAGACACAATGCAATTCTACGTGAATGCTGGTTTGATAAGAGAGATACCCTTGAATTAATAAATATTATTTGTACCATGTGTAAAATTCGCATAACAGTATAATAAGATAGGACTAGTCCCATTCTCTGAGCCAGCTCTGGTGTCCCAGGGTGAACTGTTTAACTGAGTAATTGGACATGCAATCAATTGGTCGGTAGCAGTCTATGAAGAATTTTGAATGAAATATTTTTCAAAATGCTCATTTGTTGTGATAAATTTTGTTCTGAATCATCATAAAAGGTATTGTTAACTGAAACTGAAGGATATAAATGTCATTGAAATGGTAGATGTGACCTACCTGATGAATGGCAAATACGGCAACTGTGGCAATGCTAAGTTTCACCTGTTAATCTTAGTGCCATGTCCAACCCAATTGGTCAAAGGTAGGAACAAGAATAGATTCTAAAATGCATACTCGAAAATGGTAATAGACATTAATGAATTGAAATGAAGACTGGTGGACATATAGGTGGTGGGAAACTTTCTTTCCTGTTGGACTCTATAATTTCTACTTTCAGTGTGAGAGACTGCCTCATTGATCTGAAAAAGAAACAATTCAATTCTACGTGAATGCTGGTTTGATAAGAGAGATACCCTTAAATTAATAAATATTATTTGTACCATGTGTGAAATTTGCATAACAGGATAATAAGATAGGACTAGTCCCATTCTCTGAGCCAGCTCTGGTTTCCCAGGGTGAACTGTTTAACTGAGTAATTGGACATGCAATCAATTGGTCGGTAACAGTCTATGAAGAATTTTGAATGAAATATTTTTCAAAATGCTCATTTGTTATGCTAAATTTTGTTCTTAATCAACATAAAAGGTATTGTTTACAGAAACTGGGTTAGTGTCACCTTAAAAACTAATTGCTTCCAACATTTGTGATAAGTGTTCAAAATTCGCCCTGCTGTGATGGTAAAGGAAGGAATCAAATGGGAGAGGTGGAAGTCCAGGAGTAGTGCTTCACTGCTGACTGGAGGGCCCAGGTTCGATTCAAAGTCATGCCTCTGAGGCACCCTCAGCTGGACCTAAGCTGTTTTTTTATTTTGGATAAAAGACCTTCCTGGGAAACCATTTCCGGCACAGGGAAAGGCACTGACACCCTCTACCCTGATGTGTGAGGGTTATCTCATCTCATCAGGCTTTTAGTATTGAGTCAACTCTACCATTACTAACAAAACAGACCTTTGGGTTGATCACTGTGATTTTTCGTGGTTTATATCACAGTGGTGCCTAGCATCCAAGTATTTAGTGGTTTTTCATGACATGGCTTGATAATTCTTTTGTTTTTATAATTAGTATATTTATCCCCATTTGATGTAATCCAATCTTAAAAATGAAATGGTTAATAAAGACTTTTCCTGTGTATTTGTGGAGTGCTGAAATGTACAAAATATTTAGCAGGCAGCCATTCATTTTTTAACTGCCAGACACCAGCTGCAACAGATAGGAAACGTGAACAAAGGTCGGTAGGTGCCTATGGTTGAAATTATGAATTTGTCATTTGAATTAAAGCGTTAAGTTATTCAAGCTGGAAAAACAGCAAACAAACCCCAATGAGTTTGTTGCAATGAAGTAACCATAGTGAAGAAGCTGTTATTGACTGGCCCTTCAAAATGGTCCTTTAAGACCCATGAAACCCAAAGAGCCTTAATATAACTCTTATGTATATGGCCAACTTTCATTTGATGTTTCTATTTCTTCCAATTAACAGTTGTCGGGTATAGGGGTGAATGTTCTCCAATCCTTCCAAGAGGCTTTTTCTCTCCTCTTTTTTCCAATTTAGTTTCTCATGATGCAAATTCTTAATCTTCAAACTAGATAATTGAATATAAATAGTCTCTCAAAGAAATATGAAGAGTACCGATTATATTTTAAAGTAATCTAGTATTATCTACTCCTACATAGTCACATTTTTTGATTTGGCAAACAGTTTCCCATTGAATTAAGATTAAAATCCTTCTATTAGTTATTATCTAGTTCTGTAATTGGTAGCCAAATCTGATCCAATAAATTAGTTTTGATAAAGTTACCAGATTGATAATCCTTGTTTTGATGCCAGATCCCAGACGAATCAAACCTACTGCTTGATTATATTCTTTAATTTTAAATTCCTAGATATATTATTTTTATTTGATTGCTACATTTCCCTGTTCTTTAACATAATTATGATTATATTAATCTGCCAGTAAAGAGGTTAGTGAAGAAAACTAGCTACCAAGCAGTACAGAGGCAACTTCCCTGACTCACCTAACTAAACAAACCAACTCTAGAGAAAACCCCTTTTCAATATATGCATATCTCCTTACTCCATTGTCTAATATGCTTCTATTATTTATCCTTTGTCGCCTAACATTCTTCCCTCTATTACAGTTTTCATCACTGCATTGCTAATCTGAAAGGTCTGCATTCCTGCATGAATATTCCCAACAAACCACTCTCCTGTCCCATGATTCATAGTACTTCCTAGTTAGTGGGCTAACAATATGCAGTTGGGAAATACATTACAATTTTAATTTCTACTGTCTGTGCAACTAAGGAAATGAATTTTTATTAGGTTTTTGATACAAATTCCATTGTTAGGTAAACTTAAATAATTAGTCTTTCCAGGCCATGGTGTAAGGGAGTAAGTTAAGCCTTCAACTTTTCGTGTGGACAAAACATTCTGGAAACATTTTTCAATGCACTTAATTTGAATTTGGGTGAGAGCCAAAGAAACTTTTTTGTAGATGCAGTAGTATTATCCCTGAAATATCAAGGACATGGTTTTCGTCTAACCAAAGGAATCTTCCAAAAGTATTTTTTGCTAATGTAATGCATTGTTTGATAAAAAATTACTTATATAGTTGACATTTTTGTATTCTATGAATTTGAAACTAATAAAGGTTTTTAATATATTCTTGCATTAATGATTCGTGAACTGCTACCATAAAGAGCATGAGATAGTTGCAACCAGTGCCGTGGATGGAAATGCATAGATCAACTGCACCATTGAAACTTCGCTGAGATTAAGTTCTGGAGGAATTTATGGAAAATACTATTAGTAACTAATATTTAATTGTTTTGGATCAAACATAACCCTTCTATACTTCACCACTGGCCAATTTCATTGAAATAAAAAAATTACATAAATTACTGAAGATGAACTATAGAACCAGACATTGCAGCCTATTAGGGTTGCCGCCCCATTTTTAATTAGAGCATCATCTAATATTAGACTCCATAATGTTTAAATATTACCTCGCTAATATCTAAATGAATTTTTACGTTCAGGGCATTCTGTAAGAATGGGCTGCGAGTAATCGGAAAGGTGCGTCCTCTTTCATTTTCACCGTGCCCAAAGTTCGTACGAATCACATAAAACAAAAGGCATTTAGTATGGCCGTGTAAAAATTGAATTTCAAAATTGCGCGTCGGTGTCTCCAGTGGGAAAAGGATGTACTAGGATGTGCTAGTATTTCAGGAGGTTTCAATTAGTGAAGGCATGCGCCATCTGTTGGCTGAATCATTAACCAATTCTTTAATTAATTTTTTGTTCACTAATTTGCAGGCAAGTGTCACCAGGGATTTTGACGGTAGGTTCAGGATGCTGCGAGAGATCAGGAAAACAATTAAATATTGAACATTTTTGTGAAAAGGGCGGCCATTTTTTCCGGCGCCCCGCCGCCCGGCCGGAAAAAATGGCAGCCCTTTGCACAAAAATATTCAATATTTAATTGTTTTCCTGATCTCTCGCGGCATCCTGAACCTACCGTCAAAATCTCTGGTGATAGTTTTGTGCATATTAGTGAATAGAAAATATTTTGCAAAAAAAAAATTTCGGCTGCAAAAGTAAATCGATGTAATATCCGCTATAGTCTCCACTCCGCATTCCGCCTCTTATCCCCCAGGCTACTGGGTTTCTTGTGTAAAATGAGTTCGCAACTAATATTCGTTCTGCAAAACTACGGACTTTGCCAATTTTTTTCTCAAAATCAACTCGAACTCGGCAAGGCTCTCCCACCTGACGAATCCGAGGCATCTGCCTGCCTCAACACCTCTCTAGCATGGCGAGTGGCTCTGGACTTAGAATATTTTTCGCTGGGTGGATTCGGGACTTGGATATATTTTCCCGGGGAAGCATATTGGGTCTCACGGTACCCCGCGACGACTCGAGAGTGGTTGGCCGTCGATGGAGCTACTCTTTTTTGAAGCGTGAGCCGGTTCTTGGAAAACATTCGATACCACGCTTTTTTGCATTTCATAGACCAATTAGATCTCATTATTGGACTTCGTTCAGTCCGGTGCATGACGTAATTTTTGACCCGGTGCAAGCAAATGTAGCTCATATGTTTATTGTAATCACGAATTACACCTTAAAAACCAAAGAACAATTGTTCCGTGTGCACATAATGTTGCTATGCAGGATAGGATAAAATTACTGTAGCATAATTTGACAACATTTTAAGCTATCAACGCACGGATTAAGGCATATTTTCATAGTTTACATATGCTAAACAATGCATATTTTTTACGTATATTTCAGCCACTAATTAACTCTTTCATGCTTATAATTTAAAGACAATGCCTCACACGGTTTTTTGGCTTTTTAAACAATTCGATAAGAAAGTTTCGAATAGATATTTGCAGGAAATATCGTCATTCCATTCAAGTTTAAACTATCTGCTCATATTTCAGTTTTAATTCATAACGAATTTAATAACCCGCATTGCCGAATGTATGGCAGAGGGTCTAAATATATTCAGCCTGACATTATTTTTTGGAGATTACTAGAATACATTCATTTACAGTTGTTTATACTTTAGGTAACAATTTAAATCAACATTTTTACCAAGTTCTTACCTCAATAAAAAAACTTTAGATTGATTCCTGAATTTTACAGTCTAATTCTTCAGCAGCATGTTAAGGCAAACCTAGTCATTCAAAACTTACACAAAGAGAAAGATTGAAAAAATTAGACAGCATTTATTATTGTTTAGTTCATCTTTATTACTCAATAATACATTTGTTGAGACATTTGTATTTGAAATTGCACCAATATTCCAAATAACCTTGGTTAACCAAAACATTTTACTGAAATACCCTCCCAGCCACTATCCAAAAAGTTAGGGGCAGAGGAGTTTCAGTCTATTCAGAGGCCTTATTTAAGGCTGACACCCACATGAAGTGCACTTCTTTAGATTCTGACAGTACTGTCCAACTTGGCCGCAGCAAGGAAATGTGCACCTTTGTACCTTATTTCCTTCAGTGAGAAAGCTTGCTGATCAACCTCCATTCCCATGGATGCTGCTCTTGTCACCTGCATAAGCAACCAACGAAAGACCTGAGGGGAAAGCAATTTCAATATAATTATGAATTTTAAGGTAATATAATTTTTTAAACTACTTTTAGGATGTTTTAGGCAAAGATATAAATACTTTTGTGTTCAAAAGGGCTAAAGAAATATATACAGGTTTATGATTGAAAGATTGGTTCCCCTGAAAAAATAAGAATCCCAAGAACCCAAATCCATGGTGGTTGACAAATTAGGGCATCATGCCAAAATTAAGGAACTGAGATGAAGCAGTTCTTTTCCTTGAGTTGCCTTTGGTTTGCATGTTGAGCCCCCTGAAAATAATAGAATTATGATGAAGCTGGAGATTTTCCAAAGTCACCAGGATATAGGCAAGGCCCTTCAGAGTTAAACTGATATTTCTAAACCCTTGGCTACCACACTTCTCAGAAGAAATAATTGCATACTAAATTTCCATCATAAGATTATTTTAAGTTAATGATGAATTTAAAAATGACTTTTTTCAATAAATAATAAGATATCAACAATCCTGCGTCATTGGGATGATTACAATTTGGGCTTCTTTGGTTACTTTTTGCCTTGTTTTTCCGAAGATGCGATGATTTCAACATGGGTCACTCTACTCTCAAAAAAAAAGCTAATTTGAATCTGTAATAGCTCCTTAGGTGCCATAAAACTGATAAATTTCCTAGCCTTATTAATACAAAAAATCTACACCAACTCACTTGATTTGGCAGATATTTCATACTTAAGAAGTGGTCTCTCAAAATCTTTTGCCACCACCAGAAATTGGTGCCATATTATACAAGTAAGTTTTCACTGCGGAATGATTTTTTGATTAGGTAAAATATTTCACAATTAAAGGTAAAACAATTTTAACTAACACTACTAAATAATAAAACAAACCTTTAAATAATATATTAGTTCATCTCTATATAAAAGTTTAAAGTTGGTATTGGAAAGACACTATAATACAGCCACTTTACTTCTCAATCTTACCAAAAATGAATACCTGACATGGTAAGTGGTCCCCGGAATGAAATTCTGGTCTTTAAATTTGGAGAAATCTGAAATTAAAATAGGAATATTATACGGTATTCATAAATGGAGGAAAATGATATTATAAGTTAAAGATATGATTTGAATGTGCCCATTCCCTAGATTATAGAGTCATGCAGGCTAAGAGAGTTCATTGTGAGCTGTACAATCATCATCTTTCGAAAAATCCCTTTGCATCAATTACTAAGATATAAACCGACAGCAAGAGTTGGTGAAACTCATTCAAGCCCACCTGGAATGCACAGAGCAGCCTCCAGTAATTTCATTGACCCATTGGAGTGGCTCAAACTTCCCTCACTCCATTCACTCCTCATCCTCCCTCCCCAGCCGCAAACAGAATTCTTCCAGAGGGCTCCACTCATGCCCAGCTTGAGGAAAGAAGGCTGCCAGAAACAGAAGATAGCAATGTAGTCAAAAAGGTGAGATAGGGGAATGCAAGGAATTAGGAGCTGGAAGACGCAGGCACGGGAAGTGGCAAGAGAGTGAGCAAGTGTAATGGGAGACTATGATGCCCACCTGGAACGGGGAGGGGATGTGAGGGAGGAGGGTTTGGATGAGATAGTGGGAGATAAGAATGAAAGAGGAGGAAAACTCGTCCACTCTAGATGACCTTGCTGAGGAGTGTGTTGGAATGGTGAAATGAGTGAAGGGGGGCGGGGGGATAAGTTTGCTGGGATGGAGGTTGGGATGTATACAGATGATCCCCAGAACACTATTCCATACGATTCCCCTGGAGAAAAGATTGGAATGATGCACGAGTTTTAACACCACTTATAGAATTATGCAGGAACCAAATAGTGTACATCAAAGTGTGCCATTCAGAACACACATTATTAACATCAATATTCCATGCCCCAGTTTATTAAACATGTAGACCTAAAACCTTGGTATTGAATGTATAAGCAATTAATTCTTGTTGAGATTGATGTCAAAATCCTCTTGCAGTATTGCACGATTAAATGCAAGGACCAGTGTCTTTTTCCAAAATTCGCACACAAGTAGTTTCACCTAGAATGAAAGTGTTAAAAATTTACTAAGTTAAGTAACCTTTAATGATTTAATTTCTTTCCCTTTTGACATTTTGTCAAAATACATTTTAAAAGAAGGAACTTGGCAAAAATTGACAATAATTAATTCATCTCGCAAAAGGTGATTCTTACTGAAATAATTTTTCCAATACAAAGAAAATAATGAAAGAGTGATAAGATAAACTTTAACATAACACTCACATTATTTACAGTAATTTCAATTTTCATTAGCATTCATAATGAGTTACATAAAGGCGAGGAATTAGAGCTTATTATTACTGCCCTGGGGGACCTGGATTTGATTCAGAGTGTTGCCTCTAGAGACCCCCCTCTCCATCCATGCCATGCAATTTTTCTGGTACCAGATCTTCCTGGGAAACCACAAGGTGGTACAAGATAAGGAATTGGCCCCCATTATTACCCTGCTGATTAGTGAATGTCACAAAGGTCAGCTTTTTACTAGGTGAGGAATATCAACATAGCCAACCCACAAATTTATTAATGTTGTTTGATAACATAAATAACATCCCAGTCAGCATAAGCTTAGTATGCTCTATTGTTTCACCCAAATCCAGGATACTTAAATCCCAATTTGAAAACCATTTGAAAATCAAACTAACCAAATGATTAAACATGAGTAACCACAAAGCCCGGCACAAAGATTGAGATTTATTTATAAATATGAGAGTGCATCTCACCTCACAAAGGCCTAAGGCATGTGGGATTAAAAAGTTTGACAGAATACCTGACACCCGGTTACAAAGGTGTTTGGCAAATTAGGGCATCAGCCCATAATTAAGGAACAGAGATGAGGCAGTTCATTTCCTTTGGCTGCCTGTGGTTGGCATGTTGAGCACCCTGAAAATAATAGAATTATGGTGAATGAATGAATGAATGAATGAATGAATGAATGAATATGGTGAGTTATGTTAATTTAATGATGAAATCTGAAAAATGACTTTTTTCATTAAATATCAAGAATCCTGAATCATAGCGATGATTGCAAATTGGGCTTCTTTGGTTACTTTTTACCTTGTTTTTCCGAAGATGCGATGATTTCAACATGGGTTGCTCTACTCTCAAAAAAACTTAATTTGAATCTGTAATTGCTCCTTAGGTGTCATAAAACTGATAAATTTCCCAGCCTTATCAACACAAAAAAATCTACATAAACTCACTTGATTTGGCAGACACTACATACATAAGTGGTCTCTCAAAATCTTTTGCCACCACCAGAAATTGGTGCCATATTATTCAAGTAAGTTTTCATGGCGGAATAATTTTTTAACTACATGAAATATTTCACAATGAAAGGTAAAACATAATTTTAACTAACACTACTAAATAATAAAACAAACCTTTGAATAATATATTAGTTCATCTGTAAATAAAAGGTTAAAGTTGGTCTTGGAAAGACACTAAAATATAGCCACTACACTTCTCAACCTTGCCAAAAAAGAATACCCGACAACACACTGCAGTAAATCCTTCCATTCCACATTCATTCTCCCTCCCTTCATATATTCCTACAGTCACCTGCATTGACTAACGTTCTCCCCTTTGATACACTCAATATTAGCCTTTATTACATGAATATTTATTTTTGAATGAAAGGAGAATGCCATGTATATCCCACAAAATGCTTATTTCCTACATCTACTTTCAACACAGGCGTCATCTTAAGGGACCCAAGGAATAGGACTATGCATTGAAACTAGTTGTCGCACGATGTAAAGTTTTTTGGAATATACATAATAATCTCGGCTCTATTTAAAGGTCAAAGTGTTCACCATTTCTACTTGCTAAGATAAAATATAAATAATTCATCATCATACTTATAACACTTGGGAAGTGAGTGAAAAAACAGCAGAGGAGTTTCAGTCTATTCAGAGGCCTTATTTAAGGCTGACACCCACATGAAGTGCACTTCTTTAGATTCTGACAGTACTGTCCAACTTGGCCGCAGCAAGGAAATGTGCACCTTTGTACCTTATTTCCTTCAGTGAGAAAGCTTGCTGATCAACCTCCATTCCCATGGATGCTGCTCTTGTCACCTGCATAAGCAACCAACGAAAGACCTGAGGGGAAAGCAATTTCAATATAATTATGAATTTTAAGGTAATATAATTTTTTGAACTACTTTTAGGATGTTTTAGGCAAAGATATAAATACTTTTGTGTTCAAAAGGGCTAAAGAAATATATACAGGTTTATGATTGAAAGATTGGTTCCCCTAAAAAAATAAGAATCCCAAGAACCCAAATCCATGGTGGTTGACAAATTAGGGCATCATGCCAAAATTAAGGAACTGAGATGAAGCAGTTCTTTTCCTTGAGTTGCCTTTGGTTTGCATGTTGAGCCCCCTGAAAATAATAGAATTATGATGAAGCTGGAGATTTTCCAAAGTCACCAGGATATAGGCAAGGCCCTTCAGAGTTAAACTGATATTTCTAAACCCTTGGCTACCACACTTCTCAGAAGAAATAATTGCATACTAAATTTCCATCATAAGATTATTTTAAGTTAATGATGAATTTAAAAATGACTTTTTTCAATAAATAATAAGATATCAACAATCCTGCGTCATTGGGATGATTACAATTTGGGCTTCTTTGGTTACTTTTTGCATTGTTTTTCTAAAGGTGCGACGATTTCAACATGGGTCACTCTACTCTCAAAAAAAAAGCTAATTTGAATCTGTAATAGCTCCTTAGGTGCCATAAAACTGATAAATTTCCCAGCCTTATCAACACAAAAAAATCTACATAAACTCACTTGATTTGGCAGACACTACATACATAAGTGGTCTCTCAAAATCTTTTGCCACCACCAGAAATTGGTGCCATATTATTCAAGTAAGTTTTCATGGCGGAATAATTTTTTAACTACATGAAATATTTCACAATGAAAGGTAAAACATAATTTTAACTAACACTACTAAATAATAAAACAAACCTTTGAATAATATATTAGTTCATCTGTAAATAAAAGGTTAAAGTTGGTCTTGGAAAGACACTAAAATATAGCCACTACACTTCTCAAACTCGCCAAAAAAGAATACCTGACACCACACACTGCAGTAAATCCTTTCATTCCACATTCATTCTACCTCCCTTCATTCCACCCAACATCCCTGGTATATTCCTACAGTCACCTGCATCGACTAACGTTCTCCCCTTTGAAACACTCAATATCAGCCTTTATTGCTTGGATATTTATTTTTGAATGAAAGGAGAATGCCATGTATATCCCACGAAATGCTTATTTGCTACATCTGCTTTCAACACAGGCATCATCTTAAAGGACCCAAGGAATATGACTATGCATTGAAATTAGTTGTCGCACAATGTAAAGATTTTGTGGAATATACATAATAATCTCAGCTCTATTTAAAGGTCAAAGTGTACACCGGTTCTACCGGCTAAGACAAAACATAAATAATTCATCATCATACTTATGATACTTGGGAAGTGAGTGAACACATTTGGCAAATATTCTCAATAGAGCCAGAGCAACCTTAATTAAGTTATAAGACCTTACCCATATTTTCTCCTCTCGGTAGCAGGTGGACATTTTTTCAGGTGATTTTCCCTCAATAGGCTTATGATGAAATGATGAGGGAAGCTCGAAATGTTTCAGACTAAGAGTGACCTCACCTGAAGCATATCTGCAGAGAAAGAAATTTAAAAACATCAATTATTTAAGACATGGGAAGAACTGGAATGGGGAATTCGTAAAATCATTTAGGTTAGCTGATGACCAAGCTTTAATTTGTCAGTCAGCCAAGGGGTTGCAAGCATTTCTATATGAATTGGAAACATTGTGACAGACATGGGATGAGAAATTATAATCATAAAACAAAAGTTACGCGATTTTCCAGAAAGAAAAAGGCTAAGCTAAACATTAAAATAGGAGGGAAAAAAATAGTGAGGGTAGAACAGTTTACATATCTCGGAAGGGTTTTGGACCAACATGGTCAAAGTAGTAATGAGAAGAAATGTACTTGAGAGAGAGGCTTTGACAAGGAGGGAGTTGATGACAGGGACATTGAGTAAGGATGCTGAGAAGAGACTTGTAAAAACTTTGATAAGGAGCGCAGTTGGGCATGGAGCGGAAACATGGTCAATGAAGCAGTAGGACAGATGTAGAATGGAGACTTTTGAAATGTGGGGGTAGAGGAAGTTGGAGAAGGTGAAAGGAACCGAAAGGAAAATAAATGAAGAAGTCCTTGTTGTGGTGGGCCAGGAGAAGGGTTTATGGGAGAAATCCTAAGGAGGCAGGAAAAAAGGATGAAGGGCATATTGGTCGGCAGTGGGATTTTGAAGACAGTGATAGAGGGGATAATGTTAGGGAAACCGAGGAAATGGCAGGAACAGGATAGGGATGTTGCATGGGATGAAGGGAGGAAGGAAGTACACAGAGATGAAGAGGGATTTGATGCAGAGTAGGTTACAGGAGTCACAAAATACTTGTTTGGTAGTTGTGACCATCCAAAACCTACCTTAACCGGTAGATAATTTAATGATAATAACAATTTTAAGACTGACAAAAACGGTGGCTGATTTAGCCGAGCTCCACAGCGCCGGGACGGTTCTTTGTTTTCCTTTTAAGGATTCCTGGGAAATGCGTTCCAATCGCTCGCAAACCCGACGCTAGATTTAATGGCGAGCGAGATACTAATTAGGGTGCTACCGTCGCGTTTGAAGGAATGAACTATACATTTCAGGTTGAATTTTTATCCACTTAACACGCGATCGAATCTGCAGTCCCTCCCTATTTCAAATACATTCCAAGCGAGGGGTAGACCAGAGAGTAATCAGATTATAAATTGTGTCTACAATGATGAAGAATTGAAAGTCGCTTATGGAAATTGCAATTTGTATGCATACGATAACTGGAAGCTACCGCGGTCGTGATTGCAACCTCGGTATTGCAGAGGTTCGACAATATTTGTGATTTCAGGGGAGGTGGCCGAAAGCAGAGGTCAATACTGCCATTAGGGAGCGATGAGGAAGATGGAGAGAAACCTGATATCGGCAGTAGGCCACTCTTAACGAAAGGCACCAAGGGGTGGGCAGTTCAACATCCCAAACGACGGACGGTGTGCTCACTCCAAGTGCTCTCCACAAAGCACTTTCATCGTAGGGATCGAGACACCAGCGAAAAATACCTGCCGCCTCTAGGATTCAAACTAGGACCCTCTGGGTAGGAAGCCAGTACGTTACCAACCGCACCATCCGAACCCTAGTGATGACAATTACGGGACCATTATCCAATTCAATCCCCGAGAGAATAACCAACGACGATTGAGCCAATCTGTAGATCAGATTTACCGCGTACTTCAACCCTTTTCTCAGTGCATATAAGTAAATACGGATGGCAGCAAGAGAAAGCATATTTCAAATTAATTTTAGTAGGCTTACTGCATACATACCAACATACAACAGTCAATTTTGGAAAGTGGCCCTAAGATCTAGATAATCGAAACCTGACAATTAGAAACTTGATACACTGAATACCTTTATGAAGAATTCTAATCTATCCCTGTGGGCTTGTATTAAATCGCCTCTCACCAACGATATAGAGGTGCTCGGGATTTCGACCGCTTAGTCTTCTCTGGAGTAGCTCGACGATATGCCCTCGCGGGTTCCACGAACTCTGGGATAGCGGTGAGTCCATCCGCTTCGATCGGCTGGTTCATCGCGGCTCTCAAGGCGAACTGGCAAGACAAAATGCCCGTCGGCAAATAAGGGGGGGGACTTTGAGGGGAAGGCTAGGAGGGTTTATTGAGGGTGAGACTTCCCTCAAGGGAGAGTGGAATCAAATTGGGACGAAGGAAAAGGAGGCGGAGGGAATTGTTAGCACGTTTCCATACCGAAAGTGCGCATTTCGGGTATCTTCGCAGGGCTTTGAACTGGAGTCTTGCAGTTAACCGCTCCATTCCTCGCCGAAAGCTTGAGTCGAGTGTACGTGCAGCTGCCTCCAAGATGACCAGCCAATAGTGCAATTGCGTGCCCCTTCAGAAATGCGCGCGCGTTATTATACGAGCCATCGTGTGACCATCCAATGAATCCAGGCTTGGGTTTCATTGTTAGTCCATGGCTATACAAATACGTACACGCCGTAACACACATGTAAGTGAATGAGCCCAATAATGATGCTAATGCCTTGCAACCCGGAAAATAATTTGCAAGTTCCAATTAAATTGGCGATAAATTGCCGTAAGGAAAATTTCATCAGGAACTCGGTAAAATGAATGTGTTGGCAACTACTATTCCTCAGCAGGTTGTATGAACCAGAATAATTCTTTAGTTTTCTTTGAGTTAATGACATAAGGGCATGGTACCTTGTACATAACGGGGAGGGTGGGTTGAAAGGAGAGTCAGAGGAGTGGGGAAGCGAGGGTTGAGGTGAGGGCACAGGTGAAGCAGCATTGCCAATCCCGCTTTGGAAGTGCGATGAGTCAACCGCGCCCCATCAGACGGACTGCGCAGTGCACTGGAATATCCAGGGGTAGTATTCAATTCCTCTTTCACGGTAACTCTTATCATCTGTATGGTTGGTCTCAATCTCCCTACCCTCATGCGGGTAAGGGGATTGAGAATTCTCCTGCAGTATCCCTGCCTGTCGTAAGAGGCGACTGAAAAGCCCGGGAGTCATGCCCGAAAACTAACCCCTGGTAAGAAAGGAGTACTTACAAACACTCTAATGGATTGAGGCACTGCCTGCTGACGGCCATACCATCTGGCCTGCGATCCACATGGGTATTTGCCGCGCCTGGGGACCCGCAAGTGAGAGAAGGGGATCCCGGAGGGTGAGGGTGCTCTGGTTCCCAACCCGCTTAATAGGAATCCGGTATGGATCAGGGAGTAATATTCCTCTTGAGCCCTAGGTATCGTGAAAGCGTGTGTCCGGAGTTTATCCACTCCCAGTCAATTGGCATTTTATCACGTTAATATATTCTGAAAGAAGATTGGAAGTGGGACTTCTTTTTTTCGAAATTCTTTCACTTTGGTCCTCCAAAATCATCGCTTCTAAAACTAAAACATAACGTTTATGAACATTTCAATGCATGATACGAAGAACGGAACGAAAAAAATCGTGTTTTACCCATTACAATGCTATCAAAATCAGAATTCACAGTGTATTATACAAGTACATGTGAGAGCATACTGGTCTGAATGTGAGAGCATAGAGACCACATTTGTCTACCGACTAGAATATACGGAAACAATTAATACACTTTATTATGGCTTGTTAATCAAAATTCGGATCGACCGTAGTTCAGCGTGACACTTATTGTCGTATCAAAAGCGGGAGAGTTGAGGTCAGAATATTGCTAGTCATTTTCGGTGAATCTTTGTACTTAAAACTAGTCGAGGAGCCATAACACAGTGCATCTGCCATCTATATTTAGGTTGCCCCGAAGGACTTTGAGAGAACCGCATATTTATGGGGTCCATTTCCATTGGAATTCTCCAGGAATTAGGCCAATCTATCAATTAATCTAAATATTTAAGTTAATCTAAATGTAAAATCTTTTTTTCCCCGATGACACTGTACTGTTTTCCTAACCAAAGATGTTTGATGTTATTTGGTAATTACCTTAATTTATTAATTTACTTTTTCACTCGAAAAATGTTATATTATTTAATCTGTTTTATAGTGTAAAGGTTGCCACCTCTCGAATATCCCTATCATCTTTTAATTCATCGAGGAGGTCTAAATTTATTCTGCGGTGGAGGAAATACTTTTTTTATCATTAAAGTCGTGATTTTTTACCTAAGAGGCAGCCAGCCATCTCGAAGACTGCCGGCGCATACTTTTCAGCCTGGGGAACAAGAATTACGTGAACCTGAATGCTACTATTGACGAAGAATGGAACTGCGATCGGACAATGTTATTCTGATCCCCTATCGTTCGTGGAAAATATTATATCAGAAATCCATCTATTCCAAACTTGATCTCTCTAATTTTATTGACAGGATCTCTCCCACCGTAGTCCGATGGGGTAATAATATATTTCCACATCACTGCTAGACGTCCTTCTAATTTGTGCAAGAGATTTAATCTATAATTTAACCTTCGCTCCGTGAGTGATTTCCAGTCTAGCTGCTCTAATATTTTGAATACGCTACTAAGTTTATCATATCAACCTTTGGCATATTTTGCTCCTCTACCCTGCGCGCGATCCAATTCGTCAATCAATCCAACTTCGTGAGGATCCCATATGTTTGCAGCATATTCTAAATGAGACCTAACCAGTGGGAAATAACATTTCTCTTTGACCTTTTCATTACATTTACTTAGTACTCTTCTGTTAAATCCTAATTTTTTGTTAACTTGTCCACATATTCCCTGAATGTGTTTCACCCAGGAGAGGTCGTGAGTGAGAGTAACGCCTAGGATATTCAATCGAGTCTCCGCATCCATTTCTGTGATTTATGACTACGCACTTGCGAGGTGAGATGGAAGAATAGCGGGGAGTACTGGAGTGATAGTTAGTAGAGTAATTTATAGCGGAGGGGATGAGAGCCGACGAGGGGTTGCCATAATGTTGAATAAATAGGTATGAAGGATCGTAGTCAACAAAGAGCAAGCAACGGATAGAATTTTACCCAGGTAAATCAAAAGCGAACCGACGAACTCGGTCATTATTCAGTCACATGTCACCAAGCAATCAGAAAGAGGAAGAAGTCGATGAGGTATATGATCAGTTAGAGAATATAATCGCGGATGTTCCTAGAGGGAAGCATTTTATAGTGATGGGGGATTAGGATGCAACAGTAGGCGAAGGGAAAGATGGTTATGAGGTAGGATATAACAGTTTAGGTAGGTGGAATGACCGCGGGGAGAAAGCAATTGAATTCTGCATGAGACAGGGGTTAGTCATCACCAACACTTAGTTTAGACACCGCAAAAGACGTAAGTATGAATGGAAAATGCTGGATTACTCTGAAAGGTGTCAGTTAGGTTATTTAGTGGCTAGACAAAGATTTAAGAGCAGCGTGATCAATTTGCACAGGTTCCTGGGAGCGAATGTGGGCTCATCACAATTTAGTTGTTATGAAGTGCAGCGACCGATTCAAAAGAAAAAGGCAAGGTAGGCGGGTTAGGAAATGGAAATGAGACGCATTAACTGGATTGACATGGAAGGAACATCAGCAGGCTGAATTTAAGAATTTTCTAGAGAATATTATATCTAATCTGATTTACCTTATCTTAATTTAATCTGTCCTTTAACCTTCGTTCCGGGAGAGTCTCCCAGCCTAGCTCCTCTAATATTTTGGATACGCTAATAAGTTTATCATAGCAACGTGTCAGTAAAATGAGATTGATTAAGTGCGGAACAGAATGGACCCAATGATCAGAAAAAACCCCAACCCATACAACATTTATGGCTGCTCAACAAAAGCCTCCGGCTTCAATTTTTGTTTAATGAGTTCTGTATCACAATACTAAGGTATGGTATGAATCAATTTGTTCAGCCTTTAAATATTGAGCAATACAAGTAGTAGACTTACTGCTTTATTGATAATTTGTTACTTAAAAATTCTAAATATTTACTAACTCTTAGCGTAGTCATAAATCACAGAAATGGAATACGTATACTCGATTAAATACCTAACAAAAAAATGTCTACCAGCTATCCTGTTTAAGATAATCATTCAACCCTCTCCCACGAGAGATGGCTAATGATGGCTTGCCTGTTCACTTAAAGATACTTCTAAATTGACCTTGGCAACATCTGCAAGAATTTGAAATTAGTAATGTGTTGCTCTGAGATTTTATTTCCGATCAACAGTAACCCGAGCCTTTAATCGTTATCTTTTTATATTCCGTTTATGACATAATAAGTCAAACAAGTGAGTAATGTAGAGGCTTTGAAGTTCAAACTTAGTGATACTGGAGTTATTTTCAAGGGTTTTATTTCGCTTATCTTCCACTATTCTTCCTTTTCGAGTATTAGCTTCAGTAGAAGGTCATCAGATTAGATATAATATTCTCCAGAAAATTCTTAAATTCAGCCTGCTGACATTCCTTTCTTGTCAATGCAGTTAATGCGTCTCAATTCCATCTCCTAACCCCCCTGCCTTGCCTTTTCCTTTTGAATGGGTCGCTACACTTCATTACTACTAAATTGTGATGAGTCCGCATTCGCGCCCAGGAACCTATGCAAATTGATAACGCTGCTCTGAAATCTTTGTCTAACCACAAAATAATCGAATTGACACCTTTCAGAGTAACCCAGCATTTTCCATTCATACTTACGTCTTTTGCGGTGTTTAAACTAAGTGTTGGTGATGACTAAACCCCTGTCTCATGCAGAATTCAATTGCTTTCTCCCCGCGGTCATTCCACCTACCTAAACCGTTATAGCCTACCTCATAACCTTCTTTTCCTTCGCCTGCTGTCCTCATCCGCGATTATATTCTCTAACTCATCATATACCCTATCGACTTCTTCCTCTTTCTGATTGCTTGGTGACATGGAAAAGGGCATCGGCGATTCAACAAAGCATTTATTCCAATTGTTTGTTAAAGGATAAGTCATATAGTTATTAATTATTGGGTGTCCGCCGCTTCAAATTCTCCCGACGTTAAGTTAGAGCCCTTTAGTTTGGGGTAAATAATTTTTCTTGTTCACAGCAAATATACCTAAACTCACTTCAATATCTTTACCATAGGCTATTCGTTTTTTCGTTTATTCGTTCAATTCATTTTTAACTACTGATAACATTTACGATATTAGCATCTGACTCATCGTAACTGTTCAATGAGTGAGGGGAATTTCATCCTTTTCGAGGTTTCTGCTTCGTTAAATTTTGAGCATTACCGCGAAGTCACTACGTAAGGAGGGTGACTGTACCAGTCGTAATTTTTACATATCGTTTTCCACGTTTAGATGGTGGCATCTACGAGGGCATGTAGTCGATGGATCAGCGTGAGATATCTAAGAAATTTCTTTTCTAATTGACAATATTGTCGGCTGAATCCTAGTCTCCGTTGAAGCGCATTTTTTATTTCATTTTCATTTGTATTAGATACTGTTGACGCTTGATACGATAAATGATCGAGATTTTCAGGACGATTTTATCGTTGATAATCGAGGTGCTCTATGTAAACGGGAGTGTTAAATAATCATTTCAAACAGGATCCTTTGAGTATAATCCTATATGTTACCCTCAGTTCATACACAATCTGTAACTACCGCCATATAAAACATATTTTTCGTACATATCAGATATGTTTCCAATTCAAACCGGGTGGCTTACGAGTGTATTTTATGCACATGTATTTGCGGATTCATTATATCTTAACACACTGTCGACATACGCGCCTGGCATGACCCCAAAGAGTGATTTACAAGTACAGGTTGGGAGAGTATCAATTGAAAAGGAAAATGGTTATCTACCCATATAATTTTTGGTGGCCAAAATTATTCTAAATCTTATAATTTTGGTATATTTTATCTAATTTTATATTCCAATCGGAAACTTGGTAGTGCCCTACGAAAATTTAGGCGTATATGAAATTTACAAGTACACTTACACAAACAAAACTTTTTATAAAGATGTTATGTATGTGTGTGTAAAGATTTATTGTCTTCCTTTTTAATTTCAGAACACGGGAACGGCGTTGGTTCCTTAACACGGGATAACACGTAAAAAATTTATTTTTAACAATTATCATAATGATTTTGAGGTAGACTAACTAATGGATGACTGAAAACAAACCACAATACCTCCGATTAGGAAGAAAACGGCGTACAGAAATAAGAAAAAATAACAACATGAATTAACAACCCAAGTTTTCCTCGATTCTGTCGCTTAACGACCGAAATAAAAAGAAGGACGACGGCGACGCATTAATTTCACCCCCGTCCTCCTCAGATTAGAAAGATTTAAGGGAGGGCACCCAAGGAGGTTGGATGGGCTCAGGAGGAGGGAGTACCCATTAAGTCCCTTTCCTCCTCCCCCTTCTTTTTCGAATTCAACGAGTCGGGGAGAGTGAGGAGTGCATTTTTTTGTTCCGAAGGGATAGGGAAGAGGCGGCGGACGCTTTTCTTGCGGACCAGTCGCTTGACGGGAAAGCATGGGCAACAGCCAGTCTCGCAAGGGCCTCCTCCTCTCGCAAGACGCGATGGCCGAGCCCACCCTCCCGCTCAGAGGGGAGTGGCAATTAAGAGGTCGTTTTGGTCTCCGCCAACGCCTTCTTCCATTAATACTTTCCTCCGCGTCTGAGAGGATGCGTTCGAGCCCCTAAAACCCTAATGGGTAACGGCTGTAACGAGGCTTCGGGTGGTGTGAGTGCCAGCCTGGAAGGATTAGGGGAGGCTCCCAAATCTCCGAACCAGCACGGTGGGATTCAACCGGCTCACTCTTGGTTTTCCTACGAAACGATTTAAAAATTTTCTTAGAGCCTCGAACTGGTTTATAATGCCTTCACTCCGTAGCTATTTCTCGATTAATATAAATCTCGTTCATATTATTAATTAAATATTATTAAGAAGAGTCGATCGTCGAAGAAAAAAAATTTATTGATCATGAAATTAGATAAAAATCGTCCCATAAGAAAATTTGCCCAACACAACCGATGAAGCGATATTTTATTCTAAATAGTAGTTGTCCACATATGAGGAACGGCGTAGAAGAAAACAATTAATGTTAATCCCATTTATTAGATTTGTTAGAGAGAAGAGAAAAGTTACGTAGCCAAGAGTACATCTATCTCTGTGTGTGTTGGCGATTTTTTACAATTGCAGAAATGGATTTAAATTTCCAACAACGAACTTGTATTAAATTTTGCGTAAAAAACGGATTTAGTGGCGCACGGACGTTGGAAATGTTGGAAAAGTGTTTCGGCAACGATTCTCTAAAAAAAACGGTCGTTTACCAGTGGCACGAGCGGTTCAGAAGTGGTCGTGAGTCAATCGAAGATGATGAACGCAGTGGCAGACCATCGACATCGAAAGTCGGTGAAAAAATTGATAAAGTAAAAGAAATGTTGGTCAATAACCGCAAATTAACCATCAGAGAAATAGCGGAGGACTTGAACATTGCCTATGGATCCGCCCAAGACATTGTGGTTAATGATTTGGGTTTCCGTCGTGTAGCAGCAAAGTACCTCAATTTCATGCAAAAAAGAGACCGTGTTGACGTCGCAAAAGACATGATTTGCGAGGCTGAATCCGATCCCACATTCATCAAAAGGATCATTACTGGAGACGAGACGTGGGTTTATGAGTACGACACGCAATCCAGACATCAGGCAAGTGAATGGCGTTCACCAAATGAGCCGAGACCAAAAAAACCACGTCGTTTTCAGTCAAAAAAGAAGGCAATGCTGACGGTTTTCATGGATTACAACGGTGTAGTGCATCATGAATTTTTGCCAGAAGGCCAGACAGTAAACAAAGAGTATTATTTGGGCGTTATGAGACGTTTGCGTGAAGCAATTCGCCGAAAGAGACCAGAAATGTGGGCAGAAAACTCGTGGATTTTGCACCATGATAACGCACCGTCGCACAGTGCTATCATTATTCGTAATTTTTTGACGAAAAATGCAACAAATACCATCCAACAGCCACCGAATTCACCTGATTTGGCTCCCTGTGACTTCTTTCTGTTCAATCGAGTTAAAAAACCATTACGGGGAAAGCGTTTTAGCAGCCGAGAGGAAGTAATGGAAAAATCGCAGGAAGCACTGATGGACATACCGAAAACCGACCGTAACTTTTGCAAATGTCAAGTTATGGCACTAAGATTTAAAGGGAATATCAACAACAGATGTACCAATTTAACAAAAAAAACAGAACTCAAATCGGAACGATGGGAGCGCCACACGGTGGTTATTCCGGGAACTTTTTGATCAAGGTAGTATATATTTATTCAAATTATTATTGTGAAAATACTAAATTTTATACGGAATCGCTAGCTTTAAGTATAATATATATGTGGTAATATTTTCATTGGTTAGACTACAGTATTGCGTAAACAGAAGTCAATTGAAACTTATATTCTCCTCATCAGATCTCCAGTCGAGACCTATGCAATACAAAAAGCTTGTAAAAAACCTGTTCTCCCGCGTACAAGATGTACAGATAATGGCTTAATCTTTTTTAAAATGGGAAACAATCAATTTCAAAGGAAGGTTTTTCCGGAGCTCCTGGCACTACTTTTACGTAAACATACAATGCAACTCCGTTACCGGTGCGATTTCTGAGAAAGTATCGTCGAATAATGTTATGAGCTTTATAGGAATTTAAAAATTCAAGAAAGTCTTTAACAAGGAGAAAATACACTCAAACATTGAAATACAGCGCGGAAATTAGAAAACACTTCACCAAGGCATACATTAAGGATGTAGATCACATTTTCCCTGGACAATCAGGAATCATAATTGCAAGAAATTAAAGTTTTTACAGAAATATTAAAGATATTCGATTAACAAGTCAGGACGAGATTAAACGCTGCGTAGATACAAGGTACATGGTTGTGCATGCATATGTTAGTTCATAGCATATATAGATATTTATATATGTACCATGTAGGTATTAGTATATACATTTGCATGCGTGTAAGATTAAAAGGCTTTTGCATGAATACATGCGCCTGTATGGGCCGCAGATTGAGATGAATTTGTTAATTCTGCATGTGGTTTTATTCTCTTGTACGGGTGGTGACATAAGAACCGCCGCCACACACCCTTACTGCTGCTTGCGGGGTATTATGTAGATGTAGATTTTAAGGACGAATGTCATGGATAAGCACAATAATACAAGATTGAATATTAAGGAAAACTAAAATTTGATCTTTCAAGAGAACGTTGAGAACCAAATAGACCACCTAAGTTAAAAAGGAAAACATTCTGAGAACACTGAGGGAATTGGTATTCTGAATCAAAGCACTGGAAGAGAAAAGACGCTTCGACCTTGAAGCAAGGCAACCAAATGAAGACAGCCGCGGAGGGAAAAGTGGACGAAAAGAATACGACAGAATCCGATCGAGTTGTATAACGAAAGCGATGGAAGATGTGAATGCGTAAAAATATGATGAGGTGTAAAATTTATCAAATATGGATATGAAGTGTAGGCCTGAATCATTGAAGATGAGATAAGATTATTGGACGTGATCATACCAAGGGGGAGACACATATCCATGCCAAACCACTTAATTAATTACAAGAACACTGTCTTTTGAGCAGAAGCGTTGGCCATGCGATCTCATTAAATTAATCTAACGGCACTCAAGTTTTAGAATGTGCGTGATTATTGAGAAAGAAGGAGTAGAATGAAGACCATTTTCCCGTGGATGATAGCGTGCCATATGACTGGTTTGAAACTCATCAAAGAAATCAGTAGCATGAGGTACACTGGACTAGACTTGGACCTGTATTTTCACCCAATCCAGCCCCCTTCATGGCTCTATTATAGCCCAAGCCACTTTACTCGGAGCAGTTAATACAGGCAATTAAAATATATATGCTCGACTTGACCAAATTTTACGCTGATAAGCTCCGAAAGCGGCCCGACATTTTTAAATTTCACTTGGATTGGGCTCGATCGTTTGACTTTTATGAAAATACATAAAATACGGTTATCATTATTATAATACTTTACTTACGTTCCTCCTTTTACTTAATTTAACCTATCATTCTTAAAACTGAGGAGTGTGACAGTTTAGTAGGCACAGTGGCTGAAGAGTGAAGATCATGGGTTTAAAATAGGGTGCTACTCCTTGACATCCCAAGAAATAAACTCAAACTAAGTAATTTTCAGGGTATCAGATCATCCTAGAAAAAAACCGGCGGTAAAGGGAAAGAAATTGACCCCTATAATATTATTTATATGGGTATTATATTATTATTAGGTAATCTACCGATTAAGGTAGGTTTTTGGATGGGCATAATTACTAATTAAATAATTTGTAACCCCTAGCAAAACACAACATCCTACTTTACATCAGGTCCCTCTTCAGCTTTGAGTACTTTCTTCCTCCCTTCATCCCGTCCAACATCCCTATCCTGTTCCTTCCCTTTCCTCGTTTGCCTATCATTCTCCCCTCAATTACAGTCTTCAACATCCCGCTGCCGGTCAATACCCCCTTCAGCCACTTTTCCTGCCTCCATAGGATTGCTCCCAACAAACCCCTCTCTTCGCCCACCATACCAAGTACTTCCTCGTTTGTTTTCTTCTCTGTCCATTTCACCTTCTCCATTCTTCTCCACACCCACATTTCAAAAGCCTCCAGTCTGCGTCTATCCTCCTGCTTCAATGACCACGTTTCCGCACCGTACATAGCTACGCTCCATATCAAAGTTTTTATGAGTCCTTTCTTAACATCCTTACTCAACGTCCCCGTCATCAACTCCCTCCTCCTTGTGAAAGCCTTTTTGCCTAGCGCAATTCTTCTCCTTATGTCCTTACTACTTTGACCGTGTTGGTCCAAAACACTACCGAGATACGTAAACTGTTCTACCTGCTCTAGTTTTTGCCCTCCTATTTTAATGTTAAGCTTGGCCTTTTTCTTTCTAGAAAATCGCATAACCTTTGTTTTATTAATATTGATTCTCATCCCATACCTGTCGCACTGAATTTCCAATTCACCAAGCAATGCTTGCAGCCCCTTGGCTGACAGACAAACTAAAGCATGGTCATCAGCAAACCCAACTGATTTTACGAATTTCCCGCCCACTTTCATTCCTACCTCCAGTTCTTCCCATGCCTCTTTGATCATTTCCTCTGCATACAGGTTGAACAGCAACGTTGATAATGGGCAACCCTGCCTTACACCTCTTCCTAACACTGCCCAACCGGACTCCCCGTTCCCCACTCGCACCTGAGCAGTCTGAGACATGTACAGGTTGCGGAATAGCCTCCTTTCCCTCCAATCTATTCCTATTTTCTGCAGAATACTCATTAGTTTTTCCCAATTCACTCTGTCAAACGCTTTTTCGAAATCTACGAAACAGGCAAATACCTCCTGATTGTGTTCTATATTCCTCTCGATTAATAATCTCATTACTGCAATGGCATCACGCGTACCTCTCCCCTTCCTAAACCCAAACTGATCATCCCCTAAGTAATCATTTGCCCTACTCTCTATCCTTTTTTTATGATCCTGAGAACAACTTTAGCTGCGTGGCATATCAAACTTATTGTCATGTAGTGCACACATGATGTAGCCTTTACCTTTTTCGGAATAGGAACTAAAACTGGTCTCACAAAGTCTTCCGGCCAGATTCCTTCCTCATATATGCTACGAATCAGCCCATATAGCCTCTTCCTCCCACATTTTCCTAAGCATTTTAAAAGTTCTGCGGGAATGTTATCCACCCCCACGGCCTTATTTAGTTTCATCTCCCTTAATGCCCTTTCTATCTCATTGTCTAGTATGCCTGGACCTAAGCTAACTTCCTCTACGTCATGTTCCTTTTCTATGTCTAACTTTGTTTGTCTAAGCTCTTTACTATACAGTTCTATATATTCCTTCCATCTCTCTTGGATCTTTCCTGCGTCAACTATTACCTTTCCCGCCTTATCTCTAACTGCAATCGTTGATCTCCCTTTCTTACCTCCCGATAAAGATTTAACTTTGCTTTACAGCGCACCGATTTCACCCTTCCTCTGCAGACTTTCCATATCCTCGCACTGTGTCTTCCAACCATGCTTCTTTTGCTTTATTTGTTGCCCACCTCAATTTATTGCTTAATTCTTTGTACTTCATCTTGCCTAATTCTGTATTTATATTCTTCCATTTTCGCCGCTCATCCATCTTTGTAATCATCTCATCCGTGATCCATGGTTTCCTAGTCCTTTTAGCCTTAACGGTTCCAATAGTGTCTTTTGCGGCTTTAGTCAACCCTTTCTTGATCATTTCCCATATTTATTCGATAGTAATTAGCTCTTTATATGGGTATATGGGTAATATGGGTATATGGGTAATATGTGATAATGGGTAACCGTCGGGATTATTGTTAGAAGTGAGCTTTACGAGTACCAGTGAAATTTATTCAACCAACCCCTTTCAGTCGATCTTTATTTTAAAATGGTGATTATGCAAAAAAAGCAACAGTTTTTTAATCTGAGAATTGGTTCGTAGTAGCTCTCCTAATGTATCATGTTCCCTTTCAATCTCTTCACCTTCTCTTTGTACCAGCATTTTCCATCTCTTGAATCTCGAAGTTCATCCTTAGCCTTCCTCTGTAATTCTTCCCCTCTATCATTCTTTCAGTCATGGTCTTCATCAAGGTAACGTGCCTAAGAATGTGCTCAATGAATTTCCCTCTTCTCTTCTTATTAGTGTTCTCTGTATACTTCTCTCTTCACATACTCCCCGAAGTACGTCTTCATTTGAAACTCTAAATGTCATTTCACTTTCATCCATCATATTTCTGTAGCACCACATTTCCTGCGCCTCAAATCTTCTTTTATCAGCTGCTCCAACCATCCTCATCTCGCATCCATGGATAAGTTAATTACATATGTAACTTAAAATGAACCCCTTCCATGGGTCCATGGTAGTACTATTTGCCTTTAGTAGTGGTTTCTACCGATGGCAATGCACTTTAGCAATTCAGATTGTGCTAACTACATTTATATTGATTCTTCAGTCGCTAGTGATCTAACAACTGCCTAGGAAGAAAAACCCTTCCCTTTGACCAACGCATCTTTCAACAGTATTATTTGAAGATTATCTTCCCTACTTCGGTCGCAGGTCTTTACATTAGTTTTAATCTTATTTAATTGGAGATTTTTTCAATCCCTTGTACATTTGGCTAGTACATTTGCAAGATCTTATTTCTTCTATAAAAAGGATAGCTGCAGGGTCCGTTCAATAAGTATCGGGACTGGTTCCTAAAAAATCAAAATTGATTGCAGTTATTACAATTACTTAAAAAATCTTATAAGTCGCCTGAAAATCGCAATATTCTTAAACTTTCTGCATGCATTCTCACTCCCATTATCTTATCTTTGATCCAATTGTCTTCTTAATAAATAAAATACATTCTTAATACATCAAATATTAAAAAAAAGACTGTGAGCAAATCTGTTCATCATCGTCAACCCTACTAATTTCTTTATTTCAGCCTCTTCGCAGCCTTCGCTATATCTAATCAGTGCTGATTGTTCTATACGGACGAATTTTAAAAAATTATTGAACATGAAAAATTCCCGTAATTAGATGAAATTGCACCGTACTATGAGCTGAAAAATCTAAAAATGCGTTCAATTTGGCATGACATTTTCGAAAAGTAAGGTTTGAAATATCAACGTTGGAAGGTGTACAGTTTAATTTATGGAATTTGAAATATGCTTTCAAATTATGTTTTAAACATGTGTGATGAGAATATGCTTATATGCACACCTGTCATACTTGTATAGGCATATTTTATATCCTATATCTACATAAATATAATACCCCGCAAGCCGCCACAAGGGCGTGTGGCGGGGGGTGTTAGGTCACCACCCGTAAAAAGTAACAAAACCACATGAAAAATCAACACGAATTTATAATATATATAATTTTGAATCAAGACTCAAACTCACTAGTTTCCTGTTTTCATGGGCCCGAATACGACCTTTCATATACTTTTAATAATTTCATCAATCGATTTTCCTAATTTTGCAGAGAACTAAAGTCAGAACTGTTGAATAAAAGTTTTAACTTTTAATATTTTAAACATATCATTAAGATATACAAAATCCTTCGCCAAATCGTTCAGAATTATTCATTCAAAATAAGGAAGCCACGAGGAGATAACACCTGGGATATTATGCTCGGACATATTCAAATTTTACAACCCAAACGAATAATGCAAATGCAGTCAAAGAAATACTATTTACTATTTATTATTATTATTATTAAAAGTACACATGTGCTGATAGACATTGTCAGGTGGCACACAAGTCCCAAATAATCGCAAAAGATAATAGATAAAATCCGACTTCAAAACACAAATCTCTTTAACAAAGCAAGTGAATCCCCATCCCATTTACAACCATTAATCAGCAAGAAAAAAAGATAAATTAAAAAAAATTAAGCTATTACATATAATACAATACACCACACATCAATCAAATTATTACATATATACCTTACATCTATTCTTAAAAATATACACTCTGTTAGGAAAGGGCTCGAATATTTTTGCAGGTAAGGTGTTCCAATCAACAATTGTTCTATCTAGAAAAGAAAATTTTTTTTATTTGTTCTCTGTGCCCGGCATTTTACCTTAAATTTGTGATCATTTCTGCCTATAAAATTTGGGTTCCCCGCCTCTTTCCTAAGATCTGCCCAAGCTTTCTCCCCCTTCAGAATTCGGAACATTCCACACAGTCTGCTTACTTTCCTTCTGGTTTGTAGAGGTTCCCAGCCCAGCGTTTCTAGCATGTCAGACACACTCTCCATCCTCCTATGCTTCCCCATTACATATCGGGCAGCCTTTCTTTGCACCTTTTCCGATTTTTTAATATGACCTTCTTCATGAGGGTCCCATACAAGAGAAGCGTACTCTAAAATTGGTCTTACTAGGGTCTGATAAGCCTTCTCCTTGGTTGCTCTAGCGCTCCCTTTGAGGTTTCTCATCACCCAATGAAGAGTTTTGAAAGCTTTCTTAAAGATGTACTCCACATTTAGCCCCCACCCTAAGTCCTTAGTTAAATATACACCTAAGTATTTGCAAGTATCCCTTCTAGACAAATATCTATCACAAATAGACCAAGTATCACGGTAAACATGAGAAATTGTATTTAATGGTTCTCCATAGATGATAATATTTTTCATGTTACGCAATTAAGTCTTGTTTAGTTTACGGCTCAACGAAGCAATAGGTCTTAGCTTCTAACAGGAGTTTGTGGTTGTTTAGCACAAAATGTAAGCAAACAACATCTATCTACGAAAAGGTTTTTCACGCAGCTTTAAATGTTTAAATTCATTGTTTGGATTTAACCCAATTTGAGACAGCAGTCATCAAGTTTTATTCCATTGCGGATTTCCTCAAACCCATTATTGAAGATAACAGTATTCGACATGAAATTGGGTTTGCCAAAACTGCGGTTTTTAGGATTTAGGACGTGAAACCCGGTGTCAATCCTTGGAGAAAAGTATATTACTACCCACTGTGTGATAATATTCTGTACGTTTCCCGTGAACCTAAGATCACCGGCTAATTACATGGTTTAGTATTCTCTCCGTCAGTATTTCGGTTCAAGCTTTGAAACACAAGCTGATCTAGCATTTACGATGGGAGTCAGTAGTTGTTTAATTTGAAGGTATTAGATTTTATACACAGTGCCAGGCAACCTGGTATTTCACAGGTCTCAGACAGCAGCCGAATTCCTACGAATTAAATATTTTCAACATCAGTGATCTGCGCACTGCGAATTACATGAGTAAGAAGTGTGACTCCCGATTTGGATGAATTTATTTCAGCGTGGCTCGGCTTTGCATTTAATTTCAATTACCAAGGCTACAAGAGAATTATATTTCTTGCAGTACAATGGATGTAGTCTCTTAGAACCTAAAACTGTGCCTCAAAAGAGCACGAATGATACAACGTTTTCCTCCTTGCTTGCGAAAGTTTAAGATATGTGAGCGGGCAGTTCCTCATGTGGATTCGTCATTCTTCCCCCGGAATCCCTCCCGAGAAGCCATTCCCCATTTTCTTAATCATTCGCCTCATTTAGGGCCTCCCGTTCCCCTCTTCCACTCTCGACGGCGTCCTTAATACCCCCGTGAAAATCTTTCTTTTTCTTTTTTACGCCCTGAAGATTTTTAATGACCGCTTTAGTTTTTCCTCCTTGCACCCCGGCGAGATGAGACCGAGAGGGGACGGCGAGGCGTGAGGAAGTGGCGGGGGAGGATGGGATGGAGCTGAGACACAACCCGCCGTTGGAAATGGGAGGGTGGTGAGTATCAGCGTTTAATTTTAACTCTCCCCGACGCTCCGCGAAAAGCCGTAATGCAGATGCGAATTAAAAGAGGACTTTAAAAGGAACGAGGGGAGGGGAGATAATGAAGGGGGAAGGGCGTGCAAGTCTTTCCCTCTTGATTCATTACGTCCCCAAAGGCGAGAACAGAGTTTTTAAGCGCGACGCTTAATTTTGCGTAGGAGGAAAAAAAAAGTTTTAACACTCCTTTTGGGGGTCTGAAGGGATTTTGTGGTCCTTATCTGAGACTCTATGGGGTGAGGGTTAAAAGGGGGGTGGGGTCTCCGTGTTGCATCAAATCGCTCTCTTCCACTTAATTCTTGTTAGATGGATTTTTTGTTTATTAATTTTTATTGGGATTTTATCTTCTTCTTGCATGAACAGAATGTGTGTTGCATAAATGCATGGCTAAGAGGTTGAGTTAAATATTTTCTAGATCATATCATCAGATTATATGAAGATGTTTTCTGCTTTTCATAATCGGCCAATTAAAGCGAAAATTCCTTAAATAAACATACATGCACGAAGAAGACGGGCGACAAGTGTAACAAATTCTGAACAAGTTTGTAATGGTTTATTATAAACTTAACTCAGTGAACGTCGAAGCCCAGCACCGTTGGTATTCAACTCTAGATATAAGAGATATAAATCCACCATTGGAAACACACGACTAGTAACGAATGGTTAGACAAAGAGAGAGTGTTATTAATGTGAAATTTGATGTAAGGGATCAAGTTTTACTAAGTGAATAACGTGATAGTCGGTAGAAAACATAATTTTCGACAAAATTCAAGTCGGACGACAGAGCCAGATACTAAAATCGACTAAATCTTGAACAAAAAGAAGTCAAAAATTAAGTGATACGGTGGAGATATCTGGTTTTCATTGCAAATCAAATAGGATATGGTACGAAAACCCTGGAGGATAAAGTATAATGGAAAAGACAGAATATCACCAATAATGAAGACTAAAAGTAAAGAATTTGATCTCAGAAGTATCAAATTGTGAAAAAGAGAGTGAACTCCGGGTGGCCATGCGTGGCGGCGAAGTTAAAAGAACTCACATAAAAAAGAGGGAAGTAGAAGAACTATGAAATGAAGGTGAGGAAATCCATGACAACTGGTTAGGCAATCAATTCATGTGAAGTCCACTGGGTGCAAAGGAAAGGGTCCAATCGAAATTTATCGTGAATAAATCAATGAAGCAATGGAGAAGGAAACTACAGAAACATCATACCATTTACTGACAATAATTTTGAGAAAGGAAAACAAAAAAATACTGTGGCATGGAAATCAAATGGAATGAATGAAGATGTACGCCGAGCTGCCAGAAGACGCTTGATTGAAATTCGAGAGTTAAGTGGAAGAAGATGACCAGCAAGTATACCGGCTAGGGGATTAAGAGCCCTAAAATAACATGAAGCTCAGAGATATCATCAAAACTCATGAAAGCAAGGAGAATATGTGTTTAAATAATAAGAGACAACTAGAGGAGTAAAAGATGATCGCAGGAGTTCGAGAAATGATACAGGCGAATAACAGGGGCCGAGGAACACGAGAAGTAACAGAGCTTGGCTTTGATGTAGTTTTCATGTGATAAAAACCTTATAAATAAATAATATAGGTGGAAGAATGAAAGTAAAAAATGAAGATGATTTGTCGGAAGCAGCTCGAGATATAATGGTATTTTTGTGGGTATCGAGCACAGAGTAAACTTCGCAAAGAAGGAATTCCTGATGAAGAGACGGTTACATTCACGTGGAGTCTGGTACTGAAAGGTTCTGGAGCATACATAAAATATTAGGAAAACAATCCGAGAAGAATTGAAACTTTCGAAAATAGATGCTGGAGGTGGATACTGTAAAGATATGGGCAGTTAAACTGATAGGCGAGGTAGAATGAGAGACTAGTAAAATGAGCAAATCCATTCATAAAAAAGTATTAGGAAATAAGAAAAGGTGGACTGGCTTCTTCTTTGGGCACATTTTGAAAAAAATGGAATTTTCGGGAACGTGACTGAAGGGAAATGGAAGGAAAGGCCCCAAGATGAGACCGAGAACAGGAAAAACTGCGAAAGTAGGAAGCCATTATTCCCTAGGCCGTTGGAGGATGAATATGTAGATCCAATAGAATGACGCAAGAAAGAGGAGCAGAGGCTATTAACTTGGCAAAAGGAAGACAATATGCAGCCAACCAACATTCCCATTGAAGCACCAAAGGTGAAATTTACCTGACATTGGGCTTATTGACGAATTTCATAAGACATCTTTTCAGCAGGTAGCATTCCGACTGGAAATATTTATTCTTCGGAAAAAATATTTCACACAAGACTCAAAATGAAACATTCGGCTAATTTTCGAGCAAGAATGAAATTTGAGCTATCTGAATAAAAGTCCTAAAAATTTCAAAGCGTCCTATTTTGATTTTATTTATTACATAGATACTTATAGCTTATAGATATTTATGGCTTAGATACTCATTTATAACGCTATCCACTTCTTGATTACACGGAAGTTCATGCAAATCCCGGCACACGCGTATCGTGTATCACGTTTCGGGTTCATTTATGCGTCAATGCGGTGCTATTTCCCCCAAGAAACGGACGATAGAATGACTCTCTCTGTTTCCCGAGGGATGCTTCTAAAACGGATATCTTGCGATCGTATTTGGTTCCGTCCCCCGTAGATCCCTTTAAAATGGATTCTGCCGGGGAATGCTGTAAGTGAAATAAGCCTCTCCACTCATCACGGCGTAAAACCATGGTCGGGCCGAGATGTCCGGGTCCTCCCTTCGAACTAAATATATTCCTGTTGGAAGCAATTTCCCGAGAGAGCGGGGAGGTGTTGTCATTTTTTGATGTCAGAGAGAGGGAGAGAGTGCGAGGAGATATTGAGAGAGAGAGAGGGAAAGATGGAGAGAGTAAGGGAGAGAAGAATAGATCCAGGGTCCAGAGGGTGTGCCTGAGGAGGTATGAAGGTCGATTTACTAGTTAACTGGCAAACACTTGTTTCAGGAGGGTATATATACGAGGGTAGGCTGAAAAGTAATGCACAAATGCTTGTAGACCACAAGGAAAAATAAATGACAAGATTTGGCGAAAATTACATTAAAGCACAATTATTAAGTTTCAAAATTATATAATTATTTTTCAACATACATGTAGTCACCGTAAATACGGGTAACAAATGGTTTCATTCCGTCACTGAAAAACTCTTCCGACTATCCTCGAATTCAGCACTTGGCAGCTGCCTTCATCTCATCATCCGAGGTGTAACGATTACCCTTGAGGTGTCTCTTGAGTTGCGGAAAAAAATAAAAATCGCAAGGCGCAAGATCGGGGGAATGAGGGTGTGGAATCGGTTCAAAATTCAGGTTTCGTAGAGCCTCTCCAGTTGCGCGCGAGGTGTGCGGACGAGCATTGTCATGTTGCTAGATTATTGGCGCCAGGCTGACTTTGTCACGACAAACTCGACATCGGAGGTGTATTATACGCTTTTGAGTGATTCGCGGGGAATTTTGAATTAAATCTTCGACGAGTGTGCGATGTTTATAGTCTGTGGCAGTGACCGATGCGTGTTTCATCAACAATTATGGCTTTTCCAGGCTCGCAACCACGAAATTTTGCTACCCATTGATTTACAGTTGACCTATAAACAGCATAGTCACCATAAACAGCCTTTAAATGACGATTAATCTCAGTAGGAGTAACTTTTTAAGTCACGCTGTTTAACTCGCGTTGAAATGGCACTAGAACACGTCTCTATTCTTCCGCTCCTCAAAATACCCTGGATGAATGTAACGACTTCAAACCTGCGCATGCGTGTTGAGGGGGAATGTTTCTTCCACATGTCACCAGGAGTGCTTCTGAAGGTAATTTTTGTTTGTGGTATACAAGCATGAGTGCCTTATTTTTCAGCCTACCCTCGTATTTTCCCTTCACCCGGCTATCGAGAGATAAACTTTTCCGCACCATCACCTCGCGCTGAGGTATCACCGTCGCGACAAGCATTTTAAAAATCTACGATAAACACGAAAAACTACACCCTAAACTTCATTTTAGAGTATGTAAAGTGAACTTGGCGTTAAAAAATCAAAATCGAAGAATATAAAATTAAATTTCTTACACAAATTTGTTTAATAATATCATATACAAAGACATTGTGACAATGATGGTATTCTATTCCGAACAGGTAGGTTTTTTACGGTTTCCGAAAACGATTACACATCCTAGTCAACCCTTAAACAACTCTATCTCTAACCTGCACCAATCCCTATTTGATTCCATAACTTCAGCCCATCTGATTGGCGTCCTTTGCATTTTCCTACATCTTTCCTGCTTATCTAATGCAGTACAGCCCTCAGGATTCTGCTCCCTCAGCATGCACCCTTAATTAAAATTTTCCCTTACTTTCTTTTCTCTTTTCAAAGTTAATACCATTCTCATACGCTGTTAAAACTCCTTTTTTTCACCCACCTCCGTTCACCGCTACCTGTTTTACTCTCTCTGAGTATGATCTCTGATATCTACGTTTGATTCGACCAGCTTTGGTTTTTTTTGTATACGGAGACACTCCAGTACTCACTCACATTGATATCTACTTCACCCAAATATTTGGAGGGAAAATGTGCTGAGCGAAAAATCTTCTAAATATCTAGGGTATAAAATACTACTATTAACAAGTACTTGAGAATAATATGTTAAATACTTTTATGAACAAATACAAAGGAAATTACGGTAGTCAATACAGTATTCGCAAGCTATTATTATTTAAAGATTTACCTTTCGGGGTTCTCAGTCATGGTCATAAATTTTTGGGTGGTCCTACACCCATGTGACCGTCGCACTACAGAATGCAAGCGAAGCATAATCTTTGAGTGAGAATACATGAACAAGGCTGCCTTTAAATTTCGCCAAGCTCAACGAGACCTGGACACATCCGACAGAGAGGAAGAGTAAATATGGCAGAAGGGGTATTTGTTAGAGGGTATGGACACTTTGAGAAAATACAGCTGAACCGCAGCGTCAGGGAATGAAGATGCTGTAAAGGAAGTTACCAGATTCAGTCGGTACATTCCCGGATCCATACACTCAAAGCGATTGACTCGCATCCTTTGAGGAAATGCACTCGAAATATAAGTCCTCGGAAAGGGTAGAGGTCATGCATGACGTACCCAGAAGTTTATGCAGTACAGAGATGTGCTTGAGAACATTATGATTCGATCTCGAAATACCTGCATTCCATGTGAAGACCTATGTTATTGAAACTAATAAACTTACCCAAGCAACAATTTCAAATCGTGCAAAAGTAATTTTCTGGACAATTATGCCGGAGAAAGTAAAATTTGAAAGTTGAAATCCAAGATTAAGTCATTCAGGAACATGATAATTAGGAGGGCAGGGTGAGAAACTAGTTATTTTAGGCTAAATTGCCACTTATAGATTATTGCCTCTTATAATATTCAAATATTGCATTGAATGACAATTGTATTATGATTACTTAATGCAAGCATAACAAATGCAGCATTAGTATTCTGGAATAACTTGGTTTAAAGATGGGAAAAGTGGGGAAATTTATGTTTCTGAAGCAGGAAATTTAGGATCAAAATATTATAGCAAAATTCAATAGATGGCGTTCGGGTCATTTGTTCATGGTTGCTTTATTTTCGGTTAACTTATGACTTTATGTACATGTAAGGTAGCACGAATTTTGGATAATGACATTCTAAAATTTGATATTTGGCAGACTGAAAGTTTGACGGCGAACAGTAGCCATTATGAGTACAGATATGTAGCATCTAATAAAATGAATTGTACTGTTTATACAATACAAATATCTTGGATAAAAATCAGAGATATTTATCAATTAAGATAAGTTCTTCTCAGATAACGTTTCAAAATGGTTAGTTCCCTCAGAAACGACAACGAATATGAGTTTTAGATTGATAAGTGTCGAAGCCTAGAGCCTTAAATGGCGATAATAATAATCGACGATTGACCCGGAGCATCTACATAAGTAGGTAGGAATTTAGGTTTATGAATTATTTAGGGAAAATAAGAGGAATACGAGTTAAGATCTGGCGTTGGAAAAGGACCTAAGCTATATGAAAGTATAGATAGAGATGACTAGTGTGTCAATTTTTATCGTCTTATGCCATGTACTTATAAAAATAAATTTATCTATTGAGCTCTCTTAATGGTCGACTCACTGCAGTTTTCATTCCTAAATACCTGAATCACTGTGAACCCATGATGATAAAATCATAGGGATTTAGCAGAAAACCTAGGAATATGAATACTATTGTTCTTAAGAAGTTGTGTGGTACCCGCGTACAAGGGGCTGCATTATAAGAATCCCCTTTCTGAGCTAAATGTGCTCATAGATGGGATGTCACGAGATATTACCATGTACGTAGTTTATTACTTGACTCTCGACTACAATTTTTGATTGACCTTACTTTATACGAGGCCGCATATAACCGTTTGAAATTTATCAAATATTATTGGAGAGAGCAAAATGTTTTTGCATGCATGCATACAGGTATGCAAATATATGCATGTGCATTTAACCGAACATTTCGGTATCTTGACTCATTTTACCATCTAATTCTTGGTATTTTCTGAGGCCTAACTCGGGGTTTCATTTCTTCTCTCACCAAAATCTCTCCGCATCCCATGGCTTCCTTGTCCTTTACGTATATGCTTTTCCTATAAGTCTTGTTTGTGGCTTCCGCTATTATTTTATGCTGTGTACCCATTTTATTTTTCTCCGCCTGTCTCCTTTTTTTCACCCTCATGATTTTCCTACTCGTTCTCTCTTCTTTTTGTCTTAGTTAATTCTTTTACATTCCCATTTACCAATATTTTTCTCTTTTTCACCTTCTTGAATTTGAAGCAACACTTCATCAGTACCCGAATGTGGGAATAAATCACGCTGTGCCTAAATCTGTCCCTAACCACAATATGGCCTACATGTAACTGACATATTTATGGATTCTCGGGAATTTTCCATGTATCCCAACACCAATTGCGGTTCCAAAGAAGCTGCGGGAGATGCAACAGTAACTTTGAACGGATTCATTCGTTAATGTGCATTTCAATGCAACATCGCGGCATCTCCCGCAGTTTCTTTGGAATTTGTCAAGGTATAAACAGCGTAAGTGTTTAAAAGTTGGCTTTAACCTCGTGAACTGTGGCGCGTCGCGCACGACTATGAATGCCTGGGACATTGTATGCATGGTATTTCGTCGCAACATCTTGTTCCTTTAAAGCCTCCAAAACTTCAGAGTTTAAGAGGACGCCTCGATAGCTTAACTGGCTAAAGCACTCAACCGGATATTGAGGGATCTGGGTTCGAATTCCTGTCAAGGCGAATGATTTTTACACTCTGAAATTGTTGCATTGACCAATTGCGACGTTTAAACCTAGTGCTCGTCATAATTAGTTAGTCTCCGGCAGAGCTCTATTGCTTTCTCTCCCATTTGTTGTTCGTAAACCGCAATACACCTGGCTACTACAGGTAACTAACTACTACCTGTATCTCTTCGCCTGGCGTCGTGTTCCAACACCCCGTAATTATCAAATATTTCCCACTAGGAAAGCCCACGATTATCGTATATCCTCTAACTGATCGTATACCCAGTCGAATTCTTCCTCTCTACTATTTCTGAGTGGAATGTGTACCTGGACAAGGGCCAAGTTCGTTGACTCAGCTTTAACTTTTACTAATAATATTCCATCAGTCACTTGATCCATGTTTACTACGCTTCTATCCATCTTTTTATACAATATTATACGTGCTATAACTACATGATACCCTGCAATTTGCCGATGGCGTAAGTGGCAAGGGGAATATTGTGCTAGCAGCGGATAAATGACAGCCTCAAAGATCAATTTTGTACAAAGTTGTGCTGTTAGCAATTTTTTTAGCGTCAGCATCAATTCCTTCGTAATAAAATTGTTATTTTAATTTTTTTAAAATTTGTTTACTCCAGTTTTTTAGATTATAGATTGTCAGGTGTAATTTATCTTCCTTTGCGTATTTCAAAATTACTGATATGGATCTCTTTTATAATAGATTTATCAGTTTGGAATGAAGTGTATCACATGAAATAATAGAAGACGATCTGGACAAATCTCTGAAATTGGAGAATAAATTTTGATGAACCCAATTGTTTGGGTCGATATTACTGGGCCAATAGAGTAATTACTCCTAATTTCTTTAACATCAGTGCAGTCATTGGCGTATTGTTATATTTTTTAAAATGATTAAATGCATATCATATGAAAAACAGTTAACAAAATACATATATACACACATGCTACCCTACAAGTCTCCGCTAGAGTGTGTGGCAAGAGGTGATTTTAAATACTACTTTTGATATAAAACACTCTCCCACACCCCAAATATGGCTCGCCAAGACAACATTTACCAACTTTTTAGCATCCCTCGCTGCCTTTATTCCCTTGCGCTGTATATGACGGTATGATTATGACTCTAGTAATCCCCGCTTTCCTTCCATCTTACCTCACCCAACCCTAAACTACATCTCCTCGCTACATCCATCTTCCGCTTCATATACTATTAATTTCCTGCTCTCAGCATCGTCCTAACATACCATAAGTCCCATTTAAACTTTTTTGTCCTCTTGTCCTGTTTTTGCTGTTGCTGTCGATTTTGCTCAGGATATCGTGAGACGATGATTCCGCGGAAGCCCTCTCAGTATCACGGACGAATCACGTATTTGCCAGAGGTCATAATCTGATTTATGTGCATCATCGGTTCGTGGAACATTTAATTGATGTGCTTTCCGGTTACCTCCCTAAATACTGTTTTTAACGTGACACCATCACTTATTGGCCGCCCCACTGGGGTCAGACGCCATTGCTGCCGCCTCATTGAGGAACAGACGCTGCGAGGACTACCTTTCGTCTGGCTCCTAACCTTCGACCTCTCTGGCATGTGTGACCCTACCAGGAGCGGATATCATCCCTTCCGCCAGAGCAGCTCTAGTGGTCATGTTTTTCAAACTTTAGGTAGTCAAATGTTTTTAGAAAAATGTAAATTTGTCAGTTTGTTTCTCTAAATATTTCTCTTGTTCTGTTGATTTCCACGGAAAAAATAAATAATAACGAATGCCAGCAAAAAAATGCTAGAAAACGGCCCAGAGATTCATTAAATTCAAATGATTATTTGCATTTTTGCAAAATGATCCACTCACATTTCCTTTCTCAAGTGATTGAGAGATTCGCAAGAGTAACCCTTCTCGGTTACCGATGAGAATCCGTGTATCCATTGGAGCAAGCCTTTTCTAAAAGAGTAATATTGAAAAGTGTGGAATATTCAGCTATTTCACAATTAGAGTCCCATTCACCACAGCCCCTGACTTAAATTTGTCATTAAAGGTCGAATTAAGTTTAATAAGACCTTAAACTGTTTAAAACGTAGTGCCGATTGACAACGGCTTAAAAATTCACTCTTTTAATCATTGTTAACTATTAAGCAGAAAAATTTATGAAATGGTTGAGAATTATATATAAAGGTATATGATGCTATTCATTTTAGTTTGTAGAGGCACTTATGTAACATATGCAATTGTGATAACTGATTGTTCAACTTAAGAACAAATAATATTAAATAAAGACATTTAGATCAAGTATCAATGGAGAAGAAAGGGATCAGTTCTTCGGGAGAATACGATGTTGTGTTATTCACGAGTATATGGTTTTAAACATTTTCCTAAAATTGGTAAAACCAACGAAGCATATACGAAAAGGAAGGACCGTTTTCTTACATCAAATCATTGCTGCGTCAAAACAAAGCTGTTCGCACGCAGTGCCATCTATTGATTTTTTCGAGATTACTAAATATATGCATTGTTTGATTGAGTAGTCGTTTACCTGTCGGTGACTGCAGAATGTCCGCGAAAATCGTTGATCCCACCAGTGCACAAGAGGATCTTCAGCTATCCACATTCATCGAGAGTTTCACCCAGTCTATGGACCTACAGGATTGAGTAAAGGAAAGGTTATGTGGTAAAGAGATTTCGAAAATGACCAAAAGAATGTTCATGCTGAAGAGCGGAGTGAAATTACCGATGAAACCGATGAAATCATTCCACAAGATGACCAAGAATTGGAATCTGATTGACGATTGATGATTAGTGCTCCAGCTGATGATTGTCCTCTTGCTGGGACGTACCACTATTCACACGATTGTTACAGAAAAGCCCGGATATCACAAACTGAGTGAATAAAGGGTAACGAAAATGCTTACCGAAGAACAGGAAGATCAAAGAATGTTGAGTGAATGAGCGTTTTCGGACCGTTATCCACAGTCCCGACCATGTACATACTCGAAGGTATTATTTTTCTTGTACTTGAAAAAGTGTCTCAATGTACAAAGATTTGAAGATGACGAGGAAATTCAAGATAGCCGTTGTCAAATGGCTCAATTCCCAGGTCCCAAATGGTTCAGTTAACTTCTACTCAGTGAGATTAAAGAAGTTGGTATAGCGTTACAAAAATTGCTTTGAAGTAAGCGTGATGGCATAGAAAAGTGAAGTAGGTTTTGGGGAAAACTAAAAACGTCAATAAAAACTTTTTCTTAAGAACATGTATTTTGTATGGCCAAACGGACCTTACTTTTAGAATACGCTAGAATCGTAATTGCTGGTATAGTAGCGAAGATGAAATAATAAAAGCTAGGCAACAAAGGAACACACATTTAAATGAAATCAACTTCGAACAAAGATCTTGGTTCAAAAATCTTGATTTGGAAAAATTCCAAGAAACTGTGAAAAATACCGCGACAGTAACTTTTGACAGAGTCATCCGCTATGCATTGCAATCGCATCCGTCATGCATTAAAAAACCATAAACACAGTAATCAACCCGAAGGTCGGTTTAATAGGTAATGGTAGAGTTCACCCAGTACTAAGCCCTATACGGCGTGTGAAAATTCACACATCAGGGTAGGGGGGCCAGTTCCTTTCTCCGTGCCGGTTATGGTTTCCCAGGAAGACCTGGTACCCGAAAAATCACTTCAGCTTGGGTGGAGCTGCAGGTGCCCAGAGTGCCTTGCCCGGGAATAGAACCCGGGACCCTCCGGTCAGCAGTCCAACGCACTACCCACTGGACTACCGCAATCCGTCATGCATTGCAATGCAACAATTTGAGATTGTAAAAATCATCTTTATTCGGTTTATTTATGTCATTGTGTTCATTTATTTTGTATAAAAGGATCAAAATTTCCACCATTGCATCGCACATCTATTAAATAATTTGAAAGAGGATACTTATAATAATACGAGTACAAAACAAGCTTAAAAATTCCTCCCAGTATTAAACGCCGTCCCAAATCATATCGGCAGTATGAAATCCTCGGCAATATTATTCCTCGTGTGATAGAATCAATTATTTTTTAATCTCTTGTCCTCAAAACAAATTTGGCTAACTCGAGCGGATGAAATGGAAAAAATGTATCTCATGTTTGAGATTCGATAACATAAAGGACAATTGTGAAATTAAATTTCACAATTGGCTTGAGTTGAGAGAAAAATATTTCTTATATGGAACAGACAAGAGGAAAAATAAGATCGGGAGATTTTAATGATTAACTTTCAACAGTTACATTCGTTCATTGATATTAGGAGAAATAGACTTGGTAGCGTTGAAGATACATGTGCAAGGCTGAAAAATATGGGAATTGACAAGGAAAATATTAGGTTTTTCAAAGCTGGCGAGCGTAAAATGTAGCAATATTCATCTTTAGTAACCTTGAAACTCGAATATTAAATTCTCCCCTAGGTAAACAATATTTTACTAAGCTATGTTCACATAAAATGGTTTTTTAATATTTTCAATATTACCAACGGACAAGAATGTGCTTATTTTTATTGGTTTCATTAGTTTCCACGACAGAAAGTACTTGTTCACATTCAGATTACTACAAATAATTCTGAAACTTCAATCTCCGTGAATATATATCGGATTAGGTGGCCAAATTATAACATACACTGCCAATTAGGATCAATTACTAACTTTGAGGATGTTTCAATTTTTTATAAATGAATATTACTTTGTGTAGTCGCCTCGTGCAGCACAGCGAGCTTTTCGAATCCGGATGTGACCCCCATATGGGCGATATATTAAGAGAAGGTTTACTCTAGAGATGGCTTGATTTGAACACGCTCTTGAAAAGGATCATTTTCCGAGAAATTATTCAACAGTACCACTAAGCCCCTGCAGGATATCTCCATCGGCTGCCGGATCGATTCAATTTTGGACGTCGTTACGCGTGTTCTCGAGTCTGAATGCGTTTTGGGTCTCAATTTATCATGCCTACGATTGTATTCCGACGCGATGGAAACCTAAATACTGTCGACTCCCTCCTTCGGTTTGAGATTTGAGAGCCCACCATGCTCCACACTCATTCATATATATATTATATATATGCGTATATATGTCCATGCCGTTTGATTACGGGCACATCCTGCATAGATTTGCGTGAAACACGGTCCTGATAATTTATTGCAAAAAGTATAACGCGAGAATCCAATGCTTTGGAAAGCAGTGGGAGCTGGAGTAGGAAGCCAAGGGGGCCTTTTGCATTCAGACCCTATAAATCTGTTCACAAACCCGGCACGTGCTAAAGAGGGTCGCGGTGCGATATTGTACTCTGCGTATGTCCGTGTATCGTGAGGACGTTACTTTTGAGGTTCCAAGCGACGCTAGTGGGGGGGGGGGGGAAGAGACCCCACCAAACGCATCATTTTTCTCCAAAACATGAATAACGGCTTGCTCCTCGATACGTGTGAATTATGGAACAGGTTGGAGGGGCGAAATGTAGCCAACAACACCATTAATGTCCTTAAGCAGTGCCTTCGGCTATTTCCTTCCAGTCTCTTGGCTTGTGATTTGAGATTTTGAATATCTACGGTCAGTGTGCTGTTATTGTTATATTGATACCGAGGGATGCGAGTTTCGTGAACTAAAATGATTGCACTTGTTTTTATTATCAAGCAATCTACCTTGTAGAGTCAACTATTTTATGGAAAATTTCCGAAACGCCGTCGAAGTAAACCACTTCTGCAAAGAGTAAAATACATTATCCCCACCATGATATAATACTAAAAAAATACGGCATAATACTCAACAGCACTGACAGATTTAAATAACTTTCTTCCCTCCGAACGGTAGATAATCATAACAAAATCGAACGTTATCATTTCTACAGCAAAATGTAAAAACCTAAATTTATCATTCTGGTCGATTAATTCATAATTTTATCAGGCATATATACCTTTGTGTGTATGTTTGCGGTTATGAAAATGAGCAATTATATATTATTTTATGTATTCAAAACCACAGTAATTAAGTATAATGTTCGTTTGATAGGTAAGGACGGAGCATACCTGATACTTACAGTAATACCAACGATGTATGAAATTCACACATAAAGTTAAGGGGGGCCAGTTTCTCTTCCTGCTTCGCCTGTAGTCGCGCAGAAAAATCTGGTAATGGGTTATTGTGTAGATTATCTGACGATTTAAATGCTAACCTTCGCCATTTGCTTCTTAGGAACCTTCTACTGCCTTCATATTGTCCAAAATGCCCATTTTTTCTCCCCTTTTCCGATTACTTTCTCATATATCTTCCGCTGACTTTTCCGTTTTCTTTGAATTTCCCCCAATAACTTCCTTGTCCCCGCACCCACTTGGATCGTCTCACTCTATCCATCGCCTTCTCTCTATTCTTCTTCACACCCTCACCGCAAAAGCATCAAATCTATACCAAACATCTTTTCTTAAAGACCGCATTACTGAATCATAAATTACCTCTAATATTATCCTAATCTCTTTGTTAATATGTTCACTTGTATCCATATTAGGTCCTGACTTTTTCTGCTTAATTCAAAGGAAAATTCATGATGACCTAATTGCAAACTAGTGACTGGATGAAATTATTTAACTGGATAATATGACCATTTAAAGAACTTAAATTGCATTATAGTTGTTTGAGACGTGACTTTATGGAATAGATTCATTATGTAATCAAAATTTATCATTTGGTAATCCACAGATTTTTATTTAGACGCGACCCGAGTGTCAATGTTTAAGGTCAATATTAGGCCCTGATGATGACGTTGAACGTCGAAGCCGCCGGGTCGTGTACAAATAAAATACTGTGTAATTATAAAGCCCTAATATTTCATTACAATGCTATTTGAATAGCAGTCGCCTGTCGCTAATAATAATCCTATAAATATATATATATATATATATATATATATATATATATATATATATATATATATATATTTATATATTTATATACATATATATATATAATTTTTTTATAGATTATATATATGATTATATATATGATTTCGTATACATATATAGGAACCATAAATACAGCAATTAACCTTTCCTTATATCTGTATCTATGTAAATGAATATGCATGCATAAGTTGTATATACTTTGGGCGGCACAATAGGACACAAAATATGCATAGAAAATTCATGAAAGGACACTCAAATTTAAAATGGTTTAATAATTTCAGATCATTTAAACAATCTTAAACGTGAGTGTCTTTGTACGTGTTTTCTATGCATATACTTGTGTCCTATTGTTTCGCCCCAGTGTTTACATTGCCCTCATGAATGATTCTACATCATCAATATATATCTATGAATATATATACATACATATAAATATAGCGAGTTGGTCAACCTAAATACGTGTACATGTCCACGGTGGTCATTTCTATCGAACAGTGTCACAAATATAAAAAAGCCTAAATTTTCAAAAGTATACCCCCAGCAGTCAGAAGACCCGAGCCGGAGGTGCCACTGTTTTCCGCGGATGATGAGGTTAAGTGTACCGAAAGCGACGAGGGCGCTCACGCTTCCTCCAATGAAGGCACGCGTGGATTCCATCCAGGGACCACGGGCGCTGGTTTCGGGAAGCGAGGAGGGCGGAGGAGAAAGGTGTATGAGGGGAGAGAAAGGGGTAGAGGAGGGGAAAAGGTATAAAGGGTACGGGACATAAAGTATATGGCATTGTCACTCCGCGCAACCCCGAATATAAAAAAAAACAAACAATTACCATTCGGAGCGCAGCAATTTTTTCATCATCGGTCTCCTTTTTTTTCCCTTGGCATCGTTGTTTGTGTGGGGAGGGTGTGGAGGGTTTGGCGTCCATGCTTCGCCTTCCATCCATCGCAATTAATCTCTTGAATAGGAGATAGGCTTCCCGCGTTTATCGCGCTCTGCGTGTGCTTGTGTGTGTGATTATTTATATATGAGCGTGTGTGTTTGTGTGAGTATGGATTTAGAGATATTCTTTCTCTCCGCCCTCCCAACCACGCTCCGGATGTACGGCGCGGCAGCAGTATAAAATTTCGAGCGAGGAGGAAGAGCGTTAAAATATCAACTTAATAAAAAAATGGTGCCCTGGAAAGGTACAAAACGGTTCCTCTCCCCGCGTTTCCTCCCTCCATCCCTCCAGCGTCTCCTCCCACACGTTCGACTCTCACCATCTCTCTCTCTCTCTCTTTTTCCCCTATTGTTCGGTTTTTCGATCCCTCCATCGTTCAAATCCGGAGAGCCTCAATCTTAGCCCCCTCTCCTTCCCTCCCTCCTCTATCTCCGCCTGGTTGAGTCATTAGTGCAGTTCACACAAACGGTTTCCAAACTCCAAGCACACCCCCCCCCCCCTTGCAATCCCAGCTTCAACCGCTTTGTCGGAAAATTATCACGTCCCCAACCCTCACCCCCTCCCCCCGCCCCGGCGACAAAAAAAACAACAATGAAATGAACTTAGTAAGCGCAAGGTAAATTTATTTCGGTTGGTAGGCTTGGCTAGCGTAAATAATGATTTGACGGCCGTCGTAATAAACAAAGCAATTTTGCAACGCTCTGAATTACGATTCATATCGAATACCGACTGCGCTTTGCGAATTTGAAAGCCGTCGTCAACGTAAAAATAATAATAATTTTATGTGAGATAAAATTTAACGAGACCATGCCTTTTAAAAGTATTTAAACGTGGATAAAATTACTGGGGTGCTATTTGATATTTAATGTAGCATTTCATTATTCATCAAGGAGGAGTTTTTCCACGGGCGAACATCGATAAACCTTAAGAATCTACGAGTCATTAGGGTGGAAGGGATGACATACTTGCCACTATAATTAATATTTTGATTCAATCCTTATAAAATTTAAGGACAGCTAAAACAATTTCTAATGAATAGGCCTTGGTACCAGGAGTAGTGACGCTTTTACGGTGTTTTTCTGGATCTAATGTTTTGCTGGAGGAACACAAGGCCTATCAGTTTTAATTAATTTTGAAATATATTTAATAATTTTGAAATATATTCGAGGCTTTTAAAGAATGTAATAATTAACTCACGACAAAAATAACAGACATAAATAAGTAGAAGGACCAATTTGAAAGTTAGTCCATTACTTCTGAAATTCAATGGCTTCATTATATAATCACAAAGCCCAGGTAATTTTTATGGAAGGCATTCAGTTTGAAAAGAGTGCATGTTATTTCGGCGAACAAGGTAAGGCGAGCGTTCATTTACTCAAATTTCTCTTCGTAGTGCCAGTAAGTCGTACAATGTATAATAAATTTACAGAAAAACCTGCAGAGATACAACAATAATGGCGACAAAGAATTGATACGGCACAAGATCTTATTTCTTTAATAATCAAATCCTGCTATATTAATAGGCCTACAAAAAACTAATATTTTAATGAGAAATCTGAACTAAGATAAGAAATCTAACTATGTAGCCCGTTCCAAAATTCCCTTAATATTC